>NW_008794444.1:2217863-2256364 GCF_000699145.1 Aptenodytes forsteri
TTAGATTGGACGTGAGGAAAAATTTCTTTCCTGAAAGAGTGGTGAAACATTGGAACAGGCTGCCCAGGGCCGTGGGTTAGTCCCCATCCCTGGAGGTATTTAAAAGACGTGTAGATGAGGTGCTGAGGGACATGGTTTGGTGGGCATGGTGGTGTTGGGTTGACAGTTGGACCCGATGATCTTAGAGGTCTTTTCCAACCTTAATGAGTCTATGATTCTATGATCTTAGGAAATAATTGCATTGGTAACAGCTGGAGGCAGGGGTTCCCCAGCAGGAATACCTGAGCTGGCAGAGTAGGGCACAGCCTCAGCACGGGGCCAAGAATAGCTGCAGCAAAGCTGTCCTGGGAGCCCCTGGTCTCAAGGGACAGGTCAGCCCATCTGGAGAGGCGGGCACTGGTGCGTGCATGGGCCAGGGCAGCTTGGCCTAGGCCGATGCTGTTGTCCAAAACCGCTCCTCTGTTCAGGACGCCCCGCAGCTCTCTGGGGGGGTTCTGCATCGGAGCTGCTTCCTTTTTTGGTTTCTTTTCTGGATTGCTTTTCTTCAATGAATAGATTTTTTTTTTTTTTTAAAGCCCTTCTCACGCCTTCAGCTCCTGGAGTGAAACACGTGACTGCTCTTTGCTGATGTTTTTCCTAAAACAGTGATGTTTGTGGAGCGTCTCTCGAAAGCTGCAGCCCTTGCTGGTCTTGGCTGCCAGCTGCTCTGTCCGGGGAGCCTCCGATCCCGGGGCTGAGGTCCAGCAGCGCAGCCCGAGCTGGGAGAGGGGAAGGGCAGATCCGTGCCATGCTTGTGCTCTGGGTTTTGGCAGGGAGCTCTGTAAGTTTGGGGCAGTGCAGATACATGTCTGAGGCTAAAAGTTAATCAGAATAAATTGACCTCCCTTTATTCCACCTGGCTTATTTAACTGACCTGCTGGGAATGCTCTCCAAGGGTCATGCACCTTTTCCTCTCCTATCTGTGGATATTCCCATTGGGTTGGAAACTCCCCTGGTTCAGCTGTGCTTGGTCATTCCCCCTATCCCCTGACCATCTGTTGGAGGCAGCGCACTTAATGGGAGATGTCTTCAAAAAGCTATTTCAAGTCTTCCATGACAGGCGAGATGTACAGCATGTGAGGTGGGATGTCCCTGTGAAGGTTTTGCATCGTGCAGTGTTCCTCAGAGGAGTTATTTCCATCAAAGGCCTCACCCTTACGGATGTAGCTGTGGGGAAAT
The DNA here is from genome assembly GCF_000699145.1 of Aptenodytes forsteri. Lineage (NCBI taxonomy): Eukaryota > Metazoa > Chordata > Aves > Sphenisciformes > Spheniscidae > Aptenodytes > Aptenodytes forsteri. The sequence continues at coordinate 2,219,082 of NW_008794444.1, forward strand.
AGGAGATATCATTTGCAGGTTGGATGTTTTTCCTTCTGTGTCCCCCTCCATCTCTTAATGTGTCCTTTCTGTTCGTGGGGTTTCCTACCCCATCTTACAGCATCATGAGCTGGATTAATGAGTGTTTTGTTTGCTTTAATGGATGCTGTTAGGATGACAGATGAGTGTGGGATTTCTGACCCTTTATTAGGAACTGTTGATATTATTAGGGATCCAAGACAAACAGGAGGACTAGTCCAAAGGCTGGATGCATAAAAGCCTCTATGTGCCTAACTCCTAACACCATGTGAGTTGTTGGGAGCCTATGTGCTTGAAATGAACACCCTCGTGCCTTTGGCTTTCTTGCAAGGAAGGCTGATCCTCTGCTGTCTCATGGGTGTTTGTGCTATTCCCCTGTGCAGAGCAGGCAGAGACAGAGTGTGACAGCCCTAAAATGATGTCCCAGTCACAGGACTGGTCGCTGGCAGCGTCAGATCTGGATTTGTGCAAGACCTAGGCAAAGGCCTCCAAATTAACTTTGGGAAATGTTGATCTAAAGCCTAGGGCTTTTCATCCCCCCCGAGCTTTGTCTTCAGCCTTGCTTGTCTCCCCCTGACCCACCAGTTTTCCTTTCCTTTCCTTTCCTTACCTTTCCTTTCCTTTCCTTTCCTTCCCTTCCCTTCCCTTCCCTTCTCTTCCCTTCCCTTCCCTTCCCTTCTCTTCCCTTCCCTTCCCTTCCCTTCTCTTCCCTTCCCTTCCCTTCCCTTCCCTTCCCTTCTCTTCCCTTCCCTTCCCTTCCCTTCTCTTCCCTTCCCTTCCCTTCCCTTCTCTTCCCTTCCCTTCCCTTCCCTTCCCTTCTCTTCCCTTCCCTTCCCTTCCCTTCTCTTCCCTTCCCTTCCCTTCCCTTCTCTTCCCTTCCCTTCCCTTCCCTTCCCTTCCCTTCCCTTCCCTTCCCTTCTCTTCCCTTCCCTTCCCTTCCCTTCCCTTCCCTTCCCTTCCCTTCTCTTCCCTTCCCTTCCCTTCCCTTCCCTTCTCTTCCCTTCCCTTCCCTTCCCTTCTCTTCCCTTCCCTTCCCTTCCCTTCCCTTCCCTTCCCTTCTCTTCCCTTCCCTTCCCTTCCCTTCTCTTCCCTTCCCTTCCCTTCCCTTCTCTTCCCTTCCCTTCCCTTCCCTTCCCTTCCCTCCTGCGTAATTGCCCAAGCTGCTTGACCCTAAACCTGATTTTGACTCAATGGTATCTACATGTCCTGGGGAACAGCAGGATTTTTCTTGTGAGAGGGATACCAAACTTGAAGCCGACCATGAACAGTAGATGAACTGGGTAGACCCAAGTCTGCCTCCGCTCCAGGGACTAGTATACATCTGACACCACCAGAACTTTGAATAAAACACCTGAGCAGTGATGAAAGCCAGGACCAGAATCTGACTCCTGTTTCTGGCACTCCGAAAATATGCTCAGGGCTGGATTGCAGAGCTGGGTGCTTGGTACTCCAATTCCTGACGGGAGAAGGGTCTGGGATCGCCTGAGACAAGTAGGCATCCTCTCATCAAACTGTGTCTCATCTGATGCCAGGGCTCTCTCCCATGAAGACAAAGCAGGACTCAGGCCCCCAAGTGATGCCAGCTTGGACACTGGTGGTCTTACCTCCTTCAGGAGCATCTAAGCATCCACGCTCTTTTGCAAAAGAGATCCTGGTTCTCACGTGTCTGTATTTTTGCCGAGCTCCTGAAGGTGCTGGGATTGCACTTAAAGGCCTCAGCAGGGAGGTAATTCCCACCCCTGTGCTGAGGGACCAGTGATGCTGAGACACTGCTGGATGAGGAGCAGCCCGTTAGGCAGTACAGGGCTCTTGCACCAGGGATGAGCCCCCAGTGAAGATGCTGGTGGACCTTGACTGTTCAGAAAGGCTTGTTACAGGCTCAGTGATGTTTTCTCTATCTTATCCACAATCTTCTAAGACTTTTGGAGCTGAAAACAGTCTGTTTGGCTCTGACCCCATGATCTTTGCTCGTACAAAACTCTCATTGATGCCAATAATTTTCCAGCCCTTCATTCCCAGTGACAGCAGCAGTTTTGTCTGGGCAAGAACTTTGTCATGAGGGCATCTACGTTTTTCAGGGTTTTCTCAGGTAAAGGTTTTATTTTTGTAATTCTTTCCCCCTGGTAGGTGCTGAACTGTCAGAATTGCAGCCGTGCAGAATTCCAGCTTAGTTAAAACAATATCCTAAAGGTTGCGAAGTCGTGCTGCTTGCCAAGAGTGAAAATTGAATGTTCCACTCTCCCCACTTGACTATATTTAGTTCGGGATCCTAATGAAGTCTTTCTTTGTGTAACTTCATGTCTACAGGGCAACTGTGGGAGAGGACTTCCTAATTCTGTCAGGATACTGGCAGCCCTTACACTGGGACAGCGTGTCCTCTGGGCCTCCGCTGCGTGGCCGTATATACAGTACTAGATTGTGCCTCGTGTGCTATTGGGGAGACCCTGTAGCATTATTCTTTTTTTTTTTTTCTCTTTTTCTCTTTTTTTTTTTCTCCTTGATGAAAGAAACCTGTGTGTATTGCAGCAGGTTAATTCCTGGTTGTCTTCCCTGCAGATATTTGATAATAATGCTGCTTGGCGATGGTGGGTTTTATTGTACCACTGTTCAACAGGAGGGTATTTTGAAGGGTCATTTGGGGTGAAAGTCCCCTTCCTTTTATGCGGTGTCCAAAGGAACAAGCATGGGATGGTGACATGCACCACAAAGATGCTGGAACTCTTCCCCATGCTACTCAACTGTAGGACCAAGCCATGGATGACCATGGAGTGAAATAACGTTGGTCCTGTGTTGCCATACTACTGAATATTGAATATTGAATGTAAAGCCTGTATTGAGCTCCTAAAGGGCAGGAGGCCCATGGCATTGGAGATTGCTCATATACGTAAAAGTGCGAGTCCTCCCCTAAAAAGCTCAAGTTGGCAGGGAAAGCAAGTGCCTTTAAATGAAATATCGTATTCCTTTGTGCACAAAGGCTGAGTAGCCTTCAGTGGCTCTTTTTGCAGCTTGAAGCTTTGCCTCTTATGATCACAGTGGATTTAATGTACCTGTGGGCTACCCTACCTGGGCCTTAAGTTATGAATGGCTGCACTTAAAGGGCTGGTTTTGGCAGCCAGTCAAGCATCATCCCAAGCTCCATCGTATTTTGGGTCGGCTCGCTGCCCCATCATGCAGCACGCTGGTGCCTTTCCCTGCCCTCCTCTGTACGCAGCTGAGGATTTGAGGATTTGCCTTCTTCCTCCAACATCAGTGTTACCATCATCACAAATTGGTATGCCAAAAAGTATATAGAGCAACTGAAAAAAATCATATCTCTGGGATTCTGCCGAGGTTTCTCAGCATGAGGATAAGGCTGTGCTGGAAGGAGATCTGCCACGTGGGAATGTCCCAGAGAAACACCAGTTCCCCAGGGTAAAAAACCTGGAAATCCGTGGAGAAAAAGGCCATGCAAGAGCTGTTATTGCACTTGTATTCAAGCAGAAGCACAGGGCTGGGCAGCCTGCTGTTCGTCAGCCTTCTGGATATTCATCTCAGTCCCCAGCTGGCAGTAAATGTATTGTCGGATATCCTTCTAAAGTTGTGTAAGTTATTGCTTTCTTAGAGTGCTTTTATACCTGTGTGTATTTTTCTTCCTGTTCCAGCATCTTACAAAGCTCTCTTTGGAGACGCTCAGCATTGCTAAATATAGTTTTACAAAATTCCAGGACACGTCTTCACTTGGCACATGAAAATTAGTTAACAGACTGTCATGAGACCTTTCTTTGCTCTCCCACTGTTCTCACTCCCATGACACCTGACGTATAGCACACGGGTTTGCGAATGGCCTCGGGTTTGTTCCGTGACTCACCATTAATCAGGATGAGAAATAGCCTTCCCAGTTCATAAATTTAAGGTAAACTCAATTTCCCACATATTCTGTCAAACGGACATCAGCAGGCTGTTTATATTAATTCATGCCCTCTTAAACATTGTGTTACAGGAGGCGAGAAGCGGCGACGGGGGGCTCCGGCATATTGACAAACACGTTTGCACCTTCAGTTGCAGACCTGTTCTCCCTCTGCAGTCTCCGAGATGCATACGTATCCCTCAAGCACAGTACAGATTGTTCAGTCGTGGAAACCACAAGCTAAATATTTGAGCTTCCAGCACATTAAGTAAACATGTCCTATGTACACCCCAGCTGCAAGGAGAGATGCTGAATTTGGGGATGAGCTCGCTCCATTAAAAATTCATAAATATCCAGGGTAAGCCATGATCACTTAACAGGGGATTGCTGTAAATAGCTGTAGCTGTTGAGCAGTGGTGTGAAATTAAATCATAGGGAACAATAGTGATTTAAGTGGTATTTCTGGCTTTTTATGGGGAAGGAAGGGGAGCAGAGTGAGTGTTTCACTGCACAAATCACAAAGATGGCTAGCTCTCCCTTGGTACCGCCAGCACCTTGAAAAAAATCGCAGAAGCTGAGCTGTTCTCCCCCAAAAGTTCAATGCATCGATGAAAGAAGTCAGGGCAAAACTAGAGTTAAAGAAATGTTGATAGAGGAAGAGGGAGTCAAGAGAAATGAGTAACTGTGGATATTGTGCAGGGTAGAAGTTCTTCATCAGGTTATTGTAGTCGAGGATTGATTAAAACTCAGGATGGTCAGGCACATAGAAATGAGGTGATGAAAAAACAGGTGTTTTCCCCCGTAGCACCAGCTCTTACGGGATCCTTCCTTACAGCTACCTCACCTCTGCTTTTTTGGCATGCCAATCACCAGGCTCTTAAATTTCCCACCCACCGCTTTCCAGGTGGAGCTTTAGCTGGATTACTTTCAACATTTCTCCGAGTGCCTGGGGCATTACCAAGTTACTCCCAGGGACTGTGTCCAGCCTTCATGGAAAATGTGCAGTGCCTTTCCGCTGGCAGATGGGGACGTCCGATGCTCTGGCCGTGCTCAGCGCCCGTCGCACCACACATCTCGCGCCTTGCCAAGGTGCACACGTGCCTTTCTGTTTGCTGACCTGCCAAGTGTTGCTCCCCACTCCACTCTGGATAAATCCCCTTCAGGGTTTCTTTTAGAAGACATTATTGTTAGGAATGAACTGTTAAAAAAAAAAAAAGGTAGGGAGACAAATTCTGCACTCCGCCATGCTTGGTGAATTTGCTCCATTGTTTGCAGCATTTCTATACATATGTGGCCATGGATATCATGTATACCTGAGCAATTTCTATTCTATTCTATTCTATTCTATTCTATTCTATTCTATTCTATTCTATTCAACTCACAAACATGAATGGGCTAGATCGTAAGATCTGGCTGATACGTACTCAGTGGAGAGCTGGGAAGCTATTCACCAAAATTCTTTGAACCACAGGAGACTGCTTTCCATGTATCCCTCTGCACTCAGTGTTGTCCCTTAAGCTGCTTCTCTGGTCCTTTGATCCCCATGACCCACAGACCAGAGGCTGCTGCTGCTTTGAGATGCATGGGAGCATGAAGGACAAGGACTCCAGGTTCGGAGGTGCAGCATTTCCCTCTCATCGGCCGTAAAATGAAGCTTCTAAAAAAAACATCTCTGCATAGCACATCCCCACAACCACACCTCCTTCTATGATGGAGTGACTCCATCAGTGGACACAGGAAGGGCTACAGATGTCGTCTATCTGGACCTCTGTAAGGCCTTTGACACGGTCCCCCACAACATCCTTCTCTCTAAACTGGAGAGGTATGGATTTGATGGGTGGACTCTCCAGTGGGTGAGGAATTGGTTAGATGGTCGCATCCAGAGGGTGGTGGTCAATGGCTCAATGTCCAGATGGAGATCGGTGACGAGTGGTGTCCCGCAGGGGTCCGTATTGGGACCGGTACTGTTTAATGTCTTCATCAATGACAGAGACAGTGGGATCGAGTGCACCCTCAGCAAGTTTGCAGATGACACCAAGTTGAGTGGTGTGGTCAACACGCCAGAGGGAGGGGATGCCATCCAGAGGGACCTGGACAAGCTCGAGAAGTGGGCCCGTGTGAACCTCATGAGGTTTAACAAGGCCAAGCGCAAGGTCCTGCACCTGGGTCGGGGCAACCCCCGGTATCAATCCAGGCTGAGGGATGAAGGGATTGAGAGCAGCCCTGCCGAGAAGGACCTGGGGGTACTGGTGGATGAAAAGCTGGACATGAGCCGGCAATGTACACTCACAGCCCAGAAGGCCAATCGTCTCCTGGGCTGCATCAAAAGCAGCGTGGCCAGCAGGTCGAGAGAGGGGATTCTGCCCCTCTGCTCTGCTCTGGTGAGACCCCCCCGGAGCACTGCGTCCAGCTCTGGAGCCCTCAGCATAAGAAAGACACGGAACTGTTGGAGCGGGTCCAGAGGAGGGCCACGAAAATGATCGGGGGGATGGAACACCTCTCCTGTGAAGAAAGGCTGAGAGAGTTGGGGTTGTTCAGCCTGGAGAAGAGAAGGCTTCGGGGAGACCTTATTGCAGCCTACCAGTACTTAAAGGGGGCTTATAAAAAAGATGGCGGCAAACTTTTCAGCAGGGCCTGTTGCGACAGGACAAGGGGGAATGGCTTTAAACTAAAGGGGGGTAGATTCAGACTAGATATAAGGAAGACATGTTTTATGCTGAGGGTGGTGAATCACTGGCCCAGGTTGCCCAGAGAGGTGGGGGATGCCCCATCCCTGGAAACATTCCAGGTCAGGCTGGACGGGGCTCTGAGCAACCTGCTCTAGTTGAAGATGTCCCTGCTCATTGCAGGGGGGTTGGACTAGATGGCCTTGAGAGGTCCGTTCCAACCCAAACCATTCTAGGATTCTATTCTATGATTCTATGATTCTAACCCCTCAGCACTGGAATAAAGGAATTAATTTATTTATTAAGATGCTTTTCTTCATTTTGCTGCATTCTTGCAGTGTCCGGATGCTCTCCTTCTCATACAGAAGCATTTTACAGCATTAAGGGGGAAAGCATCGAGAAAAGCACATATTTGTAGGAAGATTTCTAAGCTATTTATCTCCTGGGAGGGTAAAAAAAGGGAGATTCTTTGTATCTGGGAACTCTTAAATTCATATTTATACGCATTTCCCCGGGGGCAGGATTTATTGTTAAGTAACAATAGGAAAACAGCATGATTTCAGCAAAGACATTTGGGCTAGTGAATGTTGGAGTGAATTCCGTTTCAGCATTAGTATTCAAAGTCAGGGCTGCTTTTTAATTGCTTTAAAAGTACATCCTGAGCAGAAATGTCCCAACCCAGGCGCTGCTTCTCAGTGGCACCAGTGCAAATATGTCTTGCTTTACTGCGACCAAAGGGTTGCGTGATGTAAGCCCCCGAAATTTTCATTTTAGTGAAAAATAAAAAAATCTGCTGTAGAAAGAAAACACAGTATCTGAGGGCTCAGATCCTTTCAAAACTTTGTGTAACTGCTGTGCACTTGAAGAGATCTTCCCTTTTTGCTTTTCCTGGGGGTTGCCCACTGACCTGGTGTGGGGTGATGCTGGCTGATGCCCATCTGCCGAAATGTGCCAGGTACATCTGAGGATGGAGGCCTCCCTGCAGATCCCACCCCGCTGGCAATGGGGCGCCGTGCCTGCTGTAATTGTCCCCGTGGTGAGCTGACTTGCCGATGAACAAAGCCCTCTGCCTTCACCACAGGGGGGTGTATTTTATTAATGATGAGGAATCACCCTTGTTGCGGCAGTGGGCTTGTTTTACATGTCCTCTTCCAGCAGTTACTTCTGCAAATGCAGCGGATGCCTCCTTTCCTCTCGTGTCCTCTTCCAGCAAATGCAGCGGATGCCTCCTTTCCTCTCCCCTCCTCTCCCTCCGCCTGCTCCCCAGGCTCTTTGCAGACTGGTGCTGAGGTCCCCATGGGTTCCTGCCTATTTCCCACAAGAGCAGGATTTGTACCCTTGAGGATCAGGCTTGTCCCACCTCCCCTTTGTAAGGGACATTGGTGTCACAGGCTGCAGCAAGGCCCTGCCGTAGCTCCGTGCACATGCCTGCTCTTAGGTAATCTATCCTCTTTCTTTCCACTGGGAAAATATTTTCCAGGCAGTCTCAAGGCTTATTTAAAGAGTTAAATCTTCATTTGCCCCTAGTACCACTCTGCAAACAGGCAAGGATAAGGGACAGGGAAACCTGACCAGGCAGGTACCAATTTATCCCAAGCCCTACCCTTTCTGTGCTACCCAAGGGCAGACCTGCTCACGGCACAGTGATGTGGAGCCCTGTGCTGAGAAAATTTCCTTCCTACCCCCATGCAGAAGAGCTTTAGGGTCTCTGGGATCATGGTAATGCTCTGACATCCATGAGCCCTCTTGGGCGAGTGGATGGAGACTTGCTCTGCTGGAAAAGCCCACAGGAAAGCCAGCAAAGCCAGCAAAGAAAACCAAACCAGGAGTTAGCAGTCGTGGCTCTGCTCTTTGCACATTGCCCTTAGGTCGCTTCCCATTTGCAGCATCCACCGATGGCCTCCCGTCCCTACTGCGGCTGCTCCGGCCGCCGCTCTGGTACATGCGGCAGCTTGCGCTGCTGTCCAAGTGCCAAAGGGAACGTCTAATAGGGTATTGTTTGCGTGTGTTCCTGAGATGGAAGTGATTAACATAAAATACGTAAAAGGATCATGTCAGGAATTCTCTCCAGATCTGCACGGTTAGCAAGCCACTCTGTTTCGCATTACAGAATTACAGTATGTTCTGTAACTGCTTGGTGTTGGACACAGATTTGGATCTCTTTCTCCAGTGTTTACAAACACGGATGGGAGCTGAGCAAAAAATGCAGCCAACTGCACATGTATTTATGGACCTCTATTCGATCAACACACACACATACATAAGGGTACTTACGTTGACTTCATATCACGGCACATACCAGCGGGTCCTTAAATAACCCCGCAAGGCCGAGCTGCTTACCCACATTTCAGATGCAGGCGAACGACCTTCGAAAAGCTTGGCAACTTTTATTGCTTTCAACTGATAGACATGCCCTTCATCAAGAGCCTGGAAATGTTCCTTTGAGCTCACAATTAATTCAACACCTAAAATATGTGGAAAAGAGCTGCGCTGAGCTGGTGGGAAATTCAAACAGTCCCAGGCGTGGGAGCCAATCAAGCTGCTAAAACATAAGGTAACGCTCAGACTTGGATCTCCAAAGCGTGATCTGTTTGTCAGCATGGTTACATTGCTTCTTGCCTCGTGATCCTCTCACATGAAACGTCCAGGGCCATCTCCCTCCATCTCCATGCTGTAGAAGTGGGTTTAGTACAGAATCACTAAAGAAAAGGAAGGGGGGGTGGGGGTGGGGGAAAAGAAAGAAAAACAAAGCCAAAACCCCAAAAAGTGCTATTGTGAAAGTGTCAGAACAACTATCTTGGGGCTAATTTTACCCTGGTGTAACTTTACTGACATCAACGTGAAAAGGCCTGACCGACCCCTTCATTGCAGCAATTTTAAGCTGAGGCTTCTGGGAAAGTTGCCGGGACGTTAAAGCTTGGTTCAATATGAGACGTCAGCCTGGTGCTTGACTCCACTGATGTCAGTGGAGTCGCATCGAGCTCCATCTTTTCCACTGGAGGCTCTGAGGAATGGTAACCAAAGCGCACAAAGCATGACCCTCGTTGGGTGGTTTACCTTTGCCCAGGCTGTGTCTGGACAGGCGGAGCAGCCCCATCACCTTCAAAGCACTAGCCAGCATTTGGTGGACCTGAGTATGACCCTTATATCTACAGGGGGCATTTTAGCATGCCTCTTAGCAGCTTTCCCATAGCTCCCAGCAACAAGAAGAAGCAAAGACCAGGAGCTAACACAGCCCCTTTCAGTCTAACACTTTTTCAGTACTGGAGGTCAGATGGAGAGATAATGAGCCTCCTGGTGCAGCCCAATTGCTCTTCTTTTTCACACTTGTGAAGAGCTCTCCGTAGCTTTAAAAAGTTATTTTCTAATTCTCTTTAAAACTCTCCTTTTATGATTGTGGCCGGTGTTGTCCTACTGTTTACCTGTCATCCTCTGTTGCCTCTTGAGTAACCAAGGTCAGTCCTCTTGTTCAGCCTTTCTACGGTGCCTAACACAACAGGCCCAATGACTGCACCTCCCAAGCACTGTCGTAACACAAGCAGGCAACAGTAATAAAGTAAAAACTGTATTGATTTCTATGGAAAGGATGGAAAGAAAAAAATCCGTTGATCTGCAACAAGCTTAGCCAAATGCGAGGATGCTGGAAAGGATCCTGATTGCTCCTAAAGTCATAGCAAATCTCTCCCTGACTTCCACAGTGATATCATCCCTCTATGTTAAAGGGCTCTGTATCTCATTTACTTTCCCTCTTCTATTTATTTTATAATTGACTTTTTGAACCTCTGCCTGAATTGGAGCCAAAGCTGAGAGTGACCTAATTCCAGCAGCACTTCTAGGATGCGAAGGCCTGGACCTTCCCAGTGCAGTCTCTCCATCAACTTTAGACATGATGTTCAGACAGTTAAAGGCAGCCTGTGATCTGCCCAGCCTAATATCCCTGTCCGTGGGAGAGTGATACAGCTGGACAGGGGACTTCTTCATTGCTGGTGTTCAAGAGAAGCAGCATTGCCCACCAGTTCCCACAGCAGTGGGTAAAATGTTTGCCCTAAGATGGGTAAATAACTGCATTTTTGAAAGGATTCTTATTCAGCAACTACTCAAATACTTTCTTGGCCTTTTACTTTTGACTAAGGTAAACTCTGGGGGGACAGGGTTCTGGCTGGAGATTTCACTGCTGGCTATCTGGTCTAGAAGGGAAGCAGGGGAGCAGTCTGCATGTTGAGGTGAAGAAAGGATGGACCTTTTGCTTGCGTGGATTTCAGGGTCACCTGGATTTTAAAATAGTTAAGATAGGTGCTAAATCTTCATAGATCCATCAATATAAATGGTTCTACCTTGGTAATCTATAATGGTTTCTCTGTTTTGGGAGTTTTAGCAACAATGGGAGTAAATGCATAAAGACACAGATTTTAGATGATCTAGAGTCCCAACATGCATTCACTTTGCAGAGCTGTGGCCCACGGCCCCTGTAAGACTTACACAAAATAACATGGGCTGTAGAGCTGATGTGTGCTAGCGGGAGGCTGTGTACCAGTTCGAAAAGCCAGCTGGGCTGAAAAGTACATGCTTGCCTGAAAATCTTTCTTTATAAGAAATTGTAGGAAAAAAATCCACAGGTGAAACCCTGTAGCATACAGTGCATTTTTACACACCATGTTTCTTTATTACAGTGGAGACGAGCTAGTTTTCTGCTGGTGGAAAGCAGGCCTGCAGAGAATTAAGAGGCACTACCTCAAGATATGTCCCCTGTAAATCAGAAGAGAGGGAGATATTGTGGTGCTAATGAAAGGGAAGCGTTGGTTCCCTGAGCGGCATAGCCAGATCGTGGGAGTCAGTCATGACCATTTACAGCAGCTCCGGATGTGACCCAAAGCCATTTTGGCTCCTCTCCGAAATTAAGCACTTCCGATAAGTCGGAGGAAAGCTTGGCCTAGATTTTATCTAATGCTCAGACGCTGCGCAGGACTCGAAGGGTCTGATCCTCACCTGCTGGAAATGGGAGTAACGCCACTGACTCGCACAGCTCCCACTTCTGGGAACGCAGCCCGAATTACTCATTTTAGTACACAACTGTTGGCAAAACACGGCATTCACCCCCAAATTGCGAGGGAGCTTGCTACCATTCAGCGAGTTTCCAGCGCGGCGTACTTTGGCCCCATCACACGCTGCTAATCTCTTCAATGATTTATGTGCTCTTTTAAGTTTTAATTCTCCCTCTGTCATGAACCTTCCTCACTAGCAAGTTGACAGTTTAAATTAGTGTTTAGACATGGCTTTCATAATGTCAGCTTTTGTTTTGTCTCAGTCATCTGTTGGAATTCCTTCCATTGTATCTGAAGTGACTCATGACAATAAATGACTTCTTTCTTCTTTTGTTCTTAATCGGGGAAGAATGGAATGAACCATGCAATATTTGTAAAAGAGCAGTCTTAATTAGTCCTCAGCTGTAGCTAAAGATGCTTGTCTTGTCTCTTTAGCATATTAATGCAGGAAGCCATGCGTTCACGTGGGCAATTGCCATGTTCCTGAAAAGCCTTGTTACAAGCCAAATTCTCCAGCGTAAAGGTATTCCCCGCCCCGCTTCTGCGCTGAGCCCTGCCAAATGAGGAGCCTGTGCCCCGGGGGCATTGTGTGAGGCTGCTCAGGCCTGTGAGGAGAAAAATGGGCACATTTTAGAGTGACTCATCTCAAGGATTGGGTTTCTTTTTTGTTTTGTGCCTCTTAAAGGTATAAGCTCTCTGTGGGGAAAGCTGGAGCCTCACCTCAAACCCCACTGCTGCTGCCTGTGCCATTTCCCTGCTCTGAAGGTGGTGATATTCGCTGATGATAGACCCCAAAATCTTTTCTGTTTGCACAGCTTTTTTTCTTTGCACTGTTTAGGTGGCTCAAATACCTGAGTGCTAATGGAAGATTTGGGTGGGAGTGTGTGAGTATTTTGCACAAAATTAATAGTGACAACTTTTAGGGACAAAATACGGTTTTGTGCGGAAATGCAAAAGCCTGGATCTTGCACTGCCAGAACAAAGTTGCTGCGGCCATGTCATCTTTCATACGCTCCCGGAGCTAGTGAATGGCAACAGCTTTCTTCCTCTTCTTTTTCTTCTTCTTTTTTTCTGTTTGTCATTTGGGAGAAGAAAATTGATTCTCTAAGAAATGTGTGGGAAAATTGCATTGCCAGCTCGCCTCCCTGTTCGCTGCGCGCTTTCCTAGTCCATGTAGGGCCATGCCCACGATGCCAAGTTATGCGGTAATTGTAAAAAGCAGCTAAATAAAGGTTTAGGTTGAGAGCTGACTTTTTACTGATTGTGTTCTGAGGAAGGGCTACAACGTGGGTCTTGGGATGTATTTGGAGCTGTCATTGAGTTGCTGGCAGTAAGTCCTCTCCTTTCCCTGAGACCTTGCTTGTCCGGTGGTCTGGGAGTGTTGCTTGCACACTTGTGTTACTGGAAAAGGGTTAGGCTCCCATTTGACATGCTGCCCATCTGTCTGTCTGTCTTTCTCTCCAGTTTTATGCCTAATTCTGACATAATGAAGCAGCCTGGATACACCCCATAGAGCCTGGTGAGGTGCTTCCTATTTTAGGGTATTAAAGGAGATGCTGCCACAGAGCAAAGCACAACTGCAGAGGGTCAGAGGGAGATGTTTAACAGTCAGCCCATGACAGTGCCAAAAGAGGTCATCGGGGACCAATTTTCTCAAGATCCATGAGAGCTGAGCGAACCTCCCTCCTACAGAAGGCAACTGTGTTTTGCAGGGTCTGACCCAAAGTGGGTGCTTCTTGGCAAAGGAAAAATGAAGCACAGATGAACAAGGCTGTGTGATGAGAACACTGGTAAGAGCTGGGCTCGAGATGCTGTTTGCTGTGCATAACAACAGCCTCGCTGAAAATGAAACATATGAATAACACTACGAATTCTTCTGTGCCAGTACATGGTGCTCTTTATTTTAATAGTCTGTTTATATATACATACAGCTATTTTTCTTTTGCCCAGACCTTGTAACAAAACCAAATGTCTTAATGAACACAAGGAGAAAGCAAGTAGCTGGAGAAAGACACAAAAATGTACAAACCCAACAAAGTCCCAGGGAAATCATTGCGACTTTATTCAAAGTTGTTTTAAAAGTAAGTTGTGCCTCTGGAACTGGGTTGAAATAAGTGCCATGCTGCTTTCCCTCTGTGGTCCAAAGCAATCCATGTTCCCTGTCAGTGCCGTGGTCTTGTATAGTCTCCAAAACCATTCCTACAGTTCATGGTGAGCTGTGCTGGATTGTACTGTCACCAGGAGCATAACACCCATAGTCTTCTCTCCAGCTCTGCCCCCCACCTCTTGCTAATGAAGGTTTGGCAGATCAGTATTAAGGAAGTCAAGATTTGCTGGGAGAGCTGGTATAATTTACTGGCCTTATTGGTAAAACTGGGGAAAACAGATGATGTTTGGGACACAAGCCTTTCTGCAGGTGCAGCAAGGCTTTGGGCAAGTGCCCAAACCAACCTTGGAAATCTGGGGGTTTGCAGGCACAGATACTCTGAAAGTATAGTGTTATGCCTCACAGCAGACTCTGGGCAACAACTCTTCATTTTTAACGTACAGAGATTGTCCGTTCCCTGTCCATCTAACAGCTCTCAGTGAATTTCAAAGGAAATTGTAAGCTTGCAATGGCAAGGCCATGACGGTACAGGATGGGTTCCTTCCCTGTAAGTGAGCTGTCATGTCTTTATTAACTCTAAAGAAGTATTTTCTACTTGCACAACCTTGCAAACCTCTGGTTTGATGATGTATGTTTGCTCTTCCCTAAAGCGAGAGTTGCCAAAGGACAGAAGTTCACTAATACTATTTTTTTCTACAGTGTTGTCAAATGTGTTCTTCGCTTGTCATCAGCTGAGGTCAAGTTTTCCTTCCATCTGTGTTTATACTGGATTGAGATGAACAGGTCCTGACCATGATCAGAGCATCAGGGTGATTGTAGTGCAGAGGTGGTGTATACTTCTGCTGGAAAAGTTATCCAAAGAGTTTATCGGTTTGGCACAGTATTAATGTGGCTGGGGTTTTGCAGAAAGCCTAGCAGATCTGGATGCCTTTGAAATGTAGAGGAAGATGGGACTGATCATGTGCAGAGACTTCCAAATCCTTTTGCAAAAACAGATAGTTTTGTAAGGGCCTCTTAACCAGCACTTCATTACAGCTTTCCCATTGGCCTCAAAGTCAATGTTAACCTTGGCCCCGATGCAGAGAATATTGACTTTCAGGGTCAATAAATCTTAATATGGATCAAATTGGAAGTCATGTTTGCTTACTTTATAACTCCTTTCCAGTGCAATTACTCTTTACACAATGCAAGGACATTCTGCACATTTTTCTTCTTGGCCATTTTGAGGTGTATTATTCTTCCGCTAAGAGCCTGAGGTTTCCAAGACTCAGCTTTTTTCTCCAAATTTTTTTGTCAGAGCCACTTTGATTTTGTGTTATTTATCTCCTTAAACAAAAGGCGAACATTTTTTTTTTTTGCATCGGTTCTAGCGGGGATCCATGTAAAATGACTGCCTCCTTGTGTAACCGGTCGTATCGCCACCTCCTGCATCCAGAAATGGCATGCAGCTGTGTGGGATGCAGGAACCACAAAAGGTTTTCAGATGTCCAGGATACCAAGCCGCGTTGCTGAACCACACGACCTATTATGCAGTCATTTTCTATGCTTGGCAGCAATACGAAGGCTTGCTAGTACTGTGCGCTTTCCACTTTGTTTATATCAGCCAATACCTACAGAATTTTAATGAGCGTACAGTGAGTTGCCTGTATAAGTAGTACATGGCAGGGTGTGTACTGTTCCCATAATGAGGCATATATAACGTCTGGGGCTATGGAGGCAAGAAGCCAAAGGATGTTATTATTGCCCTTATAAATTGTTTTCAAAGTAAATAAGATACAGAATGTTTCACTTTGAAGAAAAAAAAGGAAGATTTGTGCTCTGAATACTGACTGGGGGTGGGGGTGGGAGCAGGAAAGAGGAGAAAGAAGGGTGGGTTGAGCTATAGCCTTTTGATTTGAGTCACTTCTGTTGAGCACATGTGAACTCAGCGTACACATGTTGCTGGGGTTACAGCCGGGCCCAGATCTGTCCAGGATGTGAAAGAAGATTGGGGGCTACCTGCTGCAGTGAGCAAAGCTAACAGGGGGAGGGTCCTGCACATCTTTTGTCCCGTTACCACCGTGAATCCATCCTGGACCAGGCTCTGTAATTGCCTGCCCACGCACAGGCTCCCAGGAGCTGAAATGGGGAAAGTGGTGCTCATCATTCAGGATTTGCCCATGCCCTAGTTACTGGTGTTCTGAGTGACTGGTTGAGCTGTATCCATCCTTGGGGGGCTCTTGGGCTGGGTTCTTGCCTTCTGCTCATAGGTCGTGTGGAAGGTGACCAGGTTTGTCACTTGTGTGGTGAAGACAGGGAAAATCCTATATCCTATTTGCAAAATTCAGGATGAAATAGCGTCCCTTGAAAAGTAGAAGGGTCCTTGTTCCAGGACTGTTCAGATCAGTAAGAGACATCCAGCCAACCTGGCGGGAGGTGCCTATAATGATAACAATTCATATCATATAAGTGCTTTGCCTCAGTTGCAAAGCCTTCAGGTTTGGCCTTTAGGAGGAGATGAACCCCAGCTGCTGAACGCAGGTAACTATGGAAGGCCGTCCAGTGCACTGGCTGCACAGTGGCTTTCAAGGATGGCCCTACCCAAGGGCAGGCAGATAGCTCCATGGCTTGGCCTTTGTGGAGCGGCTGGTTTGGAGAGCAAGGCTTGTCCCATGCTTCAGCTGACAAATGCCGGGAACGGCTCCCAGGCAAAAGTTGGTGAAGGAAACAAATGCCCAGGGATGGTGTGATGCATGCAGGAAAACTTCAGAGCAAGGTGCTGAGAACATCTTTCCTTCAGTGTGGCAATGGGTCACAGACTGTGGGAGGCAACATCCATGAAAGTGCAATAAGCCCATGGCCATCCTTAGGCGGAAGGTGATCGCCGAGTTTGCGTGTGATTAACGTTACATAAAATGCACTGAAAAGGGGAAGGAAACACCGTGAGCCAACTCTATTTTCTGTCGGCCCCTTGACTTCAGAGACAGAAGGAAAAGATTAAAATCATTAGCAATTGGAAAAATCCAGTTTATTCTATGCATTAGCACTGCTGGCATGCAAACACATCTTCAGAGAGCAGCTGTTGTCCTAGTGCGCTTTAATCCTTCCAGAAGTAGCATGACAAGAGCCAGTAGGTGCACTACACTTTCCATTGTGAGCTCCCTGGTATTACTAAACTGGACCACTTTCCTGGGCAAGGGTTAGTCCAGTCCTTCTACTTCGTTAACTTTCTGCTCTCTTTTAGCTACTGTACCAGAGCGCTCTCAGATATTTACAGATTTTGGTGTATGATGGGGCAGCATCCAAATAGAGCTGGCAGCAGAAGACACCAAACAAAAAGCCACTTTGGAAGTAGGACGAGAAGGAGGGAAATAAAAACAAACCAAAACAACCTGCTTTCAGCCCTTGACACCAGTGCTGACTCCCTTTTCCCTGGGATTTCTTGGCTGCTCTTGTGACTTTCACCTAGAAAGGGAGAGGAGGAATCACCTTCATCCCTAGGGCTAAATTTAGAGGCAGGGCAGCGGATGTCAAGTGGGAACGTGACGAAGTGACTCAGATCAGTCCAGGAACCGCAGATGTGCATGTGCCTGTTTATATGGCTCACTTTGTTATGACAACCCTGGTGGTATGACACAGACCTCACGGTGACTGGGAGATACCGGTAAATGTGGGCAGCCCTCCAGCCAGCTCCCAGCTGAGCAAGGAGTAGAGCTGTTGGAAACAGCCCTGGAGATCTTCCCATGGAGATCAGGTCTGGACAAAGTGGGGAGAGGGAGAGGAGGATTAATCAGGTTTGTTGCTCAGTTCAGTGCAGAGGGAACTTGCCATTTCCAACATGTGGTTGAACTAGATGACATGAGAGTTGCCTCTTGGAGCAAAAACGCACACATGGCACTGGTCTTGGAAAGTGTTCTTTATTAATCACCTTGGTAACATCGCTGGCTCATCAGCCCAGGATGTGATCTGTTATAATGTGGTGATCACCTTTTCTTTGAGCAAACCTGCCCCTTTTATACCTCTTTGCCTGGGGAAGGGGATCAGGAGCTTTGCTGAGCCATGGGCTGGTTTGGGTGCCACTCAGCCTGGTGAGACTGAAGGATGAGCAAGCACCACTGAAATGGGGATGGAGAAAAGCAGAAAGGCACAAAAGTTTGACCCAGCTCCCATTGGCAAAGGCTGGTGACACAACCTCTGTTGATGCTAGCAGAGGATAGCACACATCTCACAGGCTGTGGAGGAGCAGGCATTTGTAGTCACATCATCGGTTTAGGAACCTCCAGGGTGGGAATCAACCTGCTTAACATCTGGATGGTGCTTTAGCAGTCGGCTTGACCCGGGAAGGCAGTTCGTCCCTCTTCCTTCTGTCCACAAAGCTGGGTGAGCCATTTCACCAAGGAACAGAGCTTTCAGTGAGGAAGTGTTTCATGAGCACATAGTCCCACAGATTGAGTTTCAGCAGCCCTGACCAACTGGCAAGTGTTTCCCTTGTCCACGAAGAGCTTTGCCTTTGTTGCTGGGATTTTATTAGTAGTTTTGGGCATTTTTTAAGCAGTTATGACTGTTGCCGGAAGGCTCAGGCGCGTCCCAGCTCCTCACCTCGAGCCTGTCCCCAGGAAGATGGTCTAACCTGACCAGGAATGATCTGGAGTTTGGGAGCTGATTTCTGCCCTTGATGCAGAGGCGGGACATATTAGCACTCAGCAAGGAGCTAAGTCGATGCTACTGGGAGGCTGAGGGTTTTAAAAGGTAAGAAGCTACTGAGGAAAAGGGTTAGGCAACAGGGGTATGATGATCAGAAACCGAGGCAGGAGGGAAGATGGGGGGACCCTGTATGGTTCAGGCTCATTTTTTGTTCTTCCCAGTTTCGTTTGTGGTTTTGCATTTGCAGCTTGTAAAACCGTATGGAAGGAATGTGCAGCTGGGGGCTTTCGCCAAGTTGGTGTCAATTTGGGTTAAACCAGAGGTCCTGGAACAGAGCCTCATCGGGAGAGTGGGTGACTTGCATTAAGACCAGAGCATTCATTATTCTCCCTTCAATTGTGGTTGTTCCTTGGGGACCCCGTTCCAGGAGCAGGGCCCAAACCCTCTTACACCAGGCACACTGCAAACCAATAACCTGAAGGCAGACCCTCCCCCTGCAGGCTGGCAGCCCCCGAGATGCTCGGTGTCCTGCCATTGTCCTGCTCCGGCCTCCAGCAGCGGCTGTCCTGTCCTGTCCTGTCAGCAGCAGTCCATGTGCTTCTCAGCTGGACCCCACCAGTGCTTGGGATTTGCTGCATCCAGGATGTTGACCACATGTTTTGTGAGGTGCCCGGCACGTCTTAGGAATGGTACAATGAAGACGCTTTCCTTCCCTGGTCCCTGGGGATGCTGCTTCTGGATCATCTCTGCTATGTGCTTACTTGCAGTCCCTGCGTGCAGTCAGCCTGACAGACTCCCTGACAGCATCCAGCACCAGCCAGTGCTCCTCTGCGATCCAGTTTGCCTCCTTGGATACCGCATTTTGCCTCCATGCACAGATAAAGAGGCAATCTTCTTGCTTTCCTTCGTTCCCATGGTTAAACTGTTCACAAGGGCAGCCTGTTTTGTGCAGGGGGATGACTAGCAATTGGGGATTTCTCTTGTTCCCTCTGTCCTCACATGTCAAAAAAATGAGTATACATCAGTATACAGCTGCCCTTCCCCAGACCACGCAGAGCAGGTCATCTCCAGGATGGTGTTTGTTTGGCCTGATATCTCCTGGTTCTATAGTCTGCATGTCAAAGGGATCTCAAAATCTTAAACATGGCTTGAACGTGCCTTCTGTCCACACTGCCAGGTGTACCCTGACCTCGGCTGGACTCATCTCCCTTCACCGAAGGCCACAAGACAGGTATCAAGTCTAAGGTAATGACCCTTCTTTTAGAGCTAGAGGGGAGATATTGGCACCTCTGAAATCCAACTCATTCCGGTCTTAAATGCATACTTAAGCTTGACGAATTGTTCTCAGACTTGCTCCCTCCCTTTCCACTGCTCACAGAAGGTGCCTGCATGGCTTGCAAAGCCCATGCTTGCCCTTGGGTCCAGGTGAAGTGAATGAGGGAGCTGGGCTTGCATGCTCTCTGTGCTTCATGTAGGTTTGGCTCTGTGTGTAACCGATGAGTTATGCTCCTCTTTGGGGCAGGACAGCTCTGCCTTATTGCCGTTGTCCAAGCTCTGCCTACAGAGCTTAGCTGGACCTTCCTGGTGGGACCGGCTCCCCCCAGCCTTGCAGGTGTTTCCTCAGAAGTCAATGCTGCTTTGACAGCTTGGCCCTCATCATGTGCTCCTCAAACACAACCCAAGTTTACAAACCACACAAGTCTTCATATGCCCGTTATTTAGATTCCTGACTTAAACAAAGTAGTATGATTGCTATTACTGCAGGGAAGGAATTTATTCTTGTGGTTTATTTACAGAAGGCAACATGCAACCAGCAAGTCTAATAGCTCACCATTGTTCCTGTATCAGTCCTTGGGTTGGCAACACTGAGCAATAGCAAACACATCATAAGAAACCACCTTTCATTATTCATATGCTCTCTAGGGGAAACGAAGATCTCTGATGAAGAGGAAATAAACAAAATATCTTTGAACTGTAAATCATGACTGCAATAGCTTTGTTCTTTGTTTCACCAGAATTTTGTTTTATCTGAGATCATAATTTGTTTTCAGTGATGCACTAGATTAAATTAATTGAGGTTTAGAACAATATCCATTTCCTTTTGCAAGCGCTTTCACTGATGGCATGATCTTATCTGACTTTTTACCCCTGCTGGCTCTGTTTTCCTGACCTCCCCTTAGCATCGCATGTTTTAAAGCCGTTTCTTTCTGTTCTCTCTCTTTTCTTTTTTTTAATTTAAGAAGGGTTGTTTATTGCTGAAAACATCCAGACTCTTTCTCCAGCTATTACTTCTTTCCTATGGATAACTGATGAGCTCCCTCTCTGAGGGAAATAAGGGTATTTTCCTAAATAAATATTTCTGGGGTCCCACGATCAGCGCAGTGCAACAGCCTCTCTCCTGTTCCATGACTCTTGGCGGATGCAAGACAGACCTCACTGGAGGAGGCATGTCCACCTGCTGCAGCACCTGGGCCAAGCACCCCAACAGAAGTCTCACTTTTGTGGAAAGAGGTCAGTGGTTTGAGACTAGTGTCCCCAGATGAGTTTGCACCAAACTGGCATGGCCATGTGAAAAGATCTCCGTACAAACAAGTCTTTCTGCAGCTAAGAGGCAAGCCCTCCACAGCGAGGTGTCAGCCTTGCACAGCTTGGACCTGCTGCCCTGCGGAGACCGTGGCCCCCCGGCTCTTTAGGCCAGTATCTCCAGAGGAGGTGAGACAGATAGGAAGTTTGGGAATGTGCTTTTAGGATCCCTGCGGAAGATACATTGCTTTGCACTGGAAATAAGTAGATGGGCCAGCAAGGAACCCTTCGTTTCTAGTGTCCTCTTCTTGCTCTGTGTTCTTGTTGGGAAACAGAAACTTGATATCACCAGGCAAGACATCTTTAATGCTGCCATTTGGGACATGCGCCTTTCAGTTAGCAGCCATTTGATCTCTGTAGGGTCTGTTTGTGCTGGGCAGGATCTCCTTGAAAAATACCTTGAACCTGTTGTGTTCTGAAGACATAAAACCCTACAAACCCATATTTTGACCAAAGAGCAGAGATACAGTTTGTTTCAAGAGTCTGATCTCTGATGATGGAGGCCCGAAGGAAATTAAGGTATTGGCCTGGTGTACTAAGGGCTGGCAGGAACATGGCTCAGGCAGGTAGAGAAATGCTGTCTCCTCCTATGCAAGATGGGGAAGAAGCAAACAAGTAGGTGAAGTGGGCACCTGGTATCTGCAATATCACACCAGATTGTATTTCAGCCCCCCAGGGTGGTGGGCCCTGTGCCAAAGCCAGCTGTGTGCAGTTGTCACCATCAGGGATGCTCATAGGCTTCTGTGATGCCAATTGCTCACAGTGGCCTGGAGAGAAAAACTAAAATTGATACCAATGTGTTTTGCAGCCTGATTGGAAAAGGATGAGGATGCTTCTCTGGAGAAAGTGTTGAGATCTGTCACAGAGCAGAACTCCAGGGTAGTTGCTCTGTTGCTATTTCCATGTGTAATTATTGCCGTCCTTTCCCATACCCCACCTCTAGCACTGGTCATGGCTGGAGGCACAGTTGCAGTCCAGATGAGCCTTTGGTTCAACCAAGTGCTGCCAAGATTGTATTCCTGTGGCATGGTCTTTTATGGTCTCTCCTGAAGGACAAGACAGCACTGCACAAGTGGGAAGGGGCTGTAACCTTCCCCTAGGGTGTCATTTCTACTTGGAGATAACTCTCCTGTAATTTGTCCACCTCCCAGACCTCCTTGCAGATAGAAGATGGTGGTAGGTGTGCAGTAGAGGCTGACAAACCCCTTGGAGATTGTGGACATTTGTGTGCGGCTCTGAACCCTGCTGTTGTGTTTTTCCAAGCCACAGAGGGCAATGAGCAACAACTGCAGTATGTGGCACAACAGCAGGAATATCTGGGTGCTGGAGGAGATTTCCCAGCAGATGGATGACTGGGCTTGGGGAAGGAGCAGATGATGCATCCAGAAATAAAGACTCTTCCCATATAACATGGGTTGGTCAGCAATCTGGTGGCTACAAAAGACCAAATAATAAAATAGTGCCTCGCAAAGCTTTCAGCTCATGCTTGGGGAAAGCTGTGAAACAGCAACTACGCGGGGTGCAGAGCAGAAAAGCTTGGTCACCGTGTCCTTCTCTTGGTGGTGTATCACCTGGATGTTGCTGTTGCTGCGGTTCTTGCGCGTTTGCACAGGGCTGGCTCAGCTAAAAAGGGTAGGGAGAAAAGATATGGTGAAGAGTCTCCACAAACAACCTGTCATCTGGAAATTATTTGCTGAGATCTAATAACTGAGTGTTCCTGTAGCCACTTACTGCATTCGCTAAAAGGAAGACGTAAAAATCATGGTGGTTTTGGTTCTCCTGCATATTTGAACAGCTATAATTAGACCCCTTAAGCTTTAATTAACAAAGAAAAAATAAGCCTGTCAAGGACCTGTGTTGCTTAGTTGAGTTAGAAGCTTAATTAAATCATCCTGATGTCACAGAAGTGCAATCCCAGAGACCAGGTTTCTGCCCCCAGAAAGCTATTAGCAGCCACTGAAGACACCTGGCATCATTCATGCCAAACCTTTAGGACCAGAGTGATCTTGAAGCATTAAGTGGGCTCTCGAGCACGTTGCTTTCACCACAGCACCGGGAGACCCAACAAAGCCCTCCTTTCAGCAGGAGTTTGCAGCTATCCCCAACAAAAAATACTGTAAGGGGGCAGAGAAGGCTTCATTTCTGAAGATTTTCTCTCCCGTTCTCTTTTTTCCTTTGACGCTCATTTCTGGACGCAACAACCCTCCTTTCAGCAGGAGTTTGCAGCTATCCCCAACAAAAAATACTGTAAGGGGGCAGAGAAGGCTTCATTTCTGAAGATTTTCTCTCCCGTTCTCTTTTTTCCTTTGACGCTCATTTCTGAAGCAGATTTCTCCCCCTCCTCACCCCAGCTCCCCATATTTATTTTATTACAAGCATTTTCGCTAAAACGATTAACTCAATTTAAAATTTCAACTAGTTTGCAGCTATCCCCAACAAAAAATACTGTAAGGGGGCAGAGAAGGCTTCATTTCTGAAGATTTTCTCTCCCGTTCTCTTTTTTCCTTTGACGCTCATTTCTGAAGCAGATTTCTCCCCCTCCTCACCCCAGCTCCCCATATTTATTTTATTACAAGCATTTTCGCTAAAACGATTAACTCAATTTAAAATTTCAACTGTTTCCTTGCCAAGGATTTTAGGAATTTTCATTATTTCCTTTGGGAATTCTGAGACTGCGGTTAGCCAGTTTGGAGTTCAAGACACGAGAAATGCCAGCACAACTGAGGACTTGGCTGTAAAAGCGTTTTCAACATGAAAGAATTCCAGCGTTTCATAAAAGGAAGTGTAGTACTTGAACAGATATGTTGATATAAGTAAGGTCTTAACAAAACGAAAGCCAATCTATTATTGCTTAAGTATCAAAGAAATCCCTTTGTAAAGGTGCTAAGCCCTGCTGGAGGAACACAAAACGTGTCTATTTATTTGTTGTGTATTTAAATGGTTTATGTACGATTAAGGAGCCAAGCCAGTATTACTGAGCTGGCCGGGGTTTTGGAGCTCTGTGACTGTAGGCAAACATTAGTAAAAAGGTAAAACGTCTCTGCTAGGATGGGTCTGCAGTGTTTAGCAGGGCTGTTCTTTAAAAGACAGCTCTCCAGCCATGAGAGAATAGGTGCTTTTCTGAAAGACGGCCTTAAAAAATAGACCCTCTCTCTGCTGGTTCAGACCTCCGGATCTAAGGGACCAATTCTAACCCCATCAGACCCTGTGGATGAAGGCTGACCTTGGACTGCCGTTGCAGCGGTAAGCCCTGCAGCTTTTTGTATTTTGCTTCATGGCAATGTTTTGAGCCCTATCTTGGGTATCGAGTGTAGTGCCACTCTCTGCTCCTCCTTTGTGCTGTGCTTGCAGGCAAGGAGGGAGCCCCAGGTCAATAAATCACCCTTGGGGCTGATGCTGGTGGGTAAGAGCCATATTGATTTGCTTTCTTCCGCCTGCAGTGGGCAAAGTGCTCCTGGTACAGCCCTGGAGAGCTTCTTCTGCAGGGGCCAGGGCTGGAGATAACCACATCAGTTCCGCACAGCTGCGGGAACCACTCCCCAAGGGGAATCAGTAGCAGAAGGCTGTCCCATGGACTCAGCCGGTGTGTGCCGGAGTGGTCCCAGGAGGTGGCTATGCCAAGGGCATACATTTGATCCCACATGTGGGGCTACTCAATCTCTCCTGCGAACCTACAGCCAAGCCCCCATCGTATGGCCCTTTCCTATCCAATGGCCTGAGCAACACAATTCCCCGAGAGCTTTGCAGGGTCAGGATTCTGCCCTTCTCATTTATGCAGCGAGGTGGGTGTTGGTCTCTTCTCCCAAGTAACAAGCGATAGGACAAGAGGAAATGGCCTCAAGTTGCACCAGGGGAGGTTTAGATTGGACATGAGGAAAAATGTCTTTACTGAAAGAGTGGTGAAACATTGGAACAGGCTGCCCAGGGAAGTGGTTGAGTCCCCATCCCTGGAGGTATTTAAAAGACGAGTAGATGAGGCGCTGAGGGACATGGTTTAGTGGGCATGGTGGTGTTGGGTTGACGGTTGGACTCGATGATCTTAGAGGTCTTTTCCAACCTTAATGATTCTATGATTCTATGATTCTATGAAACAAACAGTCGTGTTACCATGGGCTCCAAGTGGTGCTGCTGTAATTATAACAGTCTGTGCCTCGCCTTGTCCTTTTCTCCCTAAAACACACTGGGGAGGAAAAAAGTGCGTGCTATTTCTTGGCCGTGCCAGCGAGGACCTGGGAAAGGCATGTGAGCAGAAGGCAGGTATCTCAGGACGGTTGGAGAGGTACCTTGCTTTCGCTAGCGTCTGCTTTGGCTAGCATCTGCTTTGGCCAACATCTGCTAGCCAGGAGATCAGCTCGGAAACTGGAGATACTTCACTTGGGAACCTCCGGGTCTGCTGAAGCACTGATCATCCTGCTGAAAAGTGACTTAATTGGTGACACTTCATAGAAACCCCAGCTGCACGGTTCTCCCAGCTTCCCTATAACAAAAGGACGCCAACGTTTTAACATAAACAGGATGCCGAATGCCGATCCAGTGCAGTTCCTGATGGAAACAAGCGTGCTCCCATGCTGTTCTGATGCACCGCAAGCCGCAATGCTTGTCAGCAGGATGACAGTCCTGAGCGACAGCTCGTTTCCCTCCGCTCTGGGAATGACATCGCACTAAAATGAGGCCGCGATACAGCCCAGCACCTAAGGAGAAGTTTACGTCTTGCCAATGCAAGAGCTTTGCTGACCAGCGTGTCTGTCCCAGGGCTGATGGCTCCCCTTTCCCTTTACTACTTCTCCCCACCTTGCGATCAGTGGGGCAGCACCTGCTAGAGGTGAGAAAGAAGAAAAAAGGTTTTTTTTCTGCAGGTTTTCAGAGCCAGTGTGTCAATTTGGACTCTCGGTCTTCGGGCTCCCATTTTGCCATGTCACCAAAGCGCCTGGTTTACTGACCCTCCACCCTGACACCCTCTTTTTGCAAATCAACTCCATCTGCAGTGCCCGTAGCTAGCCCCCTAAAAATGATCATTCAGAATCATTCCTGGAAAAAAAACAAGACACAGCAGCCTGGGCCCCCGCTCAGGAGGAGTTTGGCTGAGCCAGACGCGATGCCACCAGCAAGGGACACGAACAATAGGGACTTGGCAGGGGGCAGAACAACGGGGCTGGCAGCAGGCGCTGAGCTCAGGAAAATACATGCGAGCTCTGGGAGTCGGCGGCCGGGTGCACGTGCTTTTCCGGAGCCTGAGAAACTGCACTTTAACCGAGTCAGGCAGATACGGGGTGATTTTCTCCAAGCAGAAAGTGCTGTCCTACCAAAGGGCACCAAATTATGTCCCAGCAAATGCATCCTCAGCTCCCTGTGCGGAGCTGGGGGACCCCGGGGGATGCTTCTGATGGGTCCCTGAGTTGGCCAGTGCTGCAGGAGGGAAAGTGGAGGCAGGACCCATGGAGAGCAATCCCGGACGGGCTCTTGGGGCTAAGCCCAACTCTGAGCATAGGTGGTGGAGGTCACAGCCAGGTGAAGGGTTTGCCAAGTTCTCCACGTATGTCCGCGCACGGGAGAAAACCACACGCAATCTGTCAGAGACAGCTTGGAGAGGCCCCAGTTAATGTGCTCCCATATGAAAGGTCTTTCTGTTCTCCATTCAAAGTCTCCCCTCACCTTCAGTGGTGTCTCTAATTGTAAACAAACATGAAGGAAGGTCAGAGTTAAAAAAAAAAAAAGAGCCAAACCCAACAACCAAGCCCCAAAGGAGGCCCCATCTTTTTTTTTTTTCCCTTCTCCTGGTGCTAAAAATGCAGGTAATCCTGGTTTTATTTTCCTGCTACTAAAATTTATGATGATGTCATGTGTGTGGCTGAGCAGAGTAGTTTTCCGACTGGGCAAGTGAGGCTCAAGGATGTATTTAGTATTAATTTATTCACAGCAAATAAAAGCTTTGGGGCCAGAAGATGGGCAGCCCTGTAGAGCAGATCGAAAGCTGACAGGGCTCAGGCCTGCTCTGCTCTGGCTGGCCCCGAGGCTTTTTGCCCAAAACCAAGGCTTTTGGCACCAAAATCCAAAGGATCGTCCATGCGGGAGGTGGAGGTCCCTAGGGACTAACAACTCCCACTTTGGGGGTTTGGGATACCCCTATTTAAGGTCTCTGAGTAATAGGGCCGTCTGGCAGCCAGAAAGGATAATAAGCCACTCGTTAGAGCCCTGGCAATTGAGCGAGAAGATTTGCATCTCCGATAATGGCCACCAGCAGCCAAGTTGAAGTTTTGTTTTCACATCATAGGAAAAATACCAAGTGCCAAGCCATGTGGTAAACCAAAATAGCTTATGAAGTGTGCAGGTTTTGGAATACGGGTAAGGATGAACCAGGAAGAAAAAAAAAAAAAAAAAAAAAAAAAAAAAAAAAAAAAAAAAAAAAAAAAAGTAGTTTTATATATAGATACTGAAAACCGAATAAATCACATGACCCAGCCCAAAAAAAGCTTCAGTGAAAAGTTTGTGTCTGGGATTAAGAGCACTAGTCATTACTTTAACTATGTATGGTATGTTCTCGTTTTGAAAAATGTGTACACCAAATATTTTAGCCTTTTCTCATGGAAGGATCCGAAAGGCAAAAAGCTTTTTAGTATTACGCGAATATTAGCCTTTCCAGGATGATGCTGGCTGACCGGCTATTTCCTATGGTCCTATATTTTGCTTTCTGTACTTGCATGATGCCCCCTCTGACTCTGTGGGGGGTTTCTGTGGGTTTTTTTGAAGAGGGACATTCTTTCTCCTATTAAAGGCGGTGAAATGGAGGGCTGAGCTGAGCTGCGTCTGGTTTCTCCCCTGACTTCCACCAGGCCTGGCTGATAAACTTTGAAATCTTTTGATGGGGTTTAGTGTCGCTGCCATGAATTGTCGTGAGGCCTTTGGGAAGTCACACGGTGGCCCTGCCAATAAAATGGGGGTAATGACACGGAGCAGCTCGCCATGTGCTTTAAGTTCTGTTGACAGAGTGGTGTAAAACCAAGGTATCACTCTATTATTATGGGTCTCAGTTAGAAAACTTTTCAAAGAAAATTTTGCTCATTTGTTTGCTTGTTATGTTTTTAATTAAAATAAACCTCTTTTAAAAACTGGACTTACTGACTGGGCTCAGCAATTTTTCATGCTTCTTCATTTACAACCCCGTCCCCTCCAAAAGAAGCAGTTGTTAAAATACTTTAATTGATCAAAAGCTCTGTTGTGCTGGTAATGCTGCTTTGGGGCACTTTGATAAATAAAAAAAAAGCAATTTCTCAAACTTTGTTTGGCTGTCCCCTGTACAAACAAGCGGCATCGCCTTGCCTAAGCTGGGATTTTGCAGGGCATGGAGCCCCCTGACTTTGCATGGTGGCTTTGCATCCCTGCGGCTTCTTTCGCTGCTGTGAGCAGCACTTGGGACTTGCACAGACTTCACTACACTGCGGGAGCTACATCAGTGCCAGAGTCCTCCGTCTAGACAAGCCCTTAAACCTGATTGCTTCATTCCATTACTGATAAAAGGCACTAGACATGGGAATGAGTTTTCCTCTCCATCCCTTTTTTTTTTTTTCCCCTTATATCCCCGAGGAAGGAAGACTTGATTTTTTTTCTGATCCACCCAAAAGAAACCACAGTAACCACAACTGCAATTATATATATATATCTTTTAAAAAAACCCAGAAACCTTTCTGGCAATTCTTTCGCATTCTTTTTTAAGCTTCTTTGCTACATGTAGAACAATAAATGATTTAAAAATGAAACATAAAGGCATCTGTTTGCACTATATTTGAAATTAAATTGGATAAAGCTGAGAGGGAGCAGCTAGTGACTAATACCAAACAGTGCCCAAGTAATAGTATGACGAAGTTAACAGGACCCAAGTTAAGCTAAGTTTCTTCCTAAGGCAGGAAAGACTCCTTTTCTTAGCTCCCTCTAAATGTCACACTGACTTTTTGCAAGATGGGGCCAAAATATTTATTTTCTAAAGTTATTTTTGGTAGAGAACTGGTTTAGGTTTTTTTTTTCCTTTGTCCTAAGAACATGACAAAGTCAATTAACATTGACACCAAGGGATTATTGTCTGGTGACTTGGCTGATATAAAGCCATCACCAATATAAAATTCTCACATCAAAGTATTTTAGTGACTTACTGGAGAAAACGGAGCACAAACCAAAAATGACGGAAAAGAAACATCTGGATGTTTTGCTTGGTTTTATCCCATCTGCCCATTCATTTAAATTGCTCGTGCTGTATTGTTGTTTCCAAGGAGGCCAGGCTCTAACTGGTTGATGGTTTTGGGGACACAAGACTGGGGAAAAAGTGGATTTGTGGCGAGTAACTCTGCTGTGCCATGGGAGATGCTCTGTGACCACGGACATGGGAAGCGGTAGCTGGGTGGGTGGCAGATGGACTTGGTGGGTCCCACAGAGGGGCCGTGGCGTTGCATCCACAGTGAGAATTCCTCTGCTCTCAGCCTATCTCCCCCACAAAACTGGTTATCTTGCATAGTGGTTCCTGATATTGAGAGACACGTCCTATGGGTGTCTGCATTTCCAACAAACTGCCCTAAGAGGTCGGCTTTGAGCCTGCAGTCCTCATTTCTGCAAACGTCCCATCATCTGTAGGCTCCTGGAGGGAGAGCAGATGACCAGGAAGGCTGCTGGCAGCTACAGTTACAGCCACAAACCTGCCACTGAGATACACAGTGTCGGATTTGATCTTATCGTCTCCACAATTAAAAAGAAGTATCAGTTCCACAAAGCCCATAACCACAGCACTGGTGTAATTACAGCAGTCTCGCAGCACATTCACACTGCAGGATTATCCCTGTCCTGCCAGCTATAAATTATGTACTAAATACAACTCATAATGAAAAAAATGGCATCCTCAGAGCAGCTACCAAGAACATTTTAAGCGCTTGGTTATTACAAAATGATGGAGCATTTGTAATGAGCCCATTGTTATGGTTTGGTTCTCTTTTGCACTTGGAGTGGTGGTGGTGGCAGGGAATTCATCCTTTTATTTTCATATGTTTCCATCTTTTTTTAAGGCTTTTAGCACTCAATAAAGCTTAGATTTTCATGACAATATTCAGACAAGCTAGTTAATGAATCTGAGTCTTTAGCAATCACAAACTGACTTTAAATGAAATTTATATTCTGAATCTGAGAATATTTAGTCCTTTCTAACTTTAAATTTTTTTGTCTGTCTGCCTTGCAAATCAGAATTATGTGCAGAGTAAGTGCCCATAGATGACCCTGGGGCTATTTCCTTATTTTGTTAGGTAAAAGAGAAAAATACGGTGATTATTCATGAGAACTGAAGGCCTCTCTGCCCACGTAGTGAGCAGAGATCTGGGTTTATGTTAGCTGTTTCTGTTCTCTCTAAGACAGCTCCTTGAATCGTCAAGATCTATACTCTTGCCTTGACCTGTCGATGTGGGAAGACTTTTCCAAAATGGAGCTAGGGACAGGCTGTCCAAGCCTAGGCACTGATGGACATAGATGTTCTCAGTGGGGTATCCAGAGTTTCCACGCTCCTAGATAGTTTTGGTGTCACACTAAAAAGAAGGGGAAACAGTCTTCATGGGCACTTTGGGGTATTTCGCCTATGACTGTTTGTGCTTTTCAAGGTTTCATTGCTATTATGCATAAAGGTTTCTGTTAAACATGGTCTCATGCCTCAGAGATGGGACAGGAGTTGGTCTGTGAAAAGCTAGACTAATGAGCTGAAAATGTTCTTCTGAGCTGAGAGATGATTTTGGCCCTTTCCCTCCACTTTAGATTCAGTGCTAAGGACCAGCCTGTGACAGGGCAAGTAGCAGGAGCCCCCTCAGTCCTGTCCTTTCTCTCAAACTGATAAATCTTGAGAGTTAATATAGGTGATGCACCCAGCTCTTGATTGCTGCAAGTTGGGACACTGGGATCTCTGAGTGCATACTTAGAAATGAAGCTGTGAAAACACACAAGGGGGATAGGATGAAGAACAGAAAAAACCAGTGATATTCTTGGCTATTGTGCCAAGAAAGGGCAGGCAGAAGATTGGCCTCTGGTATCTTCTTTATCCAAGGAACAGGTATTTTATAACCTGAAAAATCCAGTCACAGAATGAGAGCATTTGCAGATAGAGGAGGGGGTTTTACTGAGCCAATCCACCCAAATTTTCATCCCACTTTGAGGCAAAGTGGGATAAAAAAGAAAAACAAAAAAAGAAAGAAAACAAATTAAGTGTGTTCCCAGAATCACAGAAATATCGGTGGGAAGGGAACTCTGGAGATCTGTAGGTTCTGCGTGGAATGGGATCAGATCATCCATGGCTTTAACTGAGCCTTGAAAACCTCCAAGGATGGAGATTGCCACCCCATCCCAAGTGACCCATCTCAGTGCTGCACCACCTTCTAATGAAGGCTTTTCTCTTAATGTTGAATCTGAACCCCTTGAGCTTCAATGCCACTGCCCCTTGTTATAGTGTTTGCCCTGACTGAGAAGAAGCCCTGATAAAGCCATGCTGGTAGCCCTCCCAGTTTCTCAATATCCCTCATGAACTGAGGGGATGCCCAAAACTGGACACGGTATCCCAGGTATGGCCTCATCTGTGCTGTTACTGTCTGATCTGCGGCATCTACCAGAAAAGCAAGACTGGGGTGTATCCAGGCTCCCCACAGAGCAGAGACACCAAAAGTCAGAGCAGACTCAGACAAGTTGTTCCTTGCCCATGTTGCTCCTTATGGGCCTCAGCTGGGATGGTTTGGATGTGGGTCTGGATGGAAGACTCCCAAATTCCTGAGTGTTTGTAGCCAGAACTGTGTTTGGGTTGGATCTGTGAAGTTTGTAGTGCTCCACCAGAGTGAGTTATTTGTTCTAGCAAATGTACAAACAAGCAAGCAAACAAACAAAAACAGAACCGAAAAGAAAGTCTGAGCTGTTCCACCAGCGATGGGATTAATAAATCTCAGTTTCCTATGGGTTTGTGATTTGAATGTGAGTGCCCATGTGGATTTGATGATGTTTCATAAGAGTTGATCTCCTGCTTCAACTTTTCTCTCTGGCCACCCTTTTATTTTTTCACTGACCTTGTAGGAACTTAACATCTTGAAGATCTCGTCAAACCCAACCAAAAACGGCCAGGGAATTCCACAGTAATTGGTGAGGAGTGATGGGCAGATGGACACATAATCTGATCAAACAGGGCCTTGTTTCTGTAAGGAGCTGGGCTAAAAGGGAGTAGATAGAGGTCATAAGAAGTCTATGTGAAGCCTGTTTTATTAACATATAGATGGGTCCCTGTCTGCCTCTCAGCAGAAGAATTTGTAGTTCTCTTTATCAGATGTACTGTGATTTACAAGAGGAGCAATTGAGAAGGAAGAAGAATATGTTAGATGGGAAAGAGTTTCTAGATTTGGGACCACACTTGTTCATACTCTGAAATCAGTGGCTTCAAGGCTGAGAAATAATTTGTTTGAGAGTTTCAGGGAAAAGAAGTTTCTTCAAATAAAAATAGTGGATAGGGGAAAAAATGCAGACCGTCTGCAAAGAAGAAAAAGGGTTAATTCTGTCTGCACCAAGACAGCCATTTACTGGCTTCCAGCTGAAAACCATGAGGCAGAAATTGCAATTTCAGGAAAAATACATGAAATGAAAAGCATGTCTGCATTTATAAGTGGCCGCTCTGACACAAGGAGCGAGAAGATGGCGGGAAAAGCCAGCCTGAGTAAGATAGCAAACAAGCAAACAAACAAAAGCGCTTTGAAGGTGGGTGGCTTCCATGTCAGACTGTTTGCCATTGACTAAAACAAAGTCATTCTGTGGTTTGTAATTGAGCGGATGAAATGGGAGCGTATGGGCCTTTGATGATGGGTGTGGTTATACAGCATTTAGCAATTTGGCGTGTCCTGCTAAGTATGGAGCGGTCCGTATTGTAGCACTCTAGTTTGGCCTGCGAGATGTCCAAAGTGTGAGTTCGGGTGTCAGCTAAGTGAAAGCAAATCTCTTCAAAGCAAGAAGGAGCTAAAGAAGAAGGACTGCTGAAAAGAAAAGAAAAAACAAAAAACCCCCACTCTTCTGAGCCCGTGGAGATAAACCCGTGGGTTAAAGGCTCTGCCTGGCTACTCTTGCTCACTTCTCCTCAGGAGCTTCCCAAAGAAGTCATCGGCACTGCGGTGCTTCCCAGCATGGGGTGGCAGAGGAAACAATGAGTCAGGTGAAGAGTCCCAGAAGAGCGTTTCATAAGCCCTTGGAAGGGAAACCGTGCAGCGCTGCCTGAAATAACTCTGGGGTTGAGAACCAGAGAGCTCAGAGAGCAGCAGCCAAAGCACACTGGCCTTGAGGAACACAGCCAAGCAAGGCGAAGGAAGCACGGGCCCGGGTGGTGAGCTTACCCATGAGGAGAACAGGAGATGCCAGGTCTCTTACAGGGCCAGGCTCAGTACGGGCCACCCCAAATCCTCTGTTCCCCGAGTCCTCGGCCACAGTGATGGGGGTGGAAGCAAGGACAGAGGTATCAAGCTGCTTGCAGCATGCTTTAGGCTTGCACACAGGGCCTGGGAAGAGGAAGACCAAGGTGACCACTGGCGAGGACACCCCACTTTTAGCTGCCAACCACCTTGTGTCTCTGCATGAAAGGGAGGGTGAAGAGAGAGGGTTGAGAGGGAAAGGAGCAGATGGAGGGGAGGGAAGGCTTGCAGCAGGGTTCATCCTGCTGAGGTCAATGCCATCCCGGCTCCTGGGGGAAGAGATGGAAGAACCCCACCATGTCGTCCAAGAGGAACTGAACCATGGCATTCATGTTCAATGTTATTATAAATAAAGAAGTACACACTGAAGAAGAATGCAGGGCTTCAAAACCAGCTTGGCAATTTTTCCACCCCAAGATTTTATATTTATTTCCTCTTCATATGCAAGTCACCTAAAATGATTAGCTTCTATGGTGATATTAATAGGTGTTTGATAAGTTTTGGAGACTGGAAGTTGGTTAGGAGCATACTTTCAGGCTAAACCATACAGGCTCCCTCCTGTGGTATAATTAAGGTCTATCAAGTAACTATGTATGTTACAATATGCTCCATAATTCAACACAGGATAAAGCCATCTGCCATGTCAGGACTCATACACATCTATAAGAAATTTAGCCTTGGATCTTGCACTGACAGTGTAAGGATTGGTTACAAGATTGGAGCTTCACTCCTTTGCACGATACTGTGACAGAAAAGAAATTAAGCTGTAGAATTCAAAGTCAATCCAAATTGTATAAATAGGCACTGCAAAAATTCAGAGCTGCTGCTAACCACACGTGGCTTAGGCTGGACTTCTAACTTACACAGCAGCTCCTTGCTAGCATAGATGCTTCCAAGCCAAAACACGGCATTACTGGTCATATGGTGTGTGGAGAAGCACCAGCTGCCCTTGCTCTAATTGCAGGGAAGGGGTTGAGGATTAGGAGTTCTTTGAGTTCAAGAAGGCTAAGAACTTGATGCCGTTTGTACATAAATCAAAGGCTGTGTTTCTCCACAACTCATTAATTTGGGTTGGAAATCTCACAAAAGCAAGTTTTCCAGAAATTCTGTGTTCTGGTTTACCCAGACAGTGGCAATTGCAAGTGACAGCAGACCTTGGTCTGGGCTGGAAAAAAGTACAGAGGCAGACAAATATGATATTGGTCTCCTGTAGTAAGAAAAAATAATGACCTTTGATCAAAAGAGTGACTTCAGTGGATAGCACCTGAAAAGGACTCGCAACCACTTCTGTGTACCAGCCCCAAGGTAGGAGCCAAGGACACAGGCCCCCAAATGGGTACATGGGTGCAGTCCACCCATACTGAGTTACCAGTGGTGAATCAACACAAATGCAGAAGATCAATACATATGCCCATGACCCACATGCCCATAGAATAGGCTGCTAAAAATATACTTCAACCTTCCAAACTCTTGATTTTGGCTTTCAGAAAAAAGTTGGTTTGTCCTCTTAAGATCCATGCCCTCCAGGAAGAAGATCAGACCTGTGGGAAGATGTGGGAAAGCTATGAAGAAACTCATCCCTGCATGCCAAGACCTGGCCAGCTCTGAGGGAGCTTATGTGAGGCAGGGAGAAATGTGTGGTGCAGCTTGAAAGAAAACGTGAAAGGGCAAAGTCAGACACTTGTACCTCACTGTATCACATTGTGCAACTTTTGACCACAGCTATTGGGTTTGATGTCGCTTCTCCTGACACCAATGTCCAACCCCCACTCCCCAGTGTCTCAGCCCCGAGATACACACCTTCCATAGCTGGGGGTTTAAACCAGACACGACACATTTCTAAGCCACAGGCCACCTTCTGCCAGGTGGCACAGCCTAGGGACAAGGTCTGGCACTGATGTGGAAGACAGGAAGGCATGGGCCAGGACTCAGGACAACTTGGCTCAGTCAAAGGCTGTCTACCATCTCCTGGGAATGTCACACTGCCAGAGGCTGGCAGCATTCAAGTCACCTTGGATCATTCCCAATGCTTTGCCATGGCAGGAGGCGATGCCAGTCAGCAAACAGCCCAGGGCTCAGGAGTGTTGCATCGGGTACTGGCTCTGATGTTCTTTTGCTCAGTAGCTTTGGTCTATTCACTTGTATTTTTCTGTGCCTCAGTTGTCCTGGGTGCAAGGCAGAGAAAAATAATGTGGTCTTCAAGCAGAAGTGCATTGAAGCTGGTGAAGTCTCACCTGTGTGAAGGCATTAGCTGTAAAACCAGAATCGGGCCCTTTCCCTTGGGAGGCGACATTACAAATTCCATTTAGATTATTTAAAAAACATAGCGATTTGGTTACATAACTAAATCCAGGGCAGAAGGATCCAGAGTATTTTGCTTAAAAGGCCAACATGTAAACTAGCTGTTTTGCTTAAAATAAACAGGACTCTCCGGAGGACAGAATTTCTCACAGTCTCCTCTGGGCTGGCCGTGTTCCTGCAGGACATTGCTCCAAAGCAAAAGGTTTAGATGCT
This sequence comes from Aptenodytes forsteri, assembly GCF_000699145.1. Classification (NCBI taxonomy): domain Eukaryota; kingdom Metazoa; phylum Chordata; class Aves; order Sphenisciformes; family Spheniscidae; genus Aptenodytes; species Aptenodytes forsteri. Next base: position 2,254,967 of record NW_008794444.1, read on the forward strand.
CTGTGGCCTATGGCGATATGAACATGCATTGCCTCCAGCTGGTGAGAAAAGTTGAAGGTTATTACATTTTACAGAGAGGATGAGGCCTCCAGAGAGACACTCTGACTGCACAGCAACATGTGGCACATTAAAAAGTCCATGCTAATATTTGTTATGAAATGATGCCATGGGCAGTATCTCATGCTTTGCCTCAAACCTTTCTCAGGAAAGGCATTAAAATAAAGTAACACGTGGCTGAAAACCTTTTCATTTCTGCAAAGCACTTGGATTTGCCAGAGATACTGCTGAGAGCAGCTTGAGGGGGAAGCAGGACACCTTGCATGAGGCAAATCTAGACTAGCTTATACCTACAGAAATGTCCTCCCATCACCATGAGTTCATGAGGGACATTAATGCCCCAAAGCTAGGCCTTTGGATTGCTTTTTATCTTTGTTATTCTCCTTTCTGGCATCCGCATGAATACTTGGCTCCTTCCTTAGCTTTCTCCGGAAACAAAATTTCTGAACTCAAATATTATGTTCAGCTGGAAAGCTGGTAGAAGAGACAAGGAACCAGTGAGGGCCAGTATCTCCTCCGGGGCCAGTCCTGCTAGCAGCCCAACCAGAGTAACTATGTCTTCAAGGCAGGGAGGGGACGTAGGAGGGTCTCCCACGTGCATGGGCAGCAAAGGGGGCTGAAAGCATTGCTGGTAGGTGTCATGGAGACATGCAACATCAACCGTTAAGAAAAATGTTATCACCAGTACGTTACTTATGGAAGCAGATGTTTGGAATCTTTCTCAGCCCACGGAGTTCAGGTGGTCTGGTGGTGGATGTGTAAGGGCGCAAGCACTCCATTTCTCTCAGCATTGTAGCATTCTTTGATCAGAGAATAATTCTGTATAATATAATTAGGGCCCTGTTTCAGCGTTAACAGAAAATTCAGCTTGGACTCCTGTGACTCAGCACTGCGGCATATTACCCCCGCTCAGCTCCCTGCGAGCCATTGTCTCTTAAATTCGAAACAGAATGTTGGAAAAACAGAGAGACCTGACCTTTTGGGAAGGTTGGGTTTTACACCACGCGGAGGGGCTGGCAGCGGGAGGACGCCTCCAATTCAGTTTACCAGCAAGGAGCTGAAACAGAGCAGCCAAAAGGATGTGGCTAAGGAAGCTGAGGGCAGTGTGGCCATGAGCGATGACTTGTGTGCATGGTGGGGAGCCGGGGAGAGGGATGTAGGTGAAGTGGCAGATTCAATGAAAATAAGGCTGGAGCTTTCCCTGTCCAACAGGTCTCACATTTGGCTGAAATCCTCCAACAGACACCGCACTGGGGGTCCCAGGTGGACATGCTGGGTGCTTAGGCAGTACCTGTGTGAGAGTTTGGAGGCTGCAGCGCATTTGCTGTGGTGGTTTTCTTA
>NW_008794444.1:2256387-2276826 GCF_000699145.1 Aptenodytes forsteri
AGTTTGGAGGGCATTTGCTGTGGTGGTTTTTGGTTTTTTAAAAAAAAAAAAAAAAAAGCCCCCCCCAAACAAAGCCAAACTGTAAAATATAAAATAGTTGAATTAATTCTGCTGTCCGGGAACATTGAGTGTCTAGTGGTGAAGTCCCAGGAATGTGATGCTGCTGCTTCGCAATTCACCCTCGCGGAGCCTGGGGGTGGTGCATTGTCTTCCAGCTACATGCTGAGGGCCCGGGAAGAAGGAAAATGCATGCGCGTCTCACAAGAAAGTCAAGATGTCTGTGTTTCTTGGTCACAGGCAAAGGATTAGTAAAGCACCATTAACCCTACTATAAAAACACACCAGCTAGGGCTTCTTTCATCCCAAACAAAGTTTATAAATACACCCTTATCACTCAGAGAATGTTTATCTTCATGTGCTACAAGCGGATTCCAAGAAAGCAACAGTAGCTAATGAAATTAAATATGATGTTTGGAGATAGATTTTCTTCATTTAACTAACTATGCATGTGTATGTGTGTGCGTGCGCACGTGTGTGTGTGTATTTAAAGAAAAAGAAGCAACACTGGGGTTTGGTTTAGCCTAAGCCTCCCATTCCAACATTAATTTAGAAGCCTGACTGATACACATGGAAGAGCAGGAAAGAGAAGGAAGGAAAACCCTCCTCTTCTCTTCTCTTCTCTTCTCTCTTCTCTTCTCTTCTCTTCTCCTCTCTTCTCTTCTCTTCTCTTCCCTCTTCTCTTCTCTCCTCTCCTCTCCTCTCCTCCCTTCCCTTCCCTTCCCTTCCCTCCCCTTCCCTTCCCTCCCCTTCCCTTCCCTCCCCTTCCCTTCCCTCCCCTTCCCTTCCCTTCCCTTCCTTTCCCTTCCCTTCCCTTCCCTTCCTTTCCCTTCCCTTCCCTTCCCTCCCCTTCCCTTCCCTTCCCTTCCCTCCCCTTCCCTTCCCTCCCCTTCCCTTCCCTCCCCTTCCCTTCCCTCCCCTTCCCTTCCCTCCCCTTCCCTTCCCTTCCCTTCCTTTCCCTTCCCTTCCCTTCCCTCCCCTTCCCTTCCCTTCCCTTCCTTTCCCTTCCCTTCCCTTCCCTCCCCTTCCCTTCCCTCCCCTTCCCTTCCCTCCCCTTCCCTTCCCTCCCCTTCCCTTCCCTTCCCTTCCCTTCCCTCCCCTTCCCTTCCCTCCCCTTCCCTTCCCTCCCCTTCCCTTCCCTTCCCTTCCCTCCCCTTCCCTTCCCTTCCCTTCCTTTCCCTTCCCTTCCCTTCCCTTCCCTTCCTTTCCCTTCCCTTCCCTTCCCTTCCCTCCCCTTCCCTTCCCTTCCCTTCCTTTCCCTTCCCTTCCCTTCCCTCCCCTTCCCTTCCCTTCCCTTCCCTCCCCTTCCCTTCCCTCCCCTTCCCTTCCCTTCCCTTCCTTTCCCTTCCCTTCCCTTCCCTCCCCTTCCCTTCCCTTCCCTTCCTTTCCCTTCCCTTCCCTTCCCTCCCCTTCCCTTCCCTTCCCTTCCTTTCCCTTCCCTTCCCTTCCCTCCCCTTCCCTTCCCTTCCCTTCCCTTCCTTTCCCTTCCCTTCCCTTCCCTCCCCTTCCCTTCCCTCCCCTTCCCTTCCCTCCCCTTCCCTTCCCTTCCCTTCCTTTCCCTTCCCTTCCCTTCCCTTCCTTTCCCTTCCCTTCCCTTCCCTCCCCTTCCCTTCCCTCCCCTTCCCTTCCCTCCCCTTCCCTTCCCTTCCCTTCCCTTCCTTTCCCTTCCCTTCCCTTCCCTTCCTTTCCCTTCCCTTCCCTTCCCTTCCTTTCCCTTCCCTTCCCTTCCCTCCCCTTCCCTTCCCTCCCCTTCCCTTCCCTTCCCTTCCTTTCCCTTCCCTTCCCTTCCCTTCCTTTCCCTTCCCTTCCCTTCCCTTCCTTTCCCTTCCCTTCCCTTCCCTTCCCTCCCCTTCCCTTCCCTTCCCTTCCCTCCCCTTCCCTTCCCTTCCCTTCCTTTCCCTTCCCTTCCCTTCCCTTCCTTTCCCTTCCCTTCCCTTCCCTTCCTTTCCCTTCCCTTCCCTTCCCTTCCTTTCCCTTCCCTTCCCTTCCCTCCCCTTCCCTTCCCTCCCCTTCCCTTCCCTTCCCTTCCTTTCCCTTCCCTTCCCTTCCCTCCCCTTCCCTTCCCTTCCCTTCCCCTCCTATTCCTTTCCCCCTTTCTCCCTCTCTTCCTTTCCCAAGCCAGCTCAGAGAAGAAGACTTTTCAGACCGTGCTCTGGGAGGATTCTGAACACGTTTGTAATTTATGATCACTCACTTTAGAAGCGATTAACGGCAGCAGAAACCTAATTACAGCCTCCCTGGCTGAGTGCAGTATCCTTTGGGGCTCCGGTTTTAATTGTTTTCTATTTACATTCAAGTTTCCAGGGGCTAACTGCCTAGCAAAGACCCCCAACTAACCCCTTCTACTAAAAGCTTCATTTATTCTTAATAACATGTTTATAGACCTAGCCTCATTTTTCATGAGAAGGTCACGTTTGTTATCCGTGGTTGTTAGGGAAATGATTAAGGAATCCCGGAAACAGTGGAAGTTCCTACTAAGGAACTGCACAAGTATCTGTTAACAAAATGCTCTTTCCAGCCCGTGAACAGCCATTCATGAACATCGCCAGGAGGATGCGTATGGCATATGGGATCTTTACCAGGGAGAAGAGCAGGAACTGCCTGCATCGTTCAGCTTAATATGCTCCAATTAGTCTTCTTGGCCTTGACCAAAACATAAATTACTGCCATCAGTGTTGTTTTTTACTAAGGGGAAAGTGGAATAGGTTCAACCCACCTCACAGAGGTAGGAAAATATTATTGCAGACAATAAATTTGTCAGTACTTTATTTGGGGAACTTGAGTGCAGTCACTCTGTCGTGCCAGCATCCAGGCAAACGCGGAAGCTTTCAGATAGAAAGATAAAGCTGTAGAAAGGTCTCTCAAAAGAAAATCTCCTTAAGCAAACTGGAAGGACATATCCCACTGAGGAAGTCTGGTGAATTTGCATTTCAGGTTTACTTATTTGTATTAAAACTAGAATGGCCATTCATGGGTGAAGAGCTCCGAGTGGTAAGTCCGTTATCACTTCAAATCAAATATGTCAGTCCAACTACAGCATGCTTACAGAGCAAGGCCACTGGTGGGAACAGACAGATGATGTTACCATGGTGTTGAAGTGTTCGTGACACTTAGTTTTGACAGAATGTTTAATTTGAATGAAAAAAAAAGAAAAAATATCTTTACTGCAATTTCATTTCCTATTTTTTACTAACTCTGCTTTTACTGGTTGTATTTCGGTCATCTTGATTATTGTGTGTCTAAAAAAGGTGCTTAAGGTGTGACTTGCAAGGGGACTTCTAGTTTTTTGGAGGAGCTTAGATGCATATTCAGATTACTGTGAATCTCTGCACATCAGCTGAGCCTTGACAAGGGGAGCAGTAGATGTTCCCCCAGATGTCAGGCAAAGAGCATTTCCTTGAGTCCTTCTGAAGGGCTTTTCAGGAGAGACTTTAACTCGTGAGAAATATTGAGCTAGACCCAAGCAACCAGCTGAGCCGACAAGGGGAGCAGTAGATGTTCCCCCAGATGTCAGGCAAAGAGCATTTCCTTGAGTCCCTCTGAAGGGCTTTTCAGGAGAGACTTTAACTCGTGAGAAATATTGAGCTAGACCCAAGCAACTTTTCTCAGCAAAAATTTGGTTGAAACTGGTACATTCCTCCAGGAAATTCAGTTTGGACTCACCGTTTTCTGATGAAAATCCCATTCGTCACAAGGATGTTCCTGACATCTCTTCCCTGAACGACTTGAATTCCCTTTGTAAAAACAGAGCAATTAGTTTACTTAATATTTATAGTAAGGAAAGGCACAGTCCTGCTTACAGACCCTTTTTTGGGTGCTCATAAATGTAACCTTCAGGCACCACCTTTTCTTCATCATCTGTTGTAGACAACCTGCAGAGGACACAGGATGTGCTGATAGCCCAGACTGGACTATAAGAAGGGCTCCCTCTGTCTCAGAGCCTCACTAGTCTTGCTTCAGCCTGCGAAACTTAAGCTTTTTAAAGCCCATTTACAGAGCCGTGGCTGCTTAGTTCAAAGGCTACCAGCCAAGTTTCCCTTCTGGAGGACATGTCAGTCCCAAAGGTGTTAACCATGGTGGGAATGAAGAGGTAGAGCAACTCTTCCCTGCTGTGAAGGTTGCTGTGTGGGTTTGGGTAGCAGTGTTGGACGAAGTGGTGCATGCTCCCCCTTGGGAGAGGACTGAGTTTGGCTGAGTGTGCGATGAACACCGGGCAGCATAAGGCTGGGCTGTCATGAAGCATGGAGGAGAGGGTGGTTAACTGGCCCTGTGGCTTTCAATGAACTCCATGTGCCAAAGGATACTCTTGCCTCTTTGCTAATCGCAGTGCTCATTCCAAAAGGGAATACTGAAGGGCTGGCTGTATGGACAATCATAGGCAACTACATGCTCCCACCTTTGGAACACGCTTCCTTGCCTTTGGGTTGTGGTGCACAGTGCAACGACTCATGGAAGTGCAGGGCTGGGGGATCTCAAGAGGTTTCCTACCTCAGCTTGCTGCAGTGATGCAAGGGTGAGTCTTTCTGTACCCTGAGATGGAGGGTCTGAACCAGAAGCCCGTCCTCCCACATTGGCCATGGAGAACAAGAGAGGCCTGACGCTTTTTAAACAGCCTTTTCTTTGCAACAAGTCCATTGCCCTGTCCCTTACTGCAGCCTTCTCCTCTCTAAACCAAACCAACATGATTCCTCCAGCCCTTCCCTGTAGGTTATGCATACTCCTTCCATCACCTCTACCATCCAACTTTTTTTGGACTCTCATTTTTTCCTTGCTTCTCCTGGGGGATCTCGAGACATACATAAATATTCCTGGGGACTCCAACAGACCATTTTCTACTGAGTTACACTGCTGGAAACCCAGAGCAATCCCACTCACTGGAAACACTGAAGTCAGTGGAGCTTCTGCAGTGTACACTAGTGGGAGTTGAGCAATGTCCTGAGCAATTTCCCTGTGTGTTTTCCTCCCTTTCTGTTCCTGTTCTCTTCCAAGGGGGAGAGTGAGAAAGAGAAGATGAATGGATTTGTGAACCATGCAAACACATCGACTCCCTCTAGTGGCTTTGACTCCATATAGAAGTTAATGCCTCATTCCTTCATCTCCAGCCACAGAGGTTTGTGGCCTGAGAATCAGAGGGTCTGGGTTCATACATGACAAGGGACATTGCTGGAAGACCTGTCATGCTGTTAGACCCTTCTGCCTGAAGAGTGAGCTGATTTCTTTTTCTGTGAGAAGAAACAGCTCATGTGCATTAGAAGGAGAAAGCAATGGAGGCAAGAGCTCCTTGTGAGTATGGAGAGCCCAGGACCCGCTCAGGATCAAGTACATGGCAGCCTCCTGCTTGCAGTGCCTCTTGTAGACAGCACTTGGTCCAAAAAGGACTTTTATTCAGATTTTTCAAAGCCCTGTTACCAGAATGTCTTTGATTTCCCTGTTGTATCAGCCCTACGCTGATTATTTTGTTCCGGGCTCTCATTTCTTAGCTCCATGAAACCATACATATGTGTGACTACTTCTTCCTTTTATACTGTATGAAGTGCTGTGGTTATTTCTGCAGCTTCAGAAAGCTCAGCACCCCCAGCATCATTCCCAATATCCTCTTTCCTGAATGCATGAACACAAGAGTTAAATTAGTTTTACTTTTTCAGTAAAAAGCCTTTTTAATTTTTGTATTTTTTTTTTTTACCAATACCACAGCTCCCTAAGGGATATTTTTTTTCTCCCAGAAACAAAAAAAGAGAATTGTTTTCAAATTGTAGCTACAGAGGACAATGCCAAAGACATGCTCATTAGCTAACTAAGTCCTCAGTGCAAAGATCCCAAATGTCCCTCTTGATTTCATCGGTTCCCTGCAATTCCCAGTCCCATTACCGGCATTTGGGCAGCTATGAGGTCTTTCCATGTTCACGCTGCAGTCAGTGTGAACAGACTCACACCTTCCTTAAGAACATAGCTTTTTCAGCATGGCTTGCTGCTGGTCTTATTCACTGGCCATCACTGGGAGCCAAGCCTGGGGTTTGGCCATGGATTGGGCTTGTCAAATCCTCTAAAAACACCACTCTGAGCCCACCAATCCCTTGATCCATCAGCACAGTCCACGCGTAGTCCTCTTGCAACATTGCCCATGGTGGTGTCTTGTGCCCCTGTCCTCTCCCGGCTCTGTGTCTCGCCCCTTCCCTTGGAGCAGTGCTTCTCACCTCATCTCTTCACTTCACACAGGGCTTGCTCCTCACGTTGCAGCTCTGGAGCATCTGTACCTACAAGCCCTTCTCATACCTACAGCTAACACTTACTGGTGGTTTCTGTAGGACACCTGTAAGATGTGTTTTCTTCTGTCCAGCCCTGGAGCTACGGCTTTGTTCAAGCTCTTCCTATCTCAATGTCACTGCAAGGTTGTCTCTGCCGTTTGCAGCCAATGCTGCCCATTTAGAAAGCTCCTGCAAAAGTAACTGTCCCAGCATGTGCCTTTCACCATGTCATGCCACCAGTGCACTTCCTAGGTGGTTCCCCATCCCATTTGTAGCCGTCCTTTTTGTCGCTTGTCCTATTCTCATGTCACTTGTCACCTCCCATTCAGTATCAAGAGGCTTTGCACGGGTCCCTGATGTTTGCCTTCATTGCACGTGTGATGGATTTTGTGCTCTCTCCCATGCTTAGAAGGAGCAACCAAAACCCCCCCACATAGATACCTCATAGACCTCCTGACAAACCTCCTTTAAAGTCTCTTTTGCCACAGTGCTAGGAAAAAATGCACAGAAGTTGGGCGATGACCTGTCACATTGAATGTTCCTATGCCCTGTGACAGCGGCGCTAAGAATAGAAGAAATGACAACAATAATAATTAGGATGGGCTAGTTTTTATTATTTTTCCATGGAAACTGGGGTTTTTCTGTCAGTGTGATGTCTTGCACAGAGGCTTCCTTCTACAGCCAGGGGAGGGACAGTCTCTGCGGGGTGACTCGGATCCTCTATAGAGAGGCACAGTCTCTGCGGGGTGACTCGGATCCTCTTTCCGCCGAAGCAGAGGGGGTCTGGACCACATAGCTGAGCTCAGGTGAGACGGATCCATTGAAGCTGGAGGGCAGTGAAAGTTTGCAGCTGCCTACACCCCAGTGTTTTTAATGGGATGGAAACCATTTCAGGTTTTTTGAAGAGGCAGCCCTTAAATTCTTGATGTGAGTTTTGGTTTTCCTTTTGTAAATGAAGCTAGCAATCCCAATTCCTCACCAGTCTTTGTTTGCTGACAATGTAAACTCCTGGGGCAAGGGTACTTTTTCTCTCCGATTGCAGCAGCGAGCTTGGCTGCTTGCTCATCCTCTCTTGCTTGGGCCTCCGGCTGCTGCAAGGGCACAAAGGGATCATCATTTTCAGTTTACAAACACAGGCATCTTCTAATTTTTTTTGTGGTTTCCTGATGAATCTCCAGACTAGGACACCGAAACACATACAATTAGTAAATCTTCAAATCCCCAGCTGAAACAATTACAACTCCATGCCTGTGCGGCGATGAGATGTCGTTGGATAACGTAATCACAGCTTTACATGGCTGCTGATGATCTCTGGGTTTATAATGATTTCATTTCCCCTCTCCCACCTCCTTTATATTTTCTATTATGTAAAACCCTAAGAACTAATTACAAGTGGGTGGATCAAAGATCATACATTTTAATTTTCCTTCCAGCCTCACCCACTCACGGCGAGGAATCCAGCATAACCCATTAAACTGTAGGTACTTGCTGACAGAAAGGGAACCATCTGCTGAACAACTTCTGTTAATTATTTTGGAACAGACTAATGAGAAGAAAGTACAGGCCTGTAATGACCTTTCCCTTGGTGGCAGAATCCACTGCAAAGTAGACAGTTGTGGCGTGAAGCCAAAAGTTAATGGTTAGTATTGGCACAAAAGACTCAAGCGTACTAGTATTTATTAATTTCCCCGTAGTGGAGAAAATATTCCAGGCATTCTGAGTATAAAACTTCCTAGCACCTGCACAAAACCAAGCTCCAAAATATTCATTTAGAGCATTATTCAGAGTCCCTCAGAAAATGTGGACTTCACATGTTTACTTCCTTATGGTGTTCTTTTTCTTTTGTCACATCTGATTTGGTCAAACAACCTTTTGTTTTGTTTAGCAATGAGCAATATTTACACAGGGCTTTTTTGGCACATAAGAATCACAATTATTTCATGTCCCTGAGGCACAGAGGTCGATGGAAACTTATGCCCCTTGTAGACACGTGGACTGGTCGCTCATACATTTTATTTTTATCTATTTTGTCTGTTTTGGTGCAACTGAATAAACTGGTTTTCTCTTTGCCCTTTCTGATAGATGCCGGCTGGGCTTAATCCAGAGCTCACGGAGGTTTCTGTGAGTCTCTTTTCTGTGGAGCTGAGCAGACTTTGGATCGCTCCTCAGAGTATCTGGATATCTTGAGTATGAATTACCCATCTGCCTTAATACTTAAATGGTGTGAAACTCCACCATATTTCTTAATACGTTTTGCAAGAGACCTGTGCCACTGTTTTGAGGGAATAAAACAGAAGAAGGATATCCCACTGAATCCTGCAGAGTATTTCGGCTACAGCTCTGTCCCTAGATATTCAAATATTGAACCTTTGAACTGTGTTTTAAATTAGATGAGGAATTGCCCATTACACAGGGGACCTGGTCTGCTCTGTTTGATTTTTGTGGGTTTTTTTGACTCTAGAGGCGGTGGCGTTTCAGTGCAGAAGGGCCATTTCGAGGACGGTTTCTTCACGTGTCTAACCAGGGGCTCTAACCAGGAATGCTCTTTCTAGGTCTGTGTTTGCACCCTTATTGCTCTAATAGCAGCAGGTAAAGTAAAGATGCAACATAAGTGGTAAATTAAAAGCTGTTTGTGTCTAAGTCATCCCATCTGTGTCTTTTGGATAGAAGTCAACCATCTTTGAAACCACATGCATCAAGCAATTGGCTAAACGTCCTTGTAGACAGGATGTCTCCTATTTGCATTTGAAGTGCTGCGCTTTCTGTTTAAAATATGAATGCAACTCACTCATACCATTTTCTCAACTTGTTTACAAATAGTGGCTATTGCATAATCGAAAATAGGTGTTAAAATGCTGAAGCTGTCAAAGGGCTTTAAAGCATCTTTGTGTGAAGTACATGAGATTTATTGAAAACACCTGAGGTAGCGTACACCCCAGCCTCTCCTCTGCCTCCAGCCCAGCCCACCACCACCGCTGCCACCCACCACCACCTTTGATGTCATTTCATTGGTCATAGACGTGCTGCAATTTTGGGTACACACCTATCAATCAAAGGGCAATATATTATCCGCATGACAGATGTAATCAGTCCCTTGGTCTCTTAGAAGTGCAGCTGTTGGTGAATTCTTTTTTGTGAATGTAATATTTGAGAAGACTTAAGTTAAAAACTGACACTTCCATTGAAATCTCATCTCCTTTGGAAAGAAGGTTCCCATTTTCTGGCTCTCCTCCGTGTGTGACAGCCAGGGATGTGTCAAACAGCATTCAACAGACAGTTTCCAACAGAGATGCCATTAGCAAAGATGGCATGAAAATAACCCTCCCTCAGAAACATTTTTAGTGTGAGCTGTTTGTCTTCAGAGCTGTGGCAAGGCTAAACCAAGAGCAAAAACCTCATTTAGGATGAAGGCATATATTGAAAAAAAAAAAAAAGAAAAAGATGCTGCAGCTTGAGAACAGGTAACAGTAGATGCAGAGGAGCCAGAGGGAGCGGGGCAAGATGAGGGGTGGGAGAGATGCGGGGACCAGCAGTGTTGTTTGTGGTGCTGAAGCATTTTCACCCTCTTTGTTGACATATACATTGAGTAAGACGACTTCTGCCCAGAAGTCACACTAGGAAAGGACATTACTCCGAAGGGTAGAAGGAAGGCACTTCCTTGCTTTCCAGATGGGGAAAGGTACCCGTTCCCAGCTGGGCCCAATGCCCAAAGTCATGCAGGGAGCTCATGGCCGAATTGGGAAGCGAACCCCGGGCCGCCCGAAGGCTCGTCCAGTGCCTGAACCGCAGGCTTGTCCTTTCCTTTTATTGGTAAAAATAAAAATATGACCTTCTTTTGGCAGCCTTACAGAGCAGATGCTGCTTTTTAGATGACAGCATAGAAATGCAGAAAAACTTTGGGGATTTGCAGAAATTCTTTCCAACGACAGATTGTCTGGCCTACTAGTGTCATAATGTCAGCCCTGAAACATGCCATAAAGCTTTCTTTCAGCAGAACAAACACAACCCCCTAGACCAGCTCTTTGACAAGTAAGTAAAACAAAGCAGGGTAATTGCGGCTGGAAACCCACCAGGCTCTTAATGTGACCTCTTGAATACTAATAGTTATTAGAGATGCAATGAATAAACGTCAAGAATATTACAAGCAATCTGTGTTTAAGAAAAGGACTCCAGAGGAAAGTTTGTGAACCAAAAACTTCTGAATGTAAGTTACAGTAACGAGGAAACGCTCATGTGGCTCCTGGAGAGCCTGAATGTATTTTTCATGCGCTGGTGGACTGAAGGATGGAGATGGAGGACTCCAGCCTGCTACAAGCTACCAGATTGCTGGATCCCCTGACACAGAAGATAAAAGCCCAAGTTCTTTATGGAGCTGCTTTGGTCAATAAACACACAGGCGGAAAATAAGTGGGGAGGGAGTGAAGAGAGTATGGTATACCGCATGTTGATGCAACTTAGCATCTTCGGAAGACCACAGGTTGCCTATAAAAAGTCTTTTGTGTGTGTGTGCACGCACGTGTCAATCACACAGATGAGGCATGCATGCACAGGCAGAGATCAGCCCCAGATGCCCAAGGCTCTTGGGAGATCCCCCTCCTTTCTCCCTCCCACCCAACTACTGGATAACTGGAGGAGGTGAACCAGTAGCGTGTCACTTGTGGGGTTAGGGTCAGAGTGCCTCCAGGGCAGGAAAGCTACCTTTCCTGGCAGAGTTTGCCTCTGCCTTTAGCTTTGGGCATTCTAATTATAGTCTCAATAACTTTTCCATTTCCAACTATTTCCCTTGTGCTCCAGCACCGTGTGCGACATGTCAGTGCACAGGTTCTACTCAGAGCTAATTTTGTAGAGAAAGCAATGCCAGAACTTTAATATATATGGCCAGAGACCTGGTTTTGGTAAGACCAGACTGCAAAAAGCAGAGTATATGCTTTGTTATGCCATTCTGGCCCAAGGAAATTCTGGTTTTGCTGAGAAGTTTCTGCTCCTCTTTGCATAACAATGCGAACAGAATTGACAGAGTAAAGGAGTACAAAAAAAGCTATATTTCATTTGTGCAAGAACTGGAAGAGGAGAGAAATGGGTCGCTGGGTTTTTCCATACATGGGCCTCAGTGCTGCAAAGGGGAAGCCAAGAGGCTTGGTCCCAAATAGCCGCAACTGCGTGACCTTCATTGTATCCCACTGTATAGTACCTTTTACATTAGACTCCTTGCACTAATTTTTGAATTGAAATGACTCAGATGGCATGGATGCTCCTTTGGCTGGTGTTTAGCCCTATACCCATTGCAAGGACTAGGTGGACCTCTGTTAGCCACATTTAATAAAGGTGCAGATGTCTCGTGGCAGCACAGCCAAAACGACGTGCAGCTCATGGAGAGCTGTTCTCCTTTAAATTAGCTTCTTAGCTAAGTCATTTTTGACTGTGATTTCAGCGGGTCGGATATGTCAGCCTGTTTCCTTTTTCTCATTCCCTTCTCCAGCGTCACCAGTGATATGACTTAAGACTTGGGAGGTAGCACTGAGGCTTGTTGGGTGGTGTATGTAAAATGAGACACTGCTTAGTTTCAAGGCTGGGAATTCAACAGTTTAGCTGCACACACTGGGTAGAAAAGTGTTTCTTTTTATTGGTTTTGAGTGTGCCACCTTTAAATGTCACGGAGCAGCCCCCTGTCCCTGCGGGAACAGGAGCCACGGACCTCTGCCTTTGCTTGGCTGCTTCCTACTCTGCCATGTCCTCACCTCTTTTCCTCCTTTCTAAGGTAAACTATCACTTGGGTTTTTTTTTTTGTTTGGTTTGGTTTTGTTTTTTGGTGGGAATGCAGAGTTTCAGCTCTAAAGCAAAGGTTTAACTTCAGTGATTGAGCTTGACAGGAATATAACGATGCCCTAAAGGTACCACAAACACCCAACTTGAACAAGAAGATGAGCCAACCCAGGGCAGTCTTGTTTTGAGCCTGAGCTGGGTTCCCACATTGCAAACCCACATCTCACCCAAGAGCAGAGGTGTCTGGCGGGAATGCAGAGTTTCAGCTCTAAAGCAAAGGTTTAACTTCAGTGATTGAGCTTGACAGGAATATAACGATGCCCTAAAGGTACCACAAACACCCAACTTGAACAAGAAGATGAGCCAACCCAGGGCAGTCTTGTTTTGAGCCTGAGCTGGGTTCCCACATTGCAAACCCACATCTCACCCAAGAGCAGAGGTGTCCTGCAGGGGAATCTGTGATCAACGTGGTCATGATTAGACCTAAAATGGCATGAAACTGAGGGCCTAATTGCTTTAATGGTTGTTTGCATCTAACTGGAGCAAACCTGTGCGCTGCAGGACGGGGGGCATGGCTGGACGCTGTTTTGGTGGAGATTTTCTTGTGTGAGGAGATGGATGATCTGGGCCAGTTGCACAGGCTCAGTGCTGGTGGGCTACCAGAAGGGTGTTTCATCCTCTTTCTCACTTGCTGCAACTGAAGTTCCCCTCTACTAGCCCCCCTACACTTCACAAAACCTTTTCTCTTTGCTAGCGATGCTGTGACTCTCCTGCTCAGCTGCTCCCGCGCTGTACGGTGCGATCACCAGCTGAGCAGGGTCAGACCAGTGCCTTCTTAGTAATGAAGTTCAGAAAGACGCGTCCGCCTTATCTGATCGGCCCAGAGAGCCTCAGTGATTGCTTTGTTCTCAGACATCCACGCAGGGAGCAAATCCCACCACGCCGCCGCATGAAGGGGCGAATCCTCCTAGGTGCAGGATGGGATCTAAGTGGACGGGAACCCGGAGAGAGATTATCAGATCTCTGTCTGTCTGCCTATAAGTCCTAAAAAACACATTGGCTGCGGCATGCATACCCCAGTGTGAAGTCAGCCAGGAACAAGCCAGAGAACCTGCCTCTGACCCTGAGGACATTGCTTGAAAAATATTTTCCAGAACTCAGTGCCTGGGGACCTGCAGCTAACAAACATTCTGGAAGTGTAATCACAGCCTTTGGCTCTGCTGCCGAACCACCTACGGGAGGTGAGTTTAAAGAGAGCGGCTTTAAAGCTGTCAACATAAGAAGGAGGGAAGCCAAATTGCTTTCGTGCTTGCGTTCACGTGCCAACTGGTTTGTCATGGGATTGGTATGTAGCAAAGATAGAGTTGTCTGCAGAAAAGCTGTATTATTCTTTTTTTGGATGAGTCCACTGGAGATCAGTCAGGGCCCACAGTAATTTCCTGAGGGGACAAATCTAGCCCTGAGATAGGCCACTGGCTTCTCAGTGGTTGCATGGAGCTTTGCATCGGGTCAGAAAGTCAGCCTTTGAGGAGAAGAGCTGGAGAAGCCTTCCAGGAGTGAGAGCTGATAAGACAGCAGCTCCCCAGCTGTGCTGTGGCCACACAGTGCCGCGTATGTCATCGGAGTAACGAGAATTAATAACCCTGGGCCAGACTCTGACCTCTGCTATTTAGGCATATATCCCTGGCAGCTTCACCGGCCTCTCTGTTGGGCTGCGCATCGGCTTGTGTAACTTGTCTCAGCCCTCCCACAGCCCAGGTCTCCTTGTCTCCCACGGACTCTAGCCGGGGTTGGGGACATCTGGTCCCTCTCCAAGGGAGGCCCATGGAGAGAAGGATGTAGCTCTGGGGAGCAAGATGAATGCCAAGGGCTGCGCTCCCCTGCAGAGCATGGAACACTCTTCCCCCTGGCATCTGAAATAGAGAGATGTGGTGTAAGGACTACCCGGCCCAGGATGCAATGCTCTCTGTTGGTCCGAGGGGGGACCACTTAGATGTGGTGAGAATGTGGCATAATGGGTCAGAATTTATGAGGAGTGGTACATATGCTTGATAGATGAGAAATCGCTGGTCCCAGGCAAAGCACGTGGTGTATTCCCACAAGGATCCAGGTGAAACTAAAGGTCAATCACATTAACAGGAGCTTTTCCAGATGAAGAATTTCCCAGGAGTCCCTGCTGCAGGGTGAAAGGTGTTGGTCAGCATGGAGCATCCTGAAATGGCCCCACTGGTGTGAACTCTGTCTGTGGGCTGTTGGGACATGCAGAGCCTGAGTGACAAGTGGTGGGGACAAGGTGGCCCCGTGCAATGGTGCAGGGCAGGAACACCTGCCCTTTCCATTGCCAAACCATCCTGGAAGGACAAGCAAACAGTGTCTTCCCCCTGCAAACTAATCCCCAGTGCTCTTCCAGGTTTTTTCTCTAAGACGTAGACACACAGACACCCAAGGTGGCATACTCAGTATTTCTCTCAACAGCTCGTGAAGTTCATTTGCTCAATAACACACACTAACGTGAGAGTGGGAAGGGCCGAATGGTCTGTAGAGAAGCAAAGGTCTAAATTTATGCAGCATAAATCAGGGCTAAAGTGTCCCCAGCCTGTGCTCAAAGAGCTGCATTTGTGGTCTGTGCGAGGATGGGGTCTTTGCTTGGCTCACCTGCTACCAGCTCCTTGGGCACCTCAGGGTGAGGAATCTCACGGCTGGCCAGGCTGGGCTGGAGGGACCTGACAAATTGTCCTCCTACAAAACCCCAGCCAGGCTGCAGCCCTGCGGGAGACATGAAGCCAGAGGGCTTTCCTCACCCTCTTCCAAAGAGGTGCCTTCCCAGAGATGTGTGGTCGGCACCCGCCACCTCTCTACGCCTGGCGCTGCGAGGACAGCCGTGTGTGAGCTGGCAGACCCTGCAGCCTCCTCCCCAGATGTGGCTGCTCCCCGGGCGATGCTCAGCCCACACCCTGCGTCCCCATCCTTCGGCGAGCTGTTCCCACCCTCCAGCTGGCCGGGGAGAGCCGCCAGCTGCCTCCGTGAGTCAGGAGTGCCGGCTCAGCCCGTCCTCACCTTTCCGAAAACATTGGCAGCCGCTCGCAGGCCCCCCGAGACACGGCTGCAGGAACATTTTCTCAAATAAGGTCTGCAATGTTTAAAAGGTGCGGTGAAGAAAGGCAGGAGGAAAGCTCAGTCCCGGCTGCCGCGAGGCGCCGGACTCGAGGGGGAGAGGTCGAGCCCAGGGGTATTTGGAATGATGGATTTGTTAAAGTCGCTTTTCTTACGCCACTGTTGCCTCGTTGATTAAATCATGAACAACCAAGCCTGGCTCAGTAACTCCCGGGTTTATTGGGGTGGACGGATTGAATGGCGCTTTCCTTATTTAGTGGAGGTGATCTGGAGGTAAAGCGTTGTGCTTGCGACTGGCTAGCGATGTTCAGATGAAAAACATGTGCAGCGTTGAAGGGCTGGGAAGGGACTTGTTAAGTCCACGTGTTGCATTGTATTTTCCCTCTCTATCAGTCCCAAGCTGCAGGCACTTACAGGGCCAGACAGACTCCCCGATGCACAGTTCACAGCTCAGGGTTTTCCCCTGAAGCACAAGAGACTCTGCAGCCCCAGAGAGGCTCTGGGGTGGAGAGGACAGTGCCAGGCTAATGGACTCCACCAAGGATGAGGATGGTGTTGCTTCCCAGACACGAAGCGGGGGCATTTCCTTCCACCCCAGCACAGACTGGAAGGATTGGCAGGAAGAAGAGATTTTTGATTCACTCTTTAACGTGCATTATGGTGCTGTACCTCCAAGGTCATCTGGACATTTCCAAGCTACTGCAGGGCTTTAGGACATGAGTAATGCCCTCCTGTTTTTTTTCTGGGGACACGTTACAGCTTGCAGTACAGAGATCCTGATGTTTGCTGGGGTACTGGCGAGTGCTGTGAAGCTGAGGGTCCAGGGAGGCACGGGCTAAACCTCTGCCTGCCCGAGCCGGCTGGTACAGGTGGTCCCTTCCCATTCTCAGTTCCTGAGATATTATATCATATGATGTGTTTATCCATCTGTTTGCAATCTTGGGGAGGCTGGTGTGGTTTTAATTAATGAGCAATTGTTTTTGTGGTTGTTGTGCAGCGCCCGGAGCGATTCAACAGGGGTGGGGGTGCTTATAAATAAAACAATTATTATTACCCAACTTCATTAACATGCAACACTGCCATTCCCTCCTCCTGTCCTGCCCCCTCACTGCTGTCTCTATCAGGTGGGTCTG
This sequence comes from Aptenodytes forsteri, assembly GCF_000699145.1. Classification (NCBI taxonomy): domain Eukaryota; kingdom Metazoa; phylum Chordata; class Aves; order Sphenisciformes; family Spheniscidae; genus Aptenodytes; species Aptenodytes forsteri. The sequence continues at coordinate 2,272,700 of NW_008794444.1, forward strand.
GAAGGGAGAAGAGTTGACAGAGCCCAACTGCCCTCAACAGTGACAGTGTGGATTCTCTGGTGTCTCCTAAGGGCTGAGCCTTTCCCTCACCCAGGCCAGAAATAAGATCTCTCTCCTCCAACCATTTCCACAAAACTACGGAAGCCAAATGCTTTTTGAGAGTTTCACTCATCTGCCAAATTGGGCTGAAATCATCAATAGGTTAAAAACTACTTGCAATAGATAGAAGTTGTGTATATACACCTGTGCACAGTAACTATATAAATTCTGTTTTTTGGGGGGGAATGAGGCCCAGAAATGGACATAGGTGCCTAAAACCAGATTTAGGCAGAATTTAGTATCCGAGTTTCAAAAATTCCTCCTAGAGGGGCTCTTGGATGCTCCCGAGGTGCTGGATGCTTGTGTGCCCATCAGGTGTTGCAGCTGATCTGTCCCCCATGACCTGCTTCAGCTCAATAAGGGTTATTCCCCGGTCTGCTTTTTTACTGCCTGGCTTTTTATAGCTCCTCAGGCAAAAAGGGTCCCTGGAGCCTTGTGTTCTCCCTTCTCCAGAAGATTTTATAATTTCTGCTGCCGCAGGACTTTCTTTTCCCCCAATAACCAGAGCAATGCAATACAAAACAGCGTGCTCAGCATTGCACCTGATGTGAAGACGGAGCCTGTGTCCACCCCCACTGCTTTGCATTGTATTTCAGATTTAAACCATCAGGTGGGTATTACACTGGGGGAAACTCCAGCCTGGTGGCAGGCAGCTTTCAGGGCTCTGCTTGTGCCTCTCCAGTGAAAGGGTTGTTCACACTGAAGCTGTAACCTTACAAATTAAAATAAACCAGGGCCCCTGTGTGACTCCCTGGCAGCCTGTTCTGGCTGAGCCTGTGATGGCCCCTCTGTGGTGAGGACACCTCACGTGTCACCTTATAAACGTGTGCAGCTTGTGTCCCCTGTCTGAACCAGGGAATAACTTTGCTTCCCTAATGACCAAGACTCAAAAGGTTTTTTGAAATGCAACATCTGAGCCTCTGAGCACTGGGACGTGTGATGGGACATGGCAACCCAGTGACAGTGCATGGCTTGGAGCAAGTACCCTGCTGGTGGCATCGCTGTCCTTGTCACTGCATGGCTGTAGCCTTCCTCTGGCCCTGGGACATGGGAGATGTAGCCAGCTGGCATCTCTCCAGGGTCCAGGTGGTTACTGGCCCTCAGGGTCTGCATCTTTGGGGATGGATGTGGCCCAGCCCTGACTTGTTCCAAGGGCTGGAGGGAGCAGGAGCAGAGCCCAGCTGGCTTCTCTCAATCCATGCTGATATGACTGGGTCTTCATCCTAGAGTCAGGTCAGACTAACTCACATAAAATCAGGGATTTTGGAAGAAGCAAGCCCTGTGCTTACACCACAGACAGACCCAGACGTGCTCCACAGCCACAGTACAGTGCAAAGTAGGACTGCCCCATCAGACAGCTCTGCTTGACCCTCCACAAACATGTCTCCTCTCTGGGGAAGAGTGGCAGATACCACCACATCCTGGTTTTAGCAGTGAAAAGCCAAGTCTGGCTGTGCATTGGTCAGGTCCAGCCACTCAGGTCCCCATCAAGGTGTAAGTAGGTGTCCTGGGAACTGTACTGGTCCTGTGGCACCAGCTGGAGGAGCTCTGCAGAAACCTTAGATGTCTGAATGCTGGGACAGCAACCTTTGGGATGTCTTTTGGGGGGGGGCAGCTCAGACATTCAGAAAAAAGCACCTTTGCTCCTTTTCTTCCTTGCAGATTCCCCACAGCGGGATGCGGGTGACATCAGCTCTCCTGTAGCTCTGAACAGGCGGGAGCGACAGGCAGCCACGCTGCAAGAACAAGCGCGGGCGTTGCTCCTGCTTTTAACGAGCCGATGAGCTGCTGATCGGCAGTGACCAGTGGAGGCGGTTAAACGCAGGAGGGGAACATGGCTGGAGGGCCGGGCTGCCAAACCTCTCCTCTGAAGCACGTGCTGATCCAGGGAGAGCGCTATAGATTATTTCTGTGTGTGCGCTCGCCTTGCCAAATATAACTAAGTAGCGGGAGGTTGCTCTGTTTCTAATTGGGTGATGAAAGCCCGTTTAGGAGGCCAAGACCGAATGGTCAGAAGCAGGGGAGGCAGGAACTGGAATGGCACTGATTCCCGATGCAGCAAGGACTGAGCGGCGAGCACCAGCTCTCCCCTCTGTGCCAATCTCGGTCCTCCTCACGGCACAGGGGAGACATATGAGGCTCGGGGAGCTCAGGGCTGCGCTTGGGGAGGATGGGGTTGTCTCCTTGGAAGGCCTTTGCATTGCAGGGGGGTGGATAGTTCACTTTGAACATCGAAATGTGTTGGCTGTACGTTGTATTATATTCATATTAGGCTTTCTAGAAAAAAAAAAGAAAAAAAAAAGGAGCTGATTGGAATGACAATTTTCATCAAGCAAAAATTCCCTGCTCCAGGGAAGGCTTCAGTATAGACAAACCTTCAATTCCAGCAGGAAACTGCTCGGTTTCTGCATAGATGCATTGCTGACTGCCCCCCCGACGTGTCCTGCCTGGGGGAAGAAGGCAGCATGGACCCTGCAGGCAGCAGATGAGCAAGAGAAACCTCAGTCTGACAGATGAGAAGGAACAGCCTGGAGACCTGGAGCACGCGGTGAGCACAGGGCTGAGCACAGATGCTCCCTGCAGACTCAATGGCTTCGAAGCCATTCCCATGGCACCAGTCCCCCCGCTCCCCGCACAGTTTGCAGTACTGCTATGGGTACCCCATCACTGTGGGGTGAGAATGAGGGACTCCTGAAGGCAAGAGCTGTGATCCTCCCTGCTTAACAACACCTTGCTCCTCAAAGGGATAATATAATGCCCTCAGCCCCACTGCCATGGGGGTCCCAAGTGCTGTGCTTCAGCAAAGCCCCTGCTGTCATCTGAAGATCAGGCAATTACACGTTTGGCCCATGTGGTGTGTTTGCATAGGACGGGAGAAGAAGGGATCGGCGTACATGTGAGATACAGGGGAGTGAAGTGATGGAATAATTCACTTCGTATTGGGACATTTATGAGTCACCTTCCTCTTCCCCTCCCCTCCGAGATAGATGTCATAACGGAGACTAACCCTGCAGTAATCTCCATATAACATATGTGATATGTTTACTTATTTCTTTCCTCTGTCTTCCCTGCTCTGCAATGTAAATAGTCATTTGTTCCTCTTCCAGATGCTGGTACATGGTCTCACCAGTAGGAAATATATTATCATCCAATAAAACCAAATTCTTGGTGGCAATGATGATGATTTATTGATTTTGGCTCCGTTGCCTTCACAGATGGAAATAGAAGCTGGCAGTTAGCTCATGTCTTACAACCCAGCCTAGACCATTCGCTTTAACTTCCTGAATGCTGCACTTTGGAGACGGTATCTGCTCCTCAAAAGAAAGTTTCCAGGGTTGTGGCTGGATTCATTTAAGACTGCGATCAATGTCGATTAAATGTGAATGCATCATGGGGACCCCTACTTCCTGATGGCGTGCTACCTCTGGGATAGAGACATCCAGGGCACACCTCCAGCCCTGCAGTGATGTGTCCGCCCCAGTAAACATACGCACTGGGAAGCTCGCGAGCCAACCTAAATAAACATCGCAGAGCAGCCTGCAAAGTCCTGACCCACGGAAACTTCCTGGGTCCAAGGGTCTCTGCAGCCAGAGAGGATGTCCTCGCTCGCAGCTGCGGTGGCTGCTCCCTTCCCAGAGGCAGCCCTTCCCTTTCCCTGCCCACCCTGACCCCATACGAAGCCACGGGGCTCTGGGACGTGGCCTGGGAGACCCGGTGTGCCTCCTTCCCAGGGTCTAGTGCTGGGCTCCTCCGCTTGCTGGCCGGCGTTCAGCAGGCAGAGCCTCCGCTGGAGCAGGGTTTCCAACCGAGCCCACGCACTTGCGCTGTGGGAAGAGCTGAGACCTCTGTGGTTGGTTCGTGTTTCAGAAGCCACTTGTGTGTGGAAGCCTCTTGGCCGGGCACTACTGGCTTTGCAGAAAGACCTTTTTTTCTTTTTTTTTTTTATTTTTTATTTCAAAGGCTGTAATCTTTAAAATTGGTGAATGTACTGGTTTTTTGCATTCATTAGAATATTGTCAGGGGCAAAT
>NW_008794444.1:2276878-2315097 GCF_000699145.1 Aptenodytes forsteri
CGTGGCTGGGCACTACTGGCTTTGCAGAAAGACCTTTTTTTCTTTTTTTTTTTATTTTTTATTTTTTTTCCTCGCCGATTCTCTAACCGGGCCAAGAGGAACCCCAGGAGCCACCAGTGGACCCGACAGCATGCTCTGGGCTGAGCAGATATTGATGGCTTTTGTGCAGGGTGAAGATTAATGGAGTTAACAACTGAATCACCTTGGCTTGCCAAAGCAGCTGTTTTGGGGGCCCGGTTTGAGTCCCCATAAAAAGCCCCTGGCTTATAAAAGAGCCACATGTGGTCCCTGAAGCCCCGACCTTTCTCTGCTCCTCAGGCCCACAGCTTCTTTGGAAATACATCACCCGGGCTGGATAGAGTCAGGGCAGGGCAGGCACTTCTGCTCTGCCATCTTCACCCTGGTAACCCTCAGGGCAAACTTTCCTTGCTGGTATACCACTTTGGGTTGCATCACCCCCTGGGGACACGAGCTGGTGGAGAGGGGTTCGCCCAGAGCAGCCGATGAGCAGTAGCTTGTTTTCCCCGGCAGTAACCTGCTGGCATGGCCATGCCTGGGGTTAGACCGGATTACAACCGCCCTTAAAACTTCTGCTTCATCCTCCAATTGCTTCTGCTCAGAATCTTTCATCTGTTTTGGGAAAGTTTGGTTAACTTTCATGTGGTTTCCAAAAAAGAAAATCATCCACCAGAATTTCCTGTTATGCCATCAGTCTCCAGCCCGGCCAAAAGGAGCAGTTTACTGTTGTTTACATAGCTGCAAAAATGTACTAGGACCTTCCCAGCCCAAGGTGCCTGCTTATTCTTAAAGCCTGGCCTCCCGAGGCTCCGAGTGCCATTTGCAGCTGTGTTTTGCTCTGCAGGCTCTTGTTTCTGGGGAGGGAATTTCTCCGAGGCAGGAAACCATGTCTTCGCATGCCTCCGCGCCGTGCCTTGTGCCAAGGGGCCCTGATTCTGACGAGGGATGCAGGATGCTCCAGCAATTGCAGACGTGTACTGGACCCGGGAGAGGGCGGCTGGGAGGGAAGGTGCTCTGAAAGCTCCTGCTGCCAGCGTGAACGCCATTAAACTCATGGCATCTCCTGGCTGGGCATGGAGGGAGGAGAATGGCTCCTGGTGCAGCAGCCGGGGCGGGTGAAAGGAGGGACTGTGAGGCAGGAGGAGGGAGGGCAGGAGGAAAGCGACGCATGGAGCTTTCCAAGAAAGCCTGCTGCTATTGCTGAGCCCCTGCCAGGTGGGAGCCAGGCTTGGGACCCCATCTAAAAGGCCTCTGAGAGCAGTGTGAAGGCAAGCAAACAACCTCTATCACGGGGGTTCCTGGAAGCCAATGGAGAACATGTGGTCTCCTATGTTTTTGTGTTAATTCACCTCTTTCTGGGTAGTGGGTTTTGGCATAGGGAAAAGTGGGCACTTGCACAGGAAAATCAACATGTCCTTTGAAGCAGACCCACTGTGGGATTTAGAGAGCATAGGGGAAGATACTGTGCCCATCTGCTCGCTGCACCTCTGCCATGGGAGACCTCCGGAGTCCTTCAGACAGTCCCAATGAAAAACACCCTCTCAGCAAACGCTAGTTTAAGTGTGAGTATTAAACAAACCATCTCTCCTTGCAGGTCCAGGGAGGCAGCTCTTGCAAAGCAAGCCTGGCTCTTGGTGATCACCCAAAAGGGCACTGTGGGAACACACCTATGGAGGAAAGCCCACCCTAGGGGATCAGAGGAGGAGAGGACCATTTTAATTTGTACCTTGTAAGTGCTGGAGGCATATTTAAGTCCTGAGTCCCCAATAACCTCTATACCCCCAGCTGTCTAATGATATGCAACGATGCATTTGTTTCTTCACTGAGACCTAAGGGATTCGCTGCAATGGGATTGTGCTGTTTTTTGTTGGCAGAGCAACACACGCTTAATGGAAAGCAGCAAAAGCCTAGATCTAGAGGTGATATCTGCAGTGATTTCAAGGTCTCTTGTCTCTGAATAGCTCTAGAAGACCTGCCATGAAGATCACCGCATTTACCATTAAGTTCCTTTCACCTGCAGGGTTTTCATTTCCCAGTAGAAAGAGCTGAATCACTGAGCTTCCCCCAGGGCACTGACCACAACCCATAACGTGCCGCTGCGGTTTGCGAAAGGAAAAGCTGAGTTACATTGGTCACACATCATATTTGAAGTTTATAAAGGGTTAATAAAAAATTAACAGGCAGTTTTGCAAATGGTTACTCGCTTTGGTGCCGAACGCGGTCCTTCACAGCCATCATTTGCTCATTAAGATCAACCTGTAATGCAGAGTATTCAGACCTGTACTCCGCTTGTGATTAGAAATAATTTGGTTTCATTTTTTCTGATGAGAAAGCTATTTTAACAAAAACACAGTTCTTTTTGCAATACACAAATAAAATGTTTGAAATGGCTTGCTCTTTAAGGAAAAAAATAAACTTTTAAACATATATTTTGCTTTTATGAGAAAAAAATCAGTTTTACTTGTTCCCTCTCTTTTTCCTTTTCCAATATGGAAAACTACAAACAAAATAAAACCTGTGACCTTTTCCATAATATACTTATCCTTTTTGGCCAGATTGACTTTAAAAAACAATTCATAAGCATACCCTTAACAAAGAGCCTATGTTTGTATGTTTACGTAGCTATTGATTTACAATATTCTTGAAATTATAGAGCCAAATCTCGAACTCCTCACTTTGTTTTTCCATTAATGGAAATTTGTGTAAGAAAAGAATGAAAAAAGAAGTCACTTTTGACCTAAGTAAACCTGTGAAAATTTTGCCCAGGTAAGAAGTGATAAGGATTTCAAAATCTGGTCCTTAGGAAAATCTCTGTGCAGGATAAAATAGCAATGTGACCAGCATAGAAAACTTTTTTTTTCAGAATCTTCTATCAATTTTAAAAACAACACCAAAACGTTCCCCTGTCTGTCTCTCAGATAGTGGATTTTGGAAAACGTTTCTCTTGCAGAGCAAGGCAAGAAAAGTGAAGGCTGCAGTGCAGTCTTCTCGGGGTTGCCTCCTTAATCGAAACCAGCATCACATAATGCTTTCCAATAAAAAGAATGTTCTACCCGACTGGAACTCCAGTCCTACAATAATCAGTCAGAATACAATTATCCATCCTGGAATTAGATCAGTAGAGCTAGTGAAAAAACCAAACAGTTAAAACTATTTTTATAAATTTTTTGCTTTTCTGTTTCCCTAAATGAAATGCTATTTTCAAAATTTGTTTAAATTGAAATGTACTCGCTTGAACATCAGACACTGGAAAAGACCTCTTTTGATGAAAACTATACTGTTTTCTGCCCTCCTCCTCTAATTTAAACTTGGCAAAATAAAAATATACCTATAAAAATTGTTTATTGACTTTCTCCATGAAAAAGACCTCCTATTTTCTGACTCCCTGCAGTGGTGTTAACAATGAAGTTATACAACAGGCAGCTTCTCTGCCCAACAGTGGGTGCCCTGAGAAGGTAAGTCCAACAGTTTCAGAAGAATTCCTGCGCATTTATGTGTCGGTTGATGAACAGACCCTCATTTTCTGGACAAGGGTGTAGGACCTGCAGTGGTAATGCACTTGAGGAGGCCTTAGGTTTCCATCTCAGCTGCAAGGCAGCATTTCAAGCAGCCTACATAACTTCTGAACAGGGTCCACCTAGTCCAGGCTCTGCCTCCAACAGGAAAAAGACACAACAGGAGAAGTGCATATGGTGTTTCTCCCAAAACTCATACTACCTCCAGCTTGGAGAATTTCCTTAGCCTGATGTGACTCATCTATTTAACAATCCCACTGGATTGCTCCTCCAAGTACTTGTCCAATCTCCCTGGGGACCCCAAGTAAACTTTTCACACCCGTAATTCCCCTTGGCAAAGATTTGCACTGGTCCATTACCCACCATGGGGGAAATACCTCTTTTTGTTTATTTTCAGCTTGGCTCCTGGTGTCTTTGCACGGTGCTTCTTGTCTCCCGCATCCTGCGCAGATATGGCTCAGTATTGCTTGGGGAGGAAGGTTTCCCACATATGAATCATCCACAAAACTCCCCAGAGCATTTCTTGATGCCCTCCATTCATGTTAAATAACCAATAAATTTCAACAGCATTCAGCTTGTGAGGGCTGATAAGATCACAGTGAGAAAAGGGACAGTGCCAAAAATACTGAGCTTTTTAAAGGATGTGCCATATAATGCTTTTAACATTTGCAGTCCTTAAGGCCAAAGGGATCATTAGATCATCTACTGTGACCTGTATAATGCAGGATGGAGAATTTTGCCTGCTTACCCCTGCGCTGAACCCAGTAATAGCTGGTGTTTAAGTGAACGGGTAACACTGAAGGTATTAAAAGCACCAGCACATGAAACTGCAGCTCCAGTAGCAAGGAATGATAATGAATCTGTCAATTGGGGGCCACTGTCCTGGGACTGGAGAAGGAAAAACTAGTGCCTAAATTCACACAAATGAGGTAAGGAGGGCAGGACGCTCGTGGCTACTGCATGCCCATTAGCTGACCTCATTTTTACAGAGGGTCTGAGAGCAGAGTTTGATGCAAGGGGGGAGTGGGAGCATGGGAGATGGAGAAAATCCCATGTGGTTTTGTTAAGGACAGCTCGTGTTGCTCTAACGCAATATATAATCATAGATATTCAATAAGATAACTGACTTCTCCGACAAGGGGAACGGATGGCCCAAATCTGACCCTAAGCAGTTTAATATTGGGTTTGAATAAAAAAAGGAGTGGAGATCAGGCTACAGGGTTACACTAGAAACCCCTTATATCTTCAATGGAGTAATAGGTCAAAGAAAAATTCCCTCTCTTTCTGGGGGACTGGCCATAGGACTTGACACCTGAAGAACATGTGGCACTGGTGAAAAATGCAGGTAACACAACGTTGGGTGATATTGCCAATTCCGAGCACTATCAAAGAGGTAGCCAAAGTAATTCTGTGGAGTGGCAGACAGCTGGCCACACAAATGCAAGGTCAAATGCGAGCTAGAACCATTCCCTGAATTGGACACCAGTGGTTCGGAAATGTAGAAGATGGGAGAGATGGATATACTCCTTCGTTGTGGACTGACTATGGACCACCAGCATGAAAATAGCCAATATGTTGGTCATGAACATGTTTAGGCTGGAAATCAGAAGAATTTTGACCCTCAGAGACATGGGACTCTGGACCCCTTACCAAACAAAGTCAGGGCATGAAGAGCCCAGAGCTGCTTGTGTCACACTGGTGGGCACAATCCTGGAATTAGAAACGAAAGCTTGTGGGATGATGTGTTGGGTGTCGGGCTGTCTGGAATTTCCAAGAGGGCTTAGAAGAAGAGCTGATGCCCATGTTTGTCATGCAGCATTTACAGCACATTAAATTAATCACAGGCTTTGGAACTTCCTGGCTCTTGTAGGGGATGAGCATTATTTCCTCACCACAGCTCCTCTCCTTCTCCTTGTGCAATCTCACGCCCGGATTTGTTTTTTTGCCTTTCTCTGAAGCTTTGGTGACTGGTCCCAGCCAGAGCTGATGACCACAACGCCAAGATGCTTCTCAGGTGGGCCTTTCTCACTGCCTCTGTCATAAAAGCATCAGCAGATCTGTGCTCAAGCAGAAATTTTCTCTCAGCTTAAATAGGCAATTACAGTTGGGACTCTTACTTCTGCTACAGGATGGGTCATGGGCCACTTCCAAGTATCATTTTCACCCGGCATACTTTATTCTACTGCATGGTCCAAGCCTCTGGAAGCATGCTTGATCTCTCCTGATCTCTTCCTGTGCCACACCGCAGTTTTTGAGGCTTTTTGAACTTCTGTCTAGGGAGCTCAGCCGTGAGGTTTTTCCCCTTCCCCTGGGCAGGAAGGAAGTAGCATGTGTGGCATCACACTATTGACTCAGTTGATAAAAAATTGCGTGCCTGTCCACAGATCAACCATGGCTTTTGCCATGGCACTTGTGCATGGCAACGAGAAGCATTGAGCCCCATCCCGTTACACTTTCAGTCTAAAATATGGCAGGAATGTGATAGGTTTCACCAGCCCTACAAATCAGGCTCAGCCTTGTGAATGCTTCATGTCACTCTACATAGAAGGGACAAGGAGGGAAACATCATTTTATGTTAAGAAAGCTCTGAGCAGGCACCATTTGTCTGCAGAAGAGTGTGGCCAGGCCTGTTTCATTGCTGGGCACTGGGGACAGCAGCCGTCTTCCACCATCTGTGTATAATAAATGAAGAATTTGGGTCATAAAAATTTCTACCCTGTTTAAGATGCACGGTATTGCTTTTCTCAAGCTAACTGCCCCTGGCAGTTCCAGTTAATACTTCCGTTTGAAATAAAAACCTTAAAAGCCTTTTAAGTTGACATTTAAAGTAATTTGGGAAACAATGTGAAAACATAATCTCTCTTCCAGGGTCTTTTTGCAAGGTATGGAGTTTAGCAGCTCTGCAAACCCTTTGCCCATGGCAGACAGCCTCCGCGAAGCCTCAGGAAGAAACGTTTATCCTAGTTGTGTAATATCATCTCTGGCTCCCAGCCTGGCCTTGCACTGCTATGATAACTGTAGACGCATCTTTTCTCCAAGGGTTTGTACCAGCTAATGGGAAAGTCCTATTAAAATAATACTGGAGCAGGTAAAGATGCTTAGGGAAAGCCTTGGCACTCTCTACGACATGAGGCACGTGGCAAATCTCAGCCTTCCCCGGGCAGGCTGGAGCCATCCTTCTGTGGCAAGTGGTGAACGGAGCTGCCTGGCATGGGCTCATGGACTCATGTGCCATCGTCTGCGCAGGGTCCGGCCCTCACGTCCCACCCGCCTGCTGGGCAAGGGGCTGAATCTCCTCGTTTCCCCAGGGAAACCGTGAGTCACCCCTTCCCGGGCAAATCCCTCTGCACCTGCAACGACCCTTGGCAAAGGATTTGGGAAGATGGTTTTGTACAAAATACCCGAAATATTTCCACTTTGCAAGGGCTGGATGGGCCCATTTTCCTGGCAATTATTTTTAGCCATTTTTCCACAAATATTTTTCCCCTTGAAAATACACGGAAGTTTTTGGTGTTTTTTTTTTTAATCATGTGCTTGGAACCCTGTCTTTAGCAAGTGCATGGCTGAACAGCTGTCTGTGAAATGAAGAATTACAAACATCATTTCAGCTCATGATTTTGTTTGCATAGTTTTTGGAAAAATGATAGCTTTTCAATTATGTCAGAAATTTTTTCTCAGGAGCTTTGTTTTAGAAAGGAAGCCTTTCTGGTAAAGGCATATCTTTACGTGCACCACACCAAACACAGGCGACTTTGATCTTCACTAGTGCTCTGAGTTTTACTGTAAAACTAATGAGTAGAGTTTCTCAAAAGAAAGGTTTATCACAAATAAAAAAACCCAAACCCATGGAGAGGGAATTGTTTTGAAATTGCTTGCAAATTTATCATTTCCAGTTAATCTGCAGCTGTATGACTGTTACTCTGAGACACTCCAAGTTAGGCCAGCCCCAAGGGGCACATGGTGAGAGATTTCCCAAAGGCGCTAACCAGATATATCATGGAGAGAAAATAAGACATGTATTGACTGAAGGCACCAGGGGCAGATTTCATCTGATGGTACATCAAGGTCTACATCTGAGCTACCCACGTTACATCCCTCTATAAGCAACAGAGGTCTGGTCAATATGGGATATAGGCTACATGGATGGCCATGAGGAAGATGTCCAGATGCCATCCTCCTCAACCTAAAGTAGATGCCTACATTTGGTCATGAAAATCACATGTGAAATATGATCTTTTTTCCCCTGTTCAATATAAAGAAAATCCTGGGATGAATTGCTCAGGTGAAGATAGCCATGCCATTGACAACAAAATTGGAAGAGAACATATCTTAAGTTGTCCAAGTGTCTCCAGGGCAGATGGGCAGGTGGCTGTGAGTGCTGTGGTGACACTCCTTAATTACTTCCATCAGTTAATGAGTTTTTAAAGATGATCCTGGAGTACCAAGTGCTGGCCGGGAGCAGGAATTTCTATTCTGCCAGGGTTTCCAGTGTTTTGTAAAATGAGAAATCATTCCCATTTAGAATTAGAAGCTGAAAGTCGCTATTGCCTCCAGGATAAAAATACTGAAAGAGGGTGTATTGGGATGTTTTGTTAGACTGTGTTGCAGGAGATAATTTGTTTTGACTTTTACATTATATCAACTTTTAAGTATAACTGATTATGTAGAACTACATAATCTACTCTAATAGAACAGGATTGTATTATGATATAAAAGTCAAAATGTCACAAATTGAAACTACGCCATCAAAATGTGATATTTTGACTTTTTCCTGACCAAAAACTGTCATTGACATTTGAACAAGTTCCTGCTTGATTTCAGAAAGAATAGCATTTTCCAGTGGAAAACCTCTTGGTCAAAAATATTTTGACTGGCTCTGCTAGGGATAGAAGCGGAGGGTGACTGCGGGAGAAATAAATGCTATCGCTTTTCTGCCTGAGTTGTTCTGCTCAGTCTTACTCTGTCCATCGGGGAGTCTGTGGGCCAGAAGTGGAGCTGGTACCGGGGCACGTACAGCCACACGCAGCCGGGCACATCCCTTCTTGCTTTAGACAAAAGCTATGGAGTCCCAGTGACCTGCCCTGCTCTTCACTCTGCTGAGAGACCAACCCTCATGATAACCCAGAGATCCTCTGAAATTATCCCACCTCTAGGGACTGTCATGGAAAAAGAAGTCCTGGTGGTCTCTTGCTCTGCTTGGCTTAGGGGCAGCTGATCTTGCACGTTAGTGTGTACCTGCCCATTTCAGGCACTGTATAGGAGGGATACTTAGGATCAACAGACCTAGTGTTAATGTTAGTACCATAGCCAGAATATTGGGACTTAGCCAACAGTGAAAAACAAATGACTCTCCCTTTCTGAAATTTCGGATTTTTTCATCAAAGTTCTGTGGAGCAGAGGGGAGGTTTCCACTCCGCAGTTTTCACCTGAAAAATGCAAGGGTTTTGATGTAGTCATTTTCTTGCTACCCAGTAGGTCAAACACTGAACAGCCTCATCTCCCGCAGAGCCAAGTTACTGCTGATCTGCTGCTGATGGTAACCTGTGAGCAGCAGAAATGACCGCCAAGGACCCTTTTAGACTGTGGCTCAGGGCAGTGTCTCCTCCCAGCTCCCACGAATACATGCCCCTGCAGAAGCAGCTCCAGGGCTGTGGTTAAATTGAGTCCCTGCAGGTTGGGAACCTCTGGTCTAGGAAAGAAATGTGAATTTTGCCTCCTGGTCCCCTTAATGAACACAGCATTTCTGGAGTTTCCCTTCATGAAGCAGAGAGATGTGGCCATTGCCGCAGAGGTGCCCAGCTGTGTCCACGGAGCATTTTCAACATTTTCAGTCATAGAATCATAGAATCATAGAATCATTGAGGTTGGAAAAGACCTCTAAGATCATCGAGTCATTTCAGTGCTCAGCTCTACTGAGTCTCAGCTCTACCTTTACACTTAGTTGTTAACTTGGAGTAACACTGTCCTGAAGATGGAAAATTCCCTCATTTGGAGGAAAAGACCTCTAAGATCAACGAGTCATTTCAGTGCTCAGCTCTACTGAGTCTCAGCTCTACCTTTACACTTAGTTGTTAACTTGGAGTAACACTGTCCTGAAGATGGAAAATTCCCTCATTTGGAGTCTACAGAATTTATACAGGAGGTAAAATTATTTATTGTTGAGACAAAGGGGCTACTTGCTCCAAAGCGTCTACAGTCAAAGCCTTGCTGCAGTGAGGACTCGTGGTCAGGGTCGGACCCACACAGGCTCCATGCACGTGTGTTTTCAGCTCCTTAACACATGCTCTAGAACCACTATAAATACGTTTTCCATCTAAGCCCTTCCTAACCCGTACTGAAAATGATGGTCTCAGTAAAATTTTACACCGCACTTTAAGGTTTATGAGTCTGTAACGCGTAATTTACCCCTAGTAAGGGACGCAGCGGTGGTTTCGTGCTCTATGTAATGCTCGGCCAACACCAGCCCTAAAGAGAGATCATTGGTGTTTAAATTGTGAAAAGAATGTTGATGACGTTTCCTTTTCTTTACTCCACTAAAGACAAGAGAGGTTCATGTAAAACATAAGCTCTGGCCCCTTTCCAACATTAATGCAATTTACTGCAAAAGTGCTCACTTTTTTAATTAACCTGGAATGCTGCTACTCTTCGTAGGAATGCAAAACGAACGGGTTACTGACAGAGGAAAGGGCTAATGACTGCAGTCTGCTCTTAACTGAGCAGAGCAAGACTTTGCCACCTCCGCTGGGCTTTGCTCAGGAGCAAAGTTTCCTCGACGGAGCAGGCAGCGAGCAGCGTTGGGTCCCAGCAAGCAGAGAGCCTGTTCAAATGCCTAAGGACTAATTCTGCAAGCCTCTTCCCTCTTCAGTGAAGTCACCGTGATCAAGTGGCTGGGATGTGAATTTCATAGGCTGATCTAGTTTCTGAATAAATAAAAGTCTGGAATTTTTTCTGAACTTCAAATGGCTCAAAATGAAGAATCTACACCCCCTCCACATGTGCCCGTAGCAAGCTGTTTATGAAAGTAGAGCATAAAATATTTGATCATGGTTTTGATCCAGAACATGCAAACATTTGTCCTCTTGTGCTGGCTTCACCTGGTGGCTTTCATTTTCTTCAACATAAAGACAGGGTGAAGCAAAGTAATAGAAAAATAGAAAACATCTTTGTCGAAAATGAGATTGCAGCTGTGTAACTGGAGCACACAACCATAAATCAGAATGTCAAATCCAAAGCACATGACTTTTTGCGAGTTCTCCATGTGTGCTATAATGTGATTACAGCCTGGTTACTATTATGATTTAAAACAAAGTCTTTCATGCTAGAAACAAAATGCGGAATGTGAGCAGCCTGGGGGAGAGAGACGGGAGACTTAGCCCTGACTGTCAGAGGTGGGCTAGAGGGTTTCAAGTGCTTCTCCGTCAGGTGTGAGGGGACGAGGGAAGGACTCAACCCCAGCTTTGGCAGCAGTCTTAACATCAGGGACAAATTAGCCAGTGGTGTTCAGCTCTGTCTAACAATCCTCAGTTAGGGATGGGGTAGGTTTCTGTCTCCCCATGTTGTAGAAAATCCTGAAGCCAAATACACAGATTACAGAAGTCATTCTTTTCTGTCTATCACATAAACAAATGGTCCAGCTGTTATTGCTAAGATTCCAGTTTGAAAACTTGGACTTTCTTGTATAAACTTCAATGTAATGGTATTTAAAGTGTCATAGACAATAAGCATCTAATCCTAGTCAATAAATTGCAGACTAGTTGCATGAGCTTCGAGAGCTGTTAAAGACAGCTGTGCTTTTTTTGTAATTCAAGTCATTTCCAAATCGGGCAGCCCTCCTGGTATATTTTCAGACAAACACAGTGTGCTCAGAAAATGTGTTGTTTGGAGCAGCACGAGCATGAACGCAAGGGTGTCACATCTCCCGGAGCGTGGAGATCACATTCTCCATTTCTAAGAAGCTCAGGTTGACGCGGGGGAATTGCTGAGATGTCTGTGAAATTAATAAATGGCCCTACAGATCTCCCAAGGGAAAAACGTGGCACCTGTGGAGAAGAAGGGGAATAGTCCTATTAACTTCGGTTGAGCCAGCAATATAAATGGGTCTGTAGAGACTCCCATTCCTTTCAGAGAGAGGGGAAAGAGGGCAAACATTTTTTAACCATCACTCAGCTGTTTTGGAGAAATGGCAGCCTGTAAGGGCTGAAGAAGGTGGACAAAGCAGTATTTTCCCGGAGCCAGCCTGCTGCCGTGCCCCACATGGGCTCCACCAACGTGAGGTGTCTGGGACACATCTCAATCCACATGACTTCTCCCACTGGGATCAAACACGAGGGGTCAGAACAGGGCTCCCTGGGTAGCAAATTTTGGGATCGTGATCATGGTTTTGCAGACAGAGCAGCAACCACCAGCCTCTCTAATTCTTCTTGTTGACCTCAGTAGGAGATCAATGCTTCTGAAGACCAGACAGGTGCTTGCAATAAGCTTTCAGAGCCTTCCCACCAGGCTCAGGGTGGAAATCTTGGCTCAGATGTATATTTGCAAGGTATTTCAAATGTTACATTTGAAACCGGTTAGCACAGGGTCACTGCCCGGTATTGCGAGGTGCCCTGTGGGATTTGGTTGAGTCGAAAGGTGTCTGCGCACTTGCTGCTGGGCTGTCACTCTCCCTCCGTTGGCAGCTGTGGTGAAAAACATCCAGTTGAGCTGTTTCAAGGGTATTTTTCCACATCTGTGAGCACCAGGCAGTTTAATCTATTTCTTTCCCTCCCACCCCCCTGTAAGCCATTTTATGACCATCAGACGGTTTACACCTGAGAAGCAACCTTGCCTCCTGCAAGCGCTGCTCCACAGTGCTCAGCATCTGCCCCTCAGCACATATCAAATATCCCTCTCCTTGTCAGCAGCATGAGGAAAACAGACAAGCTGGCGGAGAAAATATAAATCAAAAGCCTCCACTGCAGGGCAGGATTTTGCCAGACCTTTTCATGGGGCCAAGTCCCCGGCAAGCTCGCCTGGGGGTGCACGAGTCCCACTGAGCACCTGCTGCAAGGGCTTCCCACCCGCCGGGATGGGTTTAAATAAATGCAAGCAAGGTGCTTTTGCCAAACCCACGTCTCCCTGCCTGCGTTGGCCCAGCACTGCATGGAGAAGGGTCCCAGGATGGCCCCAAGCCCGCATCCAAGGCCCGACCCTGGAGCCGGGAGCCTTGGGCTCGATTTCCAGCTTGGCCACAGGCTTCCTGTGTGGTCTTGGGCAAATCATACACTGCAAGGCCCACTCTCAGTTTGCTGATATTTTGAGAGAGCCGTGGTTTGGCAGGTGAACGAACTGCATACGTATGTGGAGAGAGGAGGTTTTATTATTAGCCCTGGTCGAAACGCAAGCACCGGCTCCGTCTGCGCACATCGCAATTTTGCGAGCATCTCAGCGCAGGGCTGGGGGGAGAGCGCTCATCAGAGCATGTGTACGCCAGGGTTTCATCCCCACCTTGTGTGTAAATGGCAGCATCTCCGGGAAAGCAACCCTTGCCGATCCGAGCGGCCGTGAAACTAGTCCATCATCACGTATGTTCTCAGGAATGTGCACTTGTGTGGGTCTCTGTAGACAACCCTGATTCATCACCTCCAAAGCAATTAATAAAACTCAGCTGGCCCTTCCCCAATATATTGAAAATGATTTGCAATTTGAGAGTGAGAGTCAGTGTTGTTTTTCACATGGAATCAGTTTAATTAATCACACTGTTTGAACAGCTGGGTCCGCCACGCATTTCTACTTGAGTTCAGCATTCCTAGAAAACTTGTCAAGTATGAATCAAAATAATACCATCTCCCTGCTTCCAATGATTAATCGCATATCTCTCCTTCTCATTCACACCTAAACATCAGCTAAATCAAAAGCAGACTCCTTCCCCACCATTGACTTTGTGGCTACTCGCCAGTCTAGGATAAGTTATCTAGAGAAGGCTTTGAAAAGCTGTTGATTTACCCTCAAAATTTTGTTATCAATGTCTGTTGCAATTTCACATGTATTTGTAGTCTCTAGGAGCCAGAGACCGCACAGGAAATGTGCACATTCCAAAATTAAGGATTTGTGGCACAGAATTAAAAAATAAAATTAATTTCTAGCATCTGGAAGTCCAAGTGAGGTATTTGCGGGAGGTCTCCAAAGGGCGTCTGAACAAAGGGCCAGAGTTTTGAAGAATATGGCTCTGATTTCCAACATGAAGTCTGGTATGTCCCGAACATTTCTGTTTGCTTAAAGCAAGACTTTGTCTTTGCGGCAGTTTGCCGACACAGATGGTGGATCGTGGTCACTAACACCATGTGTGTGCTGTGGGCTTGGGCCATCAGGGCTCATGCATGAAGCGGTGGCTGTGCAAGCAAGGATGAACACGCAAGAGATGAATGCATGAGGGATTTCTCCATGGGTCCCTCCAGGTCTGGCCCCCCCAGCCCTACCCAACAAACAACTGGTTTTGAGAATGCAAAAGTGAAGAGGTTTGTAAAAAACAAGGGAGAGCTTTAGGCAGAAATGAGAAGTTTGCCTCTTTGAGGGCAGAGAAGATCGCTTTAGGCTGTTTGAATTGCTTACCCCAACGGAGTCACAGTATAGCAGGGCTCTTACCAAATCCTCACCTGTGCTGGTTTTGGCTGGGGTAGAGTCAATTTTCTTCCCAGTAGCTGGTATGGGGCTATGTTTTGGATTTGTGCTGAAAACAGTGCTGATAACACAGGGATGTTCTCGTTACTGCTGAGCAGTGCTGACACACAGTCAAGGCTTTTTCTGCTTCTCACCCCATCCCACCAGCGAGCAGGCTGAGGGGGCACAAGAAGTTGGGAGGGGACACAGCCGGGACAGCTGACCCCAACTGACCCAAGGGATATCCCACACCATATGACGTCATGCTCAGCATATAAAGCTGGGGGAAGAATAAGGAAGGGAGGGATGTTCAGAGTGATGGCGTTTGTCTTCCCAAGTCACCGTTAGGCGTGATGGAGCCCTGCTTTCCTGGAGATGGCTGAACACCTGCCGGCCGAGGGGAAGGAGTGAATGAATTCCTCGTTTTGATTTGCTTGTGTGTGTGGCTTTTGCTTTACCTATTAAACTGTCTTTATCTCAACCCACGAGTTTTCTCACTTTTACAGAGAGTGAGCAGCTGTGTGGGACTTAGTTGCCAGCTGGGGTTAAACCACGACACCACTGCAGAAACCTGCTCCCAGCCCTGGGAGGGGTCATGGCTTGCTTTCCTCCTACCATGCAAGGAAGCAGGAATATGCCATCACGCATGAGCCTTGGAAAGCAAAAAGAGGTTAGAAATAGCTGAGCCTTCCCTGAGGACCACCCAAGAGGAGCTAAATACAGGGGGGGTTTTAAGTGGGGTTGGGATCAAAGAAGAAAGGAGATTAGAGCCAATAGGGAGCTAAAAGGTAACATCTGGTCCTTTTCAGTGATCACCAATAGAAAGAGGCTTTCTCTGGAGAAGCAAAGTATCCAGAGGAGCCTGTCCTTCAGCACGACAGGGGGTGCAAGTGGGAAAGTTGGGCTCAGAGATGTTGCTTTGGTGTCTTCTGGTCCCAGCATCTCTCCATGCTGCATGAGAAAGGCACCAGGCCTGGAGCCATGATCTCAATCACTTTAGAGGCCACCTTAACCCATCTGTGCCTCACAGGGAAGTGCTCCGTGGAGGCACTTGAGCTGACTTGAAGAGAGGAAAGCACTGGCTAAAGGGAATAAATACCATCCTGGTGTTGCCTCACCCCTGTCATAGTGTTACAGGGCCAGGACAAGGCAACATGCCCCATCTCCAGGCAGCACAGCATCCTTTAGGGATGGACACATGAACAGATAAGTCTGAAGCTGCTCTCCTACCCTCCTTTCACTGCTGTCTGCCTTGACATTGGTGACATTATACCCATCCATTCCCCATGAGTGAGTCCTTCCATGTCTCCTATTTCCATGGGAAACACCGTAAAAGATGGGTAGACAAGGGTGAGGGCAAGCTTCGTGTCCTTCCTGGGCTCGCCGTTAAAGGCTCTGATGGGAGGCCATTAATCCGCCCTGTCACCAGGGGTGCCAATTAACCAGAGTAAAGTGCCTCTGGGCGATAAGCAAATCCAGTCGTTGACCTTCTGAGGACTGAGCGATAGCAGGACAAGTCCTTAACTTGACAGCTTAGTGGGCAACACATGACAAGTCCCTGTTGCAGGAGGCCAGCTGGCTTTTCCCAAAGGTTCCCTGTCTGCTTTTTAAGCCCGTGGTCCAGTATTTTCGTGGTGATTTTGCTAATTCTTAAGGGGTGGAAAAGGGCAGGTGTCATTTTCTCATGATCATTGTGTTTTTCCATCCCTGCCATTCATTGACCTATCTGCAAAAGACTTGCTCTGACTTCTGGCAGAGCAGATGTCTTGCAGGCTTTTAAATAGTGACACGCAAGTACATTTGCCAGAGTACTTATGTCAAATCGCTTGCCAGGGTTTTGTCCTTAAATGTGCTGTTGGGTGACATCCCCTGGTCTGCTACAAATGTATTAAATACCAGATTGCTGCAAAAATTAGCCCTCAAAATGAATCACACCTCACTGTCATGTGCTGGTGTTCAAAGTGGCCAGGCAAACCTGGCTTGCACTGCAGATCCTTCAGGAGCTCTCAGTCATGCTGTTTAGCTGCCTGGGGTTGTACATGGCAGCAAAGGGAAGGAATAATCTGTCCCCTACATCCATCATTGGCAGGAAAAGCAATCCTGGATGTATCGTGCAGCAAACGCAAGGAACTTTCTAACAGGGATGATAATGACGTCAGGATGAGAGTATCTGGGGAGGATGCGGTGTCTCCATCACCAGGTCAAGATGGTTCTGCCACGGGGCGGAAGAATGGAGGAGGAGACCTCTGGAGTCCTCCCAGCCCTGGGACCCACACATCTGCGCACACGAAGGATGTGATGATGAAATCATTTTGCTGCTCCCTCAGGCTTCTCACGCACAAATTCCCCCCATCAGATCCCACTTCTTCTATACGTTTCTGGCAAGAAAATGCATACTTTGGAAAAAAATAAAAAAAAAAAAAAAGAAAAACCCTCTGTTTGCTCTCCATAATGATACCAGATATCCTGCCAACAAAAATACAAACCCTGAAATGGACCTAGTTCTTTTCCCACATTTTTCTAAATATAAGGTCTGAATAGCAGCTCCAAGTTCTCACTTGGAAAGAAAGCTGCAGCCCAGTGCTGGGGTTTAACTCAGCAGGGAGATGATTGCCTCCGGTGGTACCTCAAGATTACAACCCGGACGGGGGGTTTCCCTGCAAGTTGCCACCAGCCCGGCTGCTCCATCGAGGCTGAAGCACGTGGGCAGATGCATGGGGCCAGCCCAGGCTGGCAGTAGCGTGTTTTGCTGCATCCAAGGTAGTGGGAGACTTTTGTTGGGATAACAAATGGAGCAACACCAGCAAGGTGTTGGGATCCTCGAGGTGTCTGGGTAGACTGGGGCACCAAGGGGACTTGCAACCAGGTGAGCAGCCACTGCTGACCTCAGCTCCCTCCTCGGGGGTTCCCTGCCTGGCTGTATTTTGTTCACATCCCAAAGGTGCTTACCTGCATCCTTACGAATTGCCTTCAGAAGAGCAATGGGCAGTTCTGAGTCACGCAGTGGAGCGGAGCAGTCATACTGCCTACATTAGGCATTTCTAGTAGGTAATAGAGACTCTTCCCAGTTTCCCTTCCCACTGTTTTGTTGCAACAAAAACTTTTTAAAAAAGAAATTAATTCAAGAAAAATATAATCTTGAGAACAGAAGTGATTTTTTCCCATTTGTGCACATGCAGTTCATCTCCCTCAGGTCTTGTCATAGGGTCCAGGATGGAGACCATAGGAGTTACAGCCCAGATGTGCACATGTATCAAGAGGATATAAAGCTCCTGATGCGTTCAGCAACATTTGGGGCTAATGCAACTCAATGCATGCTGTAGAAGACCAGGTTATCTGCATTTCTGATTGCTTCAGCTCTCTTTAGATGCTGTTGAATTGCTTGTGCCCTGCCTGGGGCACTCCAGGACAGGGGTATCACTCATGGGAGGTATGGCTGAACCTGGGAGCATCACAGACAAGTTCAAGTCCAGGTGGGGAATCTGACTGAAATGAGCAACCTTCTTAGTGGGTTGGGGTCTCCATTAAAACCTGAATATCTGTGTGTTTTCAGCTGTACTGTCCTCCTGTGGGCTGCAAGGCTGGGTTGTCTTCCACCCACAATTTCATCAGGTCCTTTTCAGGCTCTTTTTCAGGGCTTGGATTGCATTAGGTTTACGGGATCATCCCTCCCCACCACCTCCCCTTCAGGTTGTTCCTATTTCGTCCTTTTGCTCCTCCCAACCCCTTTGCTTTAGAAGGTGGTGGGGAGGTTGGAGATGCCATGGCTCTGGAAACACAGACCATACAACCCCCAACTTCTAGCCCTGGAGGAGAGGGATGCACCAAGGAAGCCTAAAGAAAGCCTTCTCGGCTGCTGGAGGTGGGAGTGACATACATGTAGGGAACCCCGCTGGACCTGCCCCGAGCCAGTGGCACCCTCCCGGGTGCTTCCTCAAGCCACGCTTGTCAAACACAGTGTCTGTTGAAAGAAATGACCCTTTTTTCAAACGGCCTTTTCGAAAAGGTCACAATTTTGGAAATTGTGCATTTTTTTCAAAGGACATTGGAAAACACTGATTTCACAAATTCACTTTTCCCTCATTCTCTTCTTTCTTTTCCATTTTCAGTGTCTGGATCCTCCAGTTCTCCCAGTAAATGAAAATGTTCCTTCCAGTGGAAGCTGCAGGGATATGTCTGGGCGAAGCCCCCCAGGGATGTCTGGCCCCGAGCTCGGTGGGAACGGACGCTCATTCACTCAGAGCAGACTTTTTGTGTGGCATTCGCTGAAAAGTGCCTGGTATCTGCCTGCGCTGTTTCAAATGTAAGTCAGTCATTCAAAACATTCCCTGTGTTTTTTAGCTCATAAAACTGCTGAAGTACATCCTGTACAGTGAACAAATTACTCAGCTTTAAGCAGATATTTATGCTAATTATCCATGGGAAGCTGTTTCTGCCATTGTAGTTTTTCATCTGCTGGCATAATATTCAAAAGGTTTTATGTGGCGTTAACTATCAGCAGTAAAATCCCCCGAAAGTAACATGAGAAGGAAGAATCTGCTCTGCATACATTTATTTTCTTTAAATGTTCTTGATTTGCCATCTATGAGATGAAAGTGTTTACACTCAGCACTCCCTCCCCATCACTACAGCAGCGTTCTCTCCCTGCCTGCTCTTGCTTCAGTTTATTTACCAAAGAATATTCATATTTTGTAAATCCCAGGTATTTATTCCCTTGATTATTTTGGCATGGTGCATTTTGAGGATGTTTGCTTTGTTTTAAGCAAATCCTTTTTCTGCCTTTGAAAAGCAGAGCACTAGTAAAAACAAAGGCAACAGCAATATTTCTTAATGTAAGTCCACGCTCCTAAAATATTTATTCTTTTTTCATATGAAGAAGATTAAATGCTTGCAAAATTCTACAGACACATGCACATATTTGACCCAGAAGGACGTCTCTTGGGATTTGTAACAGCAAATGTGTGTTGAACAAAACGTCTTGGCCCTGTACAAACTTACTTTGTGTTCTAAAAGCCAAAAACTTCATTTTAGCATGACCTTAGAAGAATAGTGATACTTTTAGTATTTCCTGGTATTTGGTGCAAGGAATGTTTTTATTTGAATGCAGATGTCATTTGGTTTACAGGAAGGATTTGGTAACATGTCCATGCCAGTACTGCACTTATCCCAAATTTCCTGCTATGGAGGAAGAACATATGTCAAAGCTCACTGTTTGTTAAATTGAAAAGATTCAGTACACCAGAAGCTTCTCTTCTAAACATTGTGACTTTGTGCAATTTACAGAATGTTCTATCTCCATTAAACAATAAACCCTTGACCCCTGGAGCTGGCTTTCAGGATCCTGCTATTTGAGAAGGTAGACATAATGGATGGCAATAATAAATGGAAAGTTCAAGAGGTTAAGAAAAACTGTTTAATTATTTCTCTAGAGCGTGGGCTGCAGAAGAATTGCATATCTGCCTTCTCTCTTGTAGAAACCCTGCAAGGAATGACTCCGGCAGCGCAGCTCGGGCAGGGTATAAAGCAGGTTGCTGGCCCTCAGCTGTGTTTATGAACAAACGGTCTCTAGGTACTCTTCCATCTCTGAACCTTTCAGTTTTCTGTGAGTTAACTCCCTGCCAGCAGCGAGCCTGTGCCAGCCCCACAAACCTCAGCATCTGTTTTGCAAGGATCTTTTATTTGTTAGCATGTGAAAGCTATTGCTCATGTGTGCTTCCCAGCTGTGGTGTACTTGGGCTTGGTATCTTTAAAGAAATCTTTGCCTTATTTGCTTGTTAAACACAGACACACACAAAGCAGCGCGTTCCCCCCTCGTTACGTGAGCCTGTAACGCAACCTCTACTAACAGGTCACCGTTCCCTGCCTTTCCTCCACGTTAAAGCAAATCTAGGACAAACTTCATTATGCCAAGAAAACCAGTAGGCTTTTCCTTCCTCCCCTTGAACAGACATCTCTCTTTTTTACACTCCTGTTTGGTTTCTGTCACATCGCTTGCTGCATTCAATTACTACGGGCTTTATCACGGGACCAAAAGCCCTGAGCTAAAATCATCCTCCAGTTATGCAAGTCACTGTACAAACACCCAGCGAGAGAAAGGCTGCTCCAAAAAACATCCACGGCAGGGCAAAGGGGGCCTGTTTGGTTTCTGTCACATCGCTTGCTGCATTCAATTACTACGGGCTTTATCACGGGACTGAAAGCCCTGAGCTAAAATCATCCTCCAGTTATGCAAGTCACTGTACAAACACCCAGCGAGAGAAAGGCTGCTCCAAAAAACATCCACGGCAGGGCAAGGGGCGAGGGCAGAGACAGGGCTGAGGGGTCATGCTCAAAGTCACCAAGCACATCCAGGACAGAGCCCCAAATAGGAGCATGCTCTTAAGGTCAGACCCTTGGCCACCTGCCGATGAACATTTCCTTCTCTTGGACGCCCCGTGCCCTCCATCGTGGTGTCTCTTGGAGGTCTTCCACATGCATGGAGTGTGGCAGGGCACAGGTATGGGGTTGGATGCAGCGGTAGGGTCACCCAAGGAGGAGCTAGAGCATCTCTCTCATTGGGACACAGAGCCCTGTGCTGCAACCGGGGGTCCACCCCGGTGAATCTCCCCAATCTGTTTCCAAGGGCAAATGCTCTGCTTTGGGGTCACAGCTTGCCACGCAAGATGTCCGATGCCCTTTTTTGTGTCTTGCATGGCTCGAGGCCACCTCTGAGGGTGCTTTGGAAATGGGAATTCATCATTTAATGCTGGGGCCAGGAGATGGAGCAGACCTTCCTTTGCAGTAAATCAGCTTGTATATGTGACCTCCAAGATGCTAGATCAGTCTGCACTGGCTAGAAAGCTGGCCAAGGGTTTTTTATGACAGCTTTTGAAAGGGTTTTAAAAGCTTTTCACATTCACTTTCTCCTTCTAAACGCCTTGATCTGCAACTTATTGTATCATGAGTCATTTTCCCAAGATGAGCCTGGTGCAAGAAGCATGGCTTGACTTTGTTCTTTCTAAGTAAGTTCCCCCAAATCAGCTTTCCCTCTCTGCCTACTGTGTTGGATACGAAAGCATCCCAAACACAAGCCTCTGGTCTCCCTACAGCATCGTCAAGCGGGTGGGAAACGAGACGTCAGGTTGTGACCCTGATGGGACCCTCTCTGTTTAAATAAACAGTCCAGGTTTCATGTAATGTTATACTCCATCATGAGCCCTGGAACAATAACAGTGCGGGAACCGTTCACGTGACTTCTCCGGGATGTATCAACAAACAGAAGGAACGGTGAGCATTGGTGGCTCGTGCTGCGGGTTGGATGGGACATGTTCTCAGTCTGCCACCAGACGAGAAAAACAGCTTTCCAGAGCCACCCACCTGTAAAGCATGAAATAAAAAAGCTTGGGATGGAAGATTTTTTTGGCCCAAAGTAAGTTCTAAGAAAAAGTACATGTGAACATGGCTTCCAAGTGTAGAAGTTAGGCAAAAGGGTCTAATGTTTGTTTATGGCAATGGAGGGGGTCATCCCCAAAATGCCTTTGCAAGCAATTTCCTTTTGCACCGCTGAGCTTGTGACGCAGCCTCCTGCCCAGGCTTGGTTTCTTTCCCCAGGGAAGCTGCTTTTGGTCCATTAGCTGTAGTGAGAGGCTGCAGCCGTGGCTTATTTCTTGCAGCCCGTAGGTGATAAAACCCCCCCAAAAAAGTCCATGGAGGTTGGAGGTGTTGTGAAGTGAGAACGCAGTCTTGTGTACGGGGCATGGGAGCTCATCCTGGCAGGATCACCAAAGGAGAGGGTTTTCTCCTCTCCGTCATAGTCCTGGAGTACGTGCCATTTTCCTCACACTGGCTACTTCTACAATGAGAAAGCCGTGGGATTTTGTGCTCAGTCTTCCTTGGTAAATTCCCCATCAGCTAATGACTAAAATAACGATTCCCCACCCTGTCCCCTCCCTTCCCCTTGTGGGTGTGGTGGGAGAGCAGTCAAAACCTCTCATTTCCACTCAAGAAGGTGTAAGGAGAAGCTTTGGCTCACGGTAAAAGCTGTCCCCGCTTGACCTGGCTGTCGGCGGTATCTGGCCCTTTGGCCTGGGGAGGTTCAAGGAGACTGAATGGGATCATGCCCAGGTCCCTCCCTTGGATGCTGTTGGCCACGCAAGCTGGCAAGCCCCAGGCTGGGAAGCTTTCACCGCAACCCTCTCCGGGCATGCTGAGTGTCTCTTGGCTCCATGCCACCAGGGCAGCTCCGCGTCCAACCAGCATCCCACCAGCACCCGTCCAACTGCAGCACAGAGTAGGCTTTGGGCCATGTTTGAACCACTCTCTGCAGCCCCAATGAGAGATTTAGGCACTTGGACTCACAAGATCCTTCCACCTTTCCCTGTGGGTGATGTGTCCCGTACCCTTGTTGCTCCTCTCTGCAGCATCTCCGAGTGCCCCCATCTTTCCTGGACCCAAAGCCCAGACAGTACTGCAGTGCTGGGGGGAGCCCGCGGGACCTGCCTGGCTTACAGACCTTGTTCCTAATTACATGTCATGGTAGGATGTGTGCACTGGTGACTTTGCTCAGCTTGTGGTTGTTCGCCATGTTTGCAAAGTTGCAGATTATTGTCCCGAACCATCTGTTTGGCTTGTATTGATTCATGTCCAGTTTTCAAGGCTTTTGTTGCCCACAATGAACAAAAAGATCATGCTTGTGTTAGGACAGTTGGTGCCTGAGACATTCAGGGATGCCTGCTGCTCCATGAAATGCAGGGGGAGGACAAGTGAGTCTGTTGTGTAGGTCCACCTGACCAAGCTCCCACAATGTGGAAGGGCAGAGGCAGACAGCCCAACACCTATGGTTCACTTCTCCTGTCCACTGATTTTGTAGGAACTGGGGTAGCCCAATTACAGTTATGCCTGGGCCCGGAGCAACGCTCATGTCCCTGTAGCCCCAGCAGTATGGTCTTTACACTCCTCCACCCCATAGAGAGGGTGAGGGTAAAGAGGGTGTACAGGTTCATCTTGAAAACAAGCGGCACACGTTAAGTTTCCTCTCAAGAGATTTTTCTTTTACTTTCCTTTAGTGGGGAGGACCCTGAAGCATACAAGAGCCATGGCTGGGGCAGGATACGACTAAACCCCATGGGGTTTTTTGCCTCACACCACATGTCAGCAACAATGTCTCCCTTCTACAAAGCCGCCCTTCGGCCTAGCCAGGGCAGATACAGACCCACCACGCTCATGGTTTTCTCTTTTAGAGTGACTCAGGTATCACTGAGGCCCCCAGCTTCTAAGAAATAGGTGACAACGTATCCTGGCAATTTGACAACAGAGCAAACCAACCACGATGGCAAATTTTCTGCTCCTGCGAGTGCATACAGAGAAGACTGGCACTGCTGCAGTGACCGCCCCCCCCCCAGGAACTGTCCTTTGTCGCCTTTGCACAGCAGCGTCAGGAAGGAGTTTTGGTGGCTTGCAGCTCTGCCAGAGGAACGAGGGGGAGGTAGGTGGCTCAGGAGGTACAAACCTCTTAGGGACACCCTGGCCAGAGGAAAGCCAACAAAAATAATGACTCACTTGACCCCTCACAAGACAGCCAGCACCCAAAGTTTTCCACGGTGTTAAAAAACACCACGCACTGGCCTCAAATCACATTGGCCATGCCAGACTCCCACCTGTTTATGTGGAAAACTTTATGCACCCAAAGCATGAAGTTTTTCAGCATAATATGTTGGGTGGATCAAGGTTTCCATGTGCTCCAGTGCTGTCAAAAAACCGGTGTCTTAGCCAAGACAGGACGATACGAGGAAGGCACAGAAAGTTTGAGTCTTCAGGAACTCATTTGCAGAGGCTCTCCTGTTCCTCAGGCACTCAGATACCTCTCACCTCCTGCCCTTTTGTACACAGGAGAGCTGCAGATTCAAGCCAGCTCTGGAGAATGAAAGAAAAACCCCACTCCTGTACTGCTTTGCAGCTGTGCCCTGGAGGAGAACCTCGACAGAGGTACCCTCTTCCAGCTGAAATTGAGAGTATGATGGGTACAAAACTTGGCACATGTGACAAAATAGAGAGTTGACGTAGGTAAAACAGTGCAAGAGGGAGGATCTAAAAGCAGAAGAGCAGGTGATTAGAGAGCCTGGTTAGGTAAGAAGGTATGTGGACTCTGCACAACATGTTTTGTGTCCAAGGATGAAATGCAAACATCCTCTCTGAGGAGAACTGTCCTTGTCCAGGAGCAATGTCAGGACTCGTGCTGACTGGCTTTAAGCTAGGATGAGAGACTTTTCTGAAGAAACTGCGAAAGCTACCTGGACAAAGGCAACAGCACTCCCAGATGCTCTGGAGCCCATGAACATAGGACATGGTGCAACCTCCCAGCCAGCTCTTGGGCAAGCGCATTGGGTGTCTTGATCCCAAACTTCAGTATTCCTTGCTGCCAGTTGAACACCTGCCCTGTGTTCCATCTCCTGAAAGCACGGAGAACAGAGCGTTTCCTTCCTCTTTGTGGCAGCCTTTTATATATTTTTCCTTCAGCCACAGAACTGCAGAACTGTTCAAGCTGGGAGGGACTCGGCAGGTCTGTAGCTTAAACAGGGTCAGCACTGAAGTCAGATCAGTTTGCTCAGGGCTTTTCCAGTCACATCTAGAAAACTCCAGGGTTTCACTCTCCAAATTCCTGGCTGGTATTAAATCCCCTTATGAACTTTCTCTTCCCAGGCTGAACAAGACCTGATCCCTCTGTATCTCCCTCTAGGACATGCTCCAGCCCATCTTGGTGGCCATCTGCTAAACTCACTCTAGTTTATCAGCATTTCACTTGCACTGGGGACCCAAACCTACGCACTGCATCCCAGCCTAGGTCTAATGAGTGCCCGCTAAATGGGTATAATCACGACCTCTCATCTGCTAGCTGTGCTTCTGTCGTACATTTCTTCTCTCTTTACTTGCCACAATTTGCCATGGGTGCCTCAGCAAGCAGTTAGAAAAGCTCCAGGCTAGAATAATTTCCAATAGCAGAACGCAGCTGCATTTCTCAAACCCAGAGCAAGAAAGCATCAAATAGTAGCAATAAAAAGTGATGTTGTTTGACTGAAAAATACGTGCCCCAATTACTACAAATTTTGGTGACGAATTCTCTTGCTAGAGAAACCGTGCTGAGAAAGGCTGGGGATCCTGGGGACAGTCACACTAAAGCAATGCATTTCTTCTTTGAGACATTCTGTTCTTGGAGATTGCTGAGTTGAACTCTAAGTTGATAGAGGTCCTGGGACTGCAGCAGTGAGTGACAGCTTTGTTAAGCTATGATTGATGACTTTGCTACCAAATTCTGATTAATGTTTCCTTCCAAACCCTCCTTGCCCTTGCAATATGCTGTCCATTAGCCCCTGCCGATATCTGCCTAGAATAACCTTCTTGCTGTGATAGGAGTTGTGTGATTATAGTTATCTAAACGTGTGAATAATTGGGAGGTTATGCCATATTACATGCTTCATCAAGTTCTCTATTCAAGGGAAACATTTGAAGTTCAACACTATGTCTCAATTATGCTTGAATTTCTGGCAAGGGAAAAAAAAGTCACATTAACGAAGCTGTCAAAAACACATTCTGCTTTAAGTTTCCTGGGACAATTGGACAATGAAACTTGCTCACACAGTGAAGAGCTGCCTTCTCCTCACACTATTCACAGGCTCTTGAATTTATTGAATTTCTTTCTTGCTTAGGCTCTGAAACTAGATCTTGATAAAAAGGAGTTGTGCAGTAAATGAGTAAGCTCTGTAAACAATAAATTCTGTGCTGAAACATTTACCTCCAGACAGTCTATATGGAAAGCAATGCGGTTCTGTTGGGATATGTAATGAGTTTGCACTATGGTGTTATTTGTAAATTATTAAAGAAATAAAATAGGTGTGTTGCAGCTCTGGTGCAATATTGTTGTTACTGAAAGTGAGACTTGATTCTTACGTGTGCTCTGGACTGGGACTCTGCCCCAGGCAGCTTTGCGCTTCAGGACTTTAATGGGGGACAAGCCTATGCATATTCTGACAAATTCCTTTGAAATTTCAGGAGCAAAGTGTTATTGTAGAGTTCTAGATGTCAGCATTGGACACCATCATGGGCTCTCTGAGGAAGAGCTGGACTTTTAACACAGAAGCCAGACCCCCAGCTGTTTTTTCTCCCAGTGATCACAGCCCTGTGTGCTGGCAGCATGCTCTGCCAGGACAAGGGAAACTGGAACAAGCTGAGGCTCAGTGTGAGCAAATACCAACCGGGAGGTGGTTGGAGAAGTCCAAGGGGTGTCCAGGAAGAGGTAGGAGGGGTAGGAGGGTAACAACAGCCATCACCTCTTGGGCTTGTTCAGCCCCGATTTCCAGTGACAGACTGATTTGAGACTGGGAAGTCACCATTGAGCTTGTTGCGGTAGAGGTAGATGACACCATCAGACAAACCCCGCTTCTTTTAAGACAGCGTTGAGAAGTTTTTCTTTGCACAGCTTCTCCACGCAGTGGAGGCCATCTGCACATCAGCTTCCTGCCCAGTACATTGGGGTTGTAATTTTATGAAGAGGAAGGGCTGCTGCTCCATCATAACAGAGACCAGGCAGGGACTTGTTCATGGTCATTCGTATGTAGGCTGTATAAGTTAACACAGGGCCGGAACATCAGTGGTGCCAGAGTAGGAGTGGTGGGTAATGCTTTATGTTCTCGCTCTATGTGTGCTGAGCAGGGGCCAAAAGCTGTGGCAGCTCCTCAGCCCACGGGTCTGGAGGGATGGCTGTGCAATACCAGGTCACCCATGAGATGATGGCAGAGCCAGTCCCGAGCCTGCCCTGGGGCTTGCCCAATGCATCAGACAACCATGCCACCAGGACTGGCATGACCAGGGTCATCTCCTTGCAGCCTCGGTGCCCTGCTCTCATGGTGGGAGGGCAGGCTGGCAGGTTCAGTGGCAAGGTGCACAACCTCACAGCGTGCCAGAGCATGAAATCACCTTTGATAGGTACAGTAGCCACGTGGGTGGTAGCTCTTCCCCACCTTCCCCCTCTTTGGGTCCTTCCCTTCCTCTCGTGGGGTGCTCTCCACTGCAAATCCCACAGTGAACATCCCCTCTCCAGCAAGGGGCCATACTGCTTCTTGCCATGCAGTGATGGTGGGAAAGACAAGGAAGTGAAAGGCTGCAGAAAAATCTTAGCAAGGTGAATGAGTGAAGACAGACCAAGTGTATTTATCTTTCCCGAAATATTGCAAAATACATCCAAGCTTGGCCTACAGCGAGAGCACAAACAGTGAAGAAATCTAAAGCTTGCAGATGTATTGCATACCAGCATAGAAAAGTGACAGCAAGAGAGGGCCAAAACAGGCCAACCACACTCCCTTGGGAGTCTAGGAAATAAGTGAATCAAAGAAGGCTTGGGGCCAAAACAGGCCAAAAAAGGATCCCTCAAGAGTCTAGGAAATAAAATGAATCAAAGTGTGTTTGGGGCTGATACAGGCCAACCACAATCCCTCTGGAGTCCAGAAAATGAATTTAAGTGTTGTCCGGGCCAAGACAGGCTATTAAACATTCCCCCCCAACGAACAAGTCAGCTGTGAACTGAAGAAAGTGGGGCCATTCTGCCTTAATAAAGACAGGACCCCAAAGCACGTGTCAGCAGCCTCCTGCTCGTCCAGTTCCTGTTCTGAAGCATGGCGCCCCGGGATGCATGGCTGGTGCTTTGGGCTCAAGTCACCTCCTGGCCAGGACCCTCCTTCTGTAAATTCTCTTTAACTTCCCACAGTCCCTTAATGAGCTCCTCTGCCATCTTCCAGCATTGTCCTGGAGGGCCAGCTGCAGATGCCTGGGGCCAGGAGTTGTCCTGACATCTGTCTGCTTATGGCAGGCCATGCCTGTGGCACTATTGACCACGTTCATGGGAGCGCTGGCCGTGTTTGCAGCAGTGTTGGCCATGCTTGCAGCAGTCTTGCCCCCATTTATGGTGGCGTTGGCCATGTTTGTGGCAAAGTTGATTTGTGAACTGCAGTCTTTAAAGAGGAGCAGGAATAAGCTGTTTCCACCATTCTAGGCTGCCATGTGGGTCTGGGCCCATGGATACTGGTGGGGAATGAAATGTTGACTCCAGCTTCTCATGCTCAGCAGCTGCTCTTCCAGCATGTGCTGCAGAGCCCTTGGGAGCCATGGTACTTCGGTAGGACAACTAAGCCTACTCTCCTTGGCATGTCGGTCCTGCTCCCTGGCACCCAACTTGTGGGGTTAATCCATCAGCTGTGGACCCTCACCTACCCCACTGCCTCCAGCCCTGCCTGCTCCCCCAGCACTTTCCCACCGCGGGATTGCCACTGAGCGGGGCAACTGCCTCCAGAGCGGGTCTGTGAGCCAAAGCCCTGTCAGTCCCATGGCTCCTATGGCTCTGAGGCTGATGGCCACAGCATGGGATGTGGCAAAGAGCTGTGACCCCCTTTCTCAGAGTGAGGGGAGATGGACATTTTCATGGGGACCTGCTGGAGTACGCCACCAACAGCGGCCGATAGCCCTGTCTCCCTCATTATGCCTTTTTCTGGGTATCTGCATTTGGGCATCTCCATATGAGGATTTTTTTTTTTTTTTTGGCAAACAGCCGCAACCACAAACCATGGGGGGCCTCAGCACCTTCTCTTGGAGGCTGTCACTGCTATCGCTGAGGGGTCATGAAGGGAGTAAAACTAGCGGCCGCTTCATTTTATCCATGAAGCAAATGGCGGGTAAATGGAGAATAAATCAGAGGAGGTACTGACAGTCTGCAGTCAGGCACAGGGATTTACTGCTGCAGAAGGTTTATTAATAGAGCTGTGGATATAGCAGCACTGTCTGTAAAGGGCTGTGGGATAATTTAATGACCAGCAAGGACAGAAAGCTGAGATAAGGATAACTGTAGCATCCATATTAGCAATGTTTCCTCTCTGCAGTGGCTTAGCTCCCTCTGAAGGGCCAGCCAGAGATGAAGTAAATCATGGTTAGCCTCACCTCGGGTGTCCCTGTCCTGTGCCCCTCCATTAAGGCAAACTGCTATTTACTAGAGAGAAAAGTCTTAGATACCAGCACCCACCTGAGGGCTGCAAGCAGCCAAGTCTCCCCTTAGGCTGAAGGGCAGAGGAGGACCATGGAGGTCCACCGGGACAAGCACCTCAGTGTGGCCTTCAGAGGGAGAGATGCCACCAGCACAGTGCTGCAGCTCTGGACGGTGGAGTGAAGAGAGACAAACACTGCCAGTCAATACCTAAAATGGGACTTTTAAGTAAGTGACCTAATCTTAGTCACCCCTGAAAGCCATAAACAGTTCAGGCAAGGTCATGAGGAGTCTCCTGTGAGATACGTGCTGCTAAAAATGCCACCATCACTCATGTTGCTTTTGGTGACCTCTAGAGCAAACAGGTTTCTTTGTTTTGTGACATGCTTTACCTTCTTAAAATGAACTGAGGACACAAATTTGGCACCTTTGGGGTTTCTCTCAGCTGTTTAGCTTTGGGTCAAATTGCTACCGAGGAGGGGAATTTCTGTCGTAGGAGGCAGAGATGGAGGCAGCAGCACAAGTGGCCACTCTGTGTCCCAAAATGAGTTTATTGGTGTTTCTTTTCCTGATGGACACACTGAAGCAAAGTGCACGAGTCATTCCCCTCACCGTCTCTGTGATACTGCAGTAAGTGAATTGACCTGGAGTTTATAACACAGCCTGTTAAAATAAGTTTCTGGAATTAAACTGAATTTCCTGGATTAAAAATGCAAACCCACCCAATGCAGCAAAATCAATGCAAACTCCTTTTTATTTGGTTTAGTGGTGGATGCTCCCCAAAGTCTTCCTGGGGAAAGTCAAAAACCATGTGTATCTTGTAATTAGATCTAAATGATTATGAAATTTTGTGAAATTGGTGTTTATGACACCTGCTGAGGTACACTTCCTCCTCCTGCTGAGAGATGATAACGCAGGAAAAAGACCAAGCCTAACTTGTCTGACCTCCTCCTGACCTACGACAAAATCACTCAAGACAATTTAACTTGAAAAAGTGACGGGCTCCCGGTTGTTTGTTGAACTGAAGAAAATCCCTTTCACTTCCAAGTACTAATTTTCATTATTTTGCATCTTACTTCGGGGGAAAATTCAGAGTTATTTTGAAAACGCAGGTGATATGACCCATTAAAACTGGGATTTAAGCATTGGTTTTATGCAGCAGATGGATAAACTATCAGTGACTCGCCTGTAGGTGGAAAAATCTTTGCTTAAGCCATTAACACTCCCTAGCGTAATACTACCTGTGTTAAGCAAAGGGAAATCTGTTTTCTTACTGCGATTTGATATTGGGAAATAACAGGAGGAGATAAGCTTTATAACAGCACTGGAAATGTGTCTGTGGTAATAAATGAGACACACAGCAAAACTGTCGTTGCTGCTCAGCCTACGTTGGCATGAGTCTGGCTACCCCGTTCTCCCACAAGGGATCTGGGGACAAGACGGTCCTGGGACAGGCTATGGACAAAAGGAAGAGAAGAAGAGCATCACGTCTCACCCTGTGGGCTTCCACCATCCCTCCTGATGAAAAAGAAAAAGAAGAAGAAGAGTTTCTTTTCCCCCCGGGTGGTCTTCCCCCACCCCTCCTGCCCCATGCTCTGCAGGGGGATGCCCCAATTAATGCAGCAACAGCAATTCTGCATTCTGCGAGAGCATCATGTCTCACCCTGTGGGCTTCCACCATCCCTCCTGCCACTTTCACCATGCTCTGCAGGGGGATGCCCCAATTAATGCAGCAACAGCAATTCTGCAACTACGGCTGGTTGCGGCTCTTGGAGAGCACCCACTGGCTGTGGCACTCTCATATCGCTACAGAGCACACTGCTTTACAGCAGAAATTTTGTCCTTAGCTGCTCCCATTCATTTCCGCACACTCTGAGTGTCCAGATCCAAGAGGGGGATGGCTTCCAAGGCGAGGAAGCACAGATGTTGGGAAATCCAGGAAGGAGGCTCATCTAAGTATTTAAATATGTAGCTGCTTAAGTGCATGGCTTACCCATGGAAAATTGTGCTTCTGATAGGCCCCATCCAATAGTCACTGAAGTCAATGAAAAGACACCCCTAGAGTCAGATGAGGTTAAGCTGTACTTGGAGAAACAAACGTTTATGCTCCCTTGAAATGCATATACTTAAAAAGCCGTAGCCCATCCATCCATCACATGGCCCTTGACTTCCACATTTCCCCCGAGTTATTGGTTTCCATGCTCCAAACACGTGCCTGTTTCAATGCTACTGGCTAATCTCACTGTTATGTGCTGGAATGGATTTCTGTCTAGTAACTAAGTGAAGGTTGAAGGGTGTTGGGGGTGGTGTTCAGCTTATTATATATTTTTTTCTTGTGGTTCTCCCTGTGTTGGTTCCCGAAGCCTCCCACATGGATGCAAACAACAAAAGTTTGCATGAATGATGATGATGATGATGATGATGATGAAGAAGAAGAAGAAGAAGAAGAAGAAGAAGAAGAAGAAGAAGAAGAAGAAGAAGAAGAAGAAGAAGAAGAAGAAGAAGAAGAAGAAGAAGAAGAAGAAGAAGAAGAAGAAGAAGAAGAAGAAGAAGAAGAAGAAGAAGAAGAAGAATAATTTGGCCAAGGTTTCAATCCTTCCCACTGTATGAAAGCAAGTGTAGTGCTGCCCTGGACATTATATCTGCTGGAGTGGCCATTTGCTATTTTCTATCTTATTCTCAATTAAGAAATGTAGAGCTCCTGTTTCCATTCCAAGTCATGGGGAGGGTAGGACAGATAGCAACGTCTTTATCGTCTCTTGCCTCTTGCCATGTCTGTAGCGAAGAGCGCGGAGGTCTGTGAATAGCTTCCCAGAGCGCCATGTAGTGACTGTAAAACATAATCCCACCCACAAATTTAACAAGCTCCTTCTTCAAACTGAAGAGGAGCTTTTTGCTGTTGGTAACCAGCAAGAAAGTCATTCCAGTGTTGTATCTTTACAGGAAGAGAGAGAGGGGTTTCTCAGTCTCCTGTGGGAGTTTGGCTAGTGGAAGCAGGATCAAACTATTGAAGACTTCATTTGCCTGCAGAGGACAGAAGGTCTTTGGCACTCAAGGTGGCTCTGGTGTTCCTGGTGCTATTGTTGGAAAGGCCAGAGGTTAACACCTGTAACTGAAAGCCATTGCCTGTGGAAGGGTTCCATCCATCATTTCCCATGTGCCCACGTGAGCCCCAGCCTCTGCCTGGCTCAGGCAGCAATCCTCCCCAAGGTACACCCAGGCACCTGTTGGCCAAGCTGGCTGTGATTTCTGCACCAAGGCACGGCTTTCTCATCTGTGTGGAAACGTTTCATTTTCCCCCACCGTTGAACCCCTACTGTTTCAGATATCCTCCCAGCCTTTGTGGCAACTCAGGTACATAAAAGTCTGACCCCAGGAGTAGCTAGTGGTTGTGTAGAGGGTCCACCTTGTATAACACCATGGGCTTTGAAGCACTGAGTGCAGGAGGTCCCCACCAGTGCTGGTGACTCCAATCCATCACTGAGCATGTCGGGTGCCTGGGCCCCATGGGCCAGCCCAGTGTTGCACAGCTTGGGGCTGTCCCTCAAGGCATAACCCAGCTCAGAGATGCTAATGCTCTGTGGTGGTTAAACACTCTCTCTTTCCTTACCAAGCACTGGGGCAGACATGTACTTGCACTAATGGGTACATATTTCCTAAAGCAGTGTGTATTTTTGCATTTCCTTTCTTTCCTTTTTCTCTTTTTCTCTTTTGCTACCATGAAGGCCAAATCCGCAACAGACATAAATCAGACGTGCAGAGCTCAGACCAGTTTGTCACAGCTGAAGATCCTTGAGGGATCCAGGATCTCCGTATCTCGGTTATGAAGGTCCTCAAAGTTCCTGACAGAAGAACATTTTCCCATCCCTTTCTTGTGCAAACCAGATGAATCCCCCCTTTGTTTTCCCAAGCAATCCCTTTCCACCAACCCTCTCTCCGATGCCACAAGCTGTTTATAAGGCAAGACGGGGACTGTACAGAACACCCTGACTCTCATCTCGGTGTGACTTACGTGCTGTGCCTCTTGGAGACTTTTCCTGAAAGAGCCTACAAGTGTGCACAGTCTTTTCTCTATTTCCCCCCTTTCCTCTTTTCTTCCTCTGCTCCTGTTTTCAATCATGGACTGCCCGGGCAGCGTAGTGGTCAGGCTTAAAGACTTGCTAGAACTGGATTCAAGATTTATGAGAACTAGATGTAACCAGGCCTCTCCCAGAGGTTTGGGAAGAACAGCTGGAGTCTGGCACTTTCCATCATGACAAGGACTATTAAAAACTAAGAGTTGAACTGCAAAAGAGAGGGGGGGGAATGTTTAGGCTTAAAATGCAAAACAAGCGCCTGCAGTATCCAGGCCGTCTGCACAGGGGCCAATTCTGACAGCAAACGGCTTTTGCAGCTGCTGCTAACTTGGGCTTATTTTAGAAACCACTTCAGAAACAAGAGGTTAAAAGAAAAGAGGGAGGGAGGGAGGGAGAGGGATTTCATCGTGAGGGCTGTCTGTGTGCGATCTCTGGATGCAAAGCCCTAACTGGAGCGCGGTGGTGGAGCGGTTCCCATCCTGCGCTGTCTGGAGGCCGTTTTGGCCGGGCCACCCCACCCAGCGCTGATGTAATGCACCCCGTCCGGCTGTGTTTGTCGAGATCGCTAAGGCATGCATGTGTCCGGCCATACCAAGCCAGGACGGCAAAGCTGCTCCGCGACGAGGAGGGAGGGGATGCCGACAATGCAGGGAAATTTGAAGGTTCTGGGCTTCTTCTCACATGCTGCATATCCTCGGAACTCCCACCCTGTCCTTGCCCTCCATGGTCTCCATCCTTTTAGGGCCATCTCAGTGTACAACCTCTCCCATGTCCAAGGACTGCCCAAGGGTTGACCCCAGCTGAGGTTGGGAGACTTATGGACCTTCAACTGTTGTCACCTGGCTTGCAACCAGGAGTGGAATGGGGGACCTGGAAGGGAAACCAGAAATGGTGTCACTGCTGGAAAACTGTGAGGACCGCTGGCATCAAGTCTACTAGCCAGGTGGCTTGTGCCTTCACCGATGGAAAGGTGGGGGATCTGTCAGCACAGCCAGGTTGGTCATATTAATTTTTCCCTTCCTAACCAGCACAGCACAGATGACTATTTCAGACCTGAACTGCCCACCGACTGAGGTGTCAGTGCTGATTCATAAGGGATCCCACACTCCTGACTCGTGTGTCCCACTTAAATACCTACAGCTTTATGGGATGCTTCCGTACCAGGATGCTAGCAAACAAGGCAATTTGGATTTGCCTGCATTTTTATCCACATTTGATCAAGGCTGCTCCATGCTGTAAAATAATACCTTTCTAATTCACAAGGAAAAGAAACAACCTCCCTGTATCTGCTTTGCCTGGCCTGCTCCATAGCTTTATCTGACAGATAGCCACCGACAGTGTGACATCCCAGCGTGGCCAAGCCGAGGGGTTCTGTGCCTTCTTTTGCTCTGGGCATTTTGTCCCCCATTTCACTGGGAAATCTGGGGGTTCTGGCTAGCCAAACATCCACCTCTAGCCATTGTTTTTGCTTCATGCCAAATCGTGTTTCAAAGCTCTCTGTTAGACCCAGACAGCAGTCATAAAAAACCCAAAGACTTCACAGGCTGACCTCAACATCTGTCTGCGTATCCATACCTGGATATGTGCGTTGGTGGAGCATCCCTCTCTCTTGACCTGCAATACTAATTGAGGCAACCCCACCACCACGTCCTTGGACCCTTGTCCCCAAAATACAGGTATCATGAAGTCCTTGAGGGGTTGGTGCTCCTGTTGGTGAGGAAAGCTCTGCTGGACAGATGCGCTGCACAAAGATTGAGAGTGTTACATTTCCAAGCACCCACTTGCAATGCAGCACCCTTCGTGTCAGGCCACACGCATCATTCCTTCTGCCTGCTGAAGGCAACCCAAGGGGAAGTTTTTATTCTCGTGCCGTGCCCCACGCTCTGAGGTCCAAAGTCAGCTAAGTAGGCAATGGTGCATTTAGGGCTGCGTGTCTCCATCTCCACTCGTGCAGGCTCTGACATCTGGCCTGGCATACAGGTCGGTGGAGACATGAAGATCAAACCAATCTGAAGTCAATACCCAAGAAAACCAGCCACAGGCTGAGTGAAACAAGGGAAACACGCTGGTATGAAAAAATGGCAAAATGATCAAGAATAGTCACGATGACGACATCAGAAGCTTATTCCAGATTTCCTGGCTGAGAAGAGATTTGTGGCGATTTGCTTTGGTGTCAGAAGAAGCTGGTAGCAAGAGAAATGACCTTGTCCATGGTCACCTCTCGCATTGCCTCAAGCTCCACAGGCCTGGGCAGGAGCCCACTACCTCCTTCCAGTCTGCAGAAGCAAAGAAAGAAAAGCAATGCAGCCAAGATGGAAGGTATTTAAAAGGTAGCAGGAATACAAAAGCAAAAATAAATGACCCATAAATCACAGCTCCCAACCCCGTTCTAAAAAAAATACGGATAGTTGCACAGAAGACACCCTCAAACAGGGACTGCATGGCAAAACAAAGGGAATTAAGCCTTCACGTGCCAAATAAAATTAAAAAGGCAAATAAAACTGCCACTCTTTAATTACTTTTAATTACATTTAATTAATGCAAGACTGACTCCCAGCTGGTCTCAGCTGAAGCCAGGTTGGCTTGGGAAAGTCCTGTGTACTGATGAACGAAAGATCTTTTGAGAACAAAGGAACCCATTTGACCCAGCAAATGTCCAGACATGGTGGTGGCACAGGTCAGTCCTCCCTGGGGATGACAGCACAGCTGCCTCTCAACAGAGAGGTTATTTGGGGTCCACATCTGGCAGCACAGGGTAGTCCAAGACTAGGTTTCTCCTCACCCTAAATTAATCTGAACTTGTTGTAGTAGCTCTACCCAGGAAAGGTATCTCTGGTGAAAACCACTTTCTCACCTCTCCAGAAAATATCAGTTTAAGAGTTTAAATTCCAGTTCCTACCTTTGGCTGCTCCCATCATAGTGATGCTGGTCTCAGAGATTGTAAGACTGTGACAGCATCTCCCAAAACAGAAAGAGGAAAATACACAATATTGGTATTTCTGAGATGTACCTTTTTCCTTTAAGAAATATCCCTGGTCTTGGAGATTCTGCAATATCATTTCAACATAGCTCTTAATAGGATGTAAAATAGGGCAAAGGCTGGCAAACAATGGGAACACGATTATTATCAACACTTTTCTAAAAATATTTCTTTCTGGCTTTTTTTTTTCTTTTTTTTTTTTTCTGGGGGGGGGATGTTAAACAACCAGCATCTGTTCTTCAATTTTTCATTGTCTCTTAGCAACTGAACAGTTTTGGTCGCACACAGCTTTAGGTAAGGAGGTAGGAGGTGATTTGGAAAACATGACATTCCAGAAAGGTGACCTTTTTCTGCTCAGAGTTTTCAGTTTGGGCAAATCTCTTGGGAAAAATTACAGCCAACACCAGCCCCAAACAACCTGTCGCCTAATGCTACAACATGCAGGCAACAACCTTCCATTAGAAACCTCAATGTATTTATTATTTCTCCTGCTCTTTGGGACTGCCCTCTGCTACACACTGTGCAAATATGGAGCAGAAAGAGGGTCTCCGAGAGCTCATAACATCTGCAGAAGAGTGGGCACAGGTGTGTTACTGCTTCACACTTGCTGCTGCTCCATGTGAGACATACGGGCCGAATCTGGCCCCGTGGAGTTTCACAGAAGTGGGATGTTATTGTACCAGGATTGCAGGCTCATAACTCTGTCAAGACACAACAAAAAAGAGCTGTTTCATGGAGGAGGAATATGAGGAGCACATGTTTGGTCAAGCTGGTGGGCAACGTTGTTCCTTCACCTCCCAAGGCTGGCTGGACTCTGGTATGCCCATAAAAACAGCCCCCACTTCCTCCTGTTGCTGTGGGGGCAACAGAAAACCTTGATTTCAGCCCATGCAATCAAAACAAACGGTTGCCACATGTAAATATTTGTGTTGTTAGCCATCTCGCTTCATCCGTGGGGCTCCTAGAAACAAACAGCAAAATGCAACCCTGGCCATTAGAGTAGGACCTGAGATGTGCTGCACTCTGAGTTTCCCTGGTGCCTTCAGCAGCAGCCAACCCAGCAGGGCCAGGAGGGCAAGGGGAGCCTGAGATGGGACACTTGCTAGTCTTCGGATCAACACAATGCTTGTGGAGTGGTGCTGACCCTGTCTGCCCTCGGTGGTAGCTCTGTGAGAAGATGACCCTCTTCTTGCAGGCTCCCCAGCCTGCTTGGGATCTCACTGAGTGTGCGGTCAGGGGGACCGTGACACATGTCTGTATAAAAACTCATGCTCCAGAGGTGGAAACCCCACATCTGATCTCTGAACCATGTCTGAACCATCCTCCCCACCGATGTATCCAGAGCCCTCGTCCTCAACACGTCTACCGCAGCAGTACAGGGGTTGTCTCAGCCGAGGACAAATCCCTCATCCCTGCTGAGCACCAGAGGGTTGTAACACCCATCCATGCAGGTTGCACCCACAGGATTGGGTCCAGAGAGAGGAACAGCAGGGCTAAAAACGTCCCTGGCTGCTTGTGCCTCTAACCTATGTGACACCTATATATGAGCTTGTATATTATCTGTGTTTTTTTCAGCTCAGCACAAACATTACAAAATCAGGTCTTTACCACGCTTGTCTCCAGGGTTCTGCCCTTTGGCGTTTAGGAGTGAGGTGGATAATTATACAGGATTTTTTCTTCCCCTGGGAAAAGACATGAAACCTGGATCATTTCTGGCTTTCCTTGGTGGCTGTCCAAGCAGAAGTTAAAGCTCTCACAGCAATTTCTAAAATCCCCTTCTAGATAACACAGCAGCTGGGTTTCAAGGTTATTCTCAAGGGTGTCATAGCAGTATTTCTTCTTCACTGCAATACCATGATCTAATGCACAGTTTCAAGAAGCTTTAGGACAACTTTAAAACTGGAAAGTGTTTTGCAAAAAAAAAAAAAGAAAAAAAAAACCCAAACCAAAAAAAAAAAAAAAAAAAAAAAAAAAAAAAAAGTAATTCCTTATGT
>NW_008794444.1:2315248-2374930 GCF_000699145.1 Aptenodytes forsteri
AATGTTTTTCCCCCGGGGTTTTCTTTTTAAAGATTTTTGCCTTTTCACATGTGAACTGTAAACAGACTGACAGATGGAATTCTTTTGTATAAACTGTTTCAGATACACTATTCTTCCATGCCTATGTCAGTTGTTTACAGTATCAAAAAGCCACAGATACGCCTAAAAGTAAGGAAAGTCAGAATTTCTGCCAAACATTTGGATACCATCCATCCTCAGAGGCTATACCCTCGCTGCACCGGGTGGTGCTGAGGAACTTCTCACTAGAGGCATCTCCACAAGATGTGTGTCAGCAGGAGCCTGGGGGATCTTCAAAGAAAGGGCAGGGGAGGGAAAAAAGGGGCAGTTTTGCAGACTGTAGGCCCCCAGATTTGCTGTTGCCAGTGTCTACACTTGCTAATGAGCGTCTAATAGACTGGTGGCTGCTGGGCTGGTGATGGGAACATCTGGAGCTCTCCACGTGGGTGGTGCACGGTCCCCATGTTGTTGTTTTTTTTCTTATGTGTTTTCCCTCCTTGTTTTCCTGCCCTAAATGCCAGGCAAAGAGTCTAACCTAAAGGGCCATCATGTACTGGTACTCAGGGATCTCCATGACTGTGACTCCTGGTGTGTGAGTCTTTATCAACCTGGTTTGGGCCTTTAAAGTGTGCAAAACCCCACAGCATTTGAACAGAGTCATCCCAACGAGTCCTCTTCTAGGGAGAGCCTATTTCACTGGAGGCACTGATTTAAGCTGTCTCAGCTAGCAAGCTTCTCAGTCCTGTCACGGAAACAGCTGTACTGGGTGATCCCCAGCCTCACGGCAAAGCCATGTAGACAAGCCTTTATTTTCCCTGAACTCCACTTCTGGCCCTTGCCTGAGAAGGGCTTCACCTGCGTGGTCTTCAGTCACTGAAAACACCTCCAAATTCTTTGCGCTGCTTCTTTTGTCTCCAAATCATGCCATGGGTTTACCTGGAAGAAGGGAAATGGCCACACATCTCCATCACCACCCTGGGCTGGGTCGTGTACCAGAGTTAAATACCACCTTTGGTGGCCTGCAGCTCACAAAGATTGGAAGAGCCCTCCAGGTCTGGCAGAGCTTTGCAAAAACCAGCCGCACTAGTGTATTGCACCTCTACTATAAGGATTCATAGAAGATTGGCCATGCGGTGAGAATAGATGAATGCCTGCTGCTAGAGAGCCATCTGAGAGGAGGCAGGGAAAGAGCCACCCCGGGAGCGAAGGGGAAGTTCGTCAAGGATGCCTGCAGTGTGGTCCATCAGGAAGATCACTGAGCCTTCAGATCTGAGGGACTGGGAGAGCGTGAAAAGGCCAAACAGCCTTCAGATGAAAAATCCTCCCCCAACGTGATAAAAAAGAGGCCCCATGACGCAGAGGAAGGTTCTGTGAGTTTTTGAGTTTAGGGAAATTAGAAAAAAGCGCCTCTGAATGGCAGTGTGTACTAATTGTCCCCATAAGGCTCCCCAGGGGTTGTCTCAGGGGCCGACCATCTTCTTTCCTAGAAGATGTGGTTTTGGAAAGA
This sequence comes from Aptenodytes forsteri, assembly GCF_000699145.1. Classification (NCBI taxonomy): domain Eukaryota; kingdom Metazoa; phylum Chordata; class Aves; order Sphenisciformes; family Spheniscidae; genus Aptenodytes; species Aptenodytes forsteri. Next base: position 2,316,774 of record NW_008794444.1, read on the forward strand.
TTTTGATTTTGCTCACCAGGACATTTATTCATCCCAATTTGGAGCTCAAAAAGATACCAGCACTAAACACTTTGGGAAAAATCGCCATAAAAAACCAAAACCAAACAAACCAAAGAAAACAACCTCCAACTGGCCAACACATCCCGCCCCCATGTTTGCCATCAGAAGTTGTTCTGTGTCAAGTCAAGCCCATAATCTCCATTGGAACAAAATCGGTATGGAGTTTGTCTGCACGAACACCAGTGATGCTCCGGCTGGGGAGTGTGGATACAGCACTGCCCTCTCCTGGCTGGAGAGCCGGAGCTTGCCAGGCACCAGAGCAGGCTGCCAGCCCAGCAGCTGCCCAAACACGGCGGGATGTAGAGCTTGGTCTGCTTGGGCAATCAGGAAATCTGCCCTCGGCATTTACTTGGCAGGTTCAATACTTTCTGCTAGCTATTTCTTCGTGCCACCGTATTCATATACAGCCACATTTCCACATTTCCAATGGGAATAATACATTGCAATATTGGGAATATGGTGGCAGGGAATGGGGATGTGATCAATAAATGCATGAAAAATGCAAGAACTGGCCTAAGAAGTTGCTGTTTAAGTCTCCACCCTGCAAGGGACCAAGCCTCTCCAGGCTTCCTCCAGTCCCCGGCACCACAAATGCTTCAGTACCTGCTCATCCTTTGCAAAGCCCGTGTCTATCCTCCTTTTCCATTCAAATCCTCAGCCGGGAGTCCATCTGACTTGTCTCAAAGATTGCCCGCTGTGGACTGGGCAGGATGGTAGGATGCATCCTGGAGCATTCCTAGATCACAGTTGTGCTACCTTGGTGAGAGAAACCAGACAAGGATGACTGCAAAGAGATGAATTCAGAGGATGGGGAGGGAGCAAAGGAAGCTCAATAAGTAGATGAGGGAAGACCATTAATGGATCTGTGCTCTGCTGCAATACAGAGGAGTGACATGACTCTGCCAAGATCAGGCTGGAATCTGGAGCTGAGCAAGGATACCGTGGTCTCTTAAACAGAACCCACCCTGACACTCTGTGATTTCACTGTGTCTTTGCAACGCTCTGCAGAACATTTGCACCTTTTTCACCTGCCATTTGCAGGTGGGCAGATCAGCAGGTCCCATCCCTCCTCTTCTGTTCACTGTTGGCGATGTTGTGAAGCAGACAGCTCGGAGAACGTGCACACTCCAGCACCTTCCCAAAACACATCTGAGGTGCAAGCGAGGGATCTGGGGGCTACACAGCATGCACTGCAGGAAAGACAAGGGCATCGCAGAAATCCCAGTTGTGCAAACGACCTTCTTGGAAGTGTATTGTGGCTCTGAGATGGAGAACACCAACACAAGGGTGTACAGGGTTTTGCTGGCCTGTGACACAGGCAGCACTCAGCTACTTGCCCAGGCAAGTGCAGGCTCCTCTGGCTCAAGGGGAATAGGTCTGCTCTCCTTTGAGCACACGGGCTGGAGCTGTTGTTCCTGAGGTCTATGTAGCCATGGTGAGCTCTGTGGTCATGTAAACATTACACAATCACGAGCCCCCGCTGTCTGAGGGCAGCGGAGGCACCATCGGACTCCTCCTCTTTGGATTGCTCTTCCTGGGGGAGTGCAGCACTTTGTGAAGTCATGACAGCAAACTCCAGAGGTGCCGGCAAGCCCGTGGCACGCTCTGAATTATACTCACATTGCTGAGAGGATGGGTCACATTTCTGGGAATCCGCCCTGACCTCCTCTGGTGATGCTCTGGCTTCCTGAGGATGGAGAGATGGAACAAATAGATGCTTCTTGCCCAGCCTTCGGTTCCACTTGAGGAATTTTATGACTCCGGGTGATTAACAAGCTCCTGAATACTTGCAAATGGGGCCTTGCCTGGTGGACAGACCTCCTGGAGGTATGGTGAGGACAACGTGATGATGTGGGCAGCACACCCTGGGGCCAATGGGGCAGGAAGCAGGAGGAAAGAGCTCTCTGGATCTTCCCCATCACTCCTAAAGGGCTACCTCTTGGTGACAGCAGGACACCGTCTCCAGCACAAGTCCTTGGTGTGCTCCTTGACTCAGGGGCAATGTGGCTTGCAGGTAAGACCACAGCCTTGTCTGTGATGGGGAACAACCTACAGACGCCTTATTTTCTGCACAAAAACACCTCCTCTGCTTGGAGAAAGGTGGAATCCTGTCCTGTAGCTAAATTTAAGACAGAGCTGCTGATGCTCCCTAAACTATTTTGTCACCTACAGGTACCGAGTTATTAATTTGCACACTGCAGGTATTCTTTTGAATTTCAGTTTAAAACATGCAGGAAGAAAAAAATGTACATGGGCAGCTTTAGCCCTTCCCAAGGAGCTGCTGGCTGCTCTGGTGGGAAACTCTGAGGAGAGGCAAAGCAAGGTGAAAGCAACTTGATTTGTCCGTCTTCATCCCCAGCAGCTCCCTGCAGCAGCAGGAAGGGGGAAGCTGCGGGTAGAGCCACGGCCGGCAGGGTCGAGAGGGGCAGAGCATCACGTTGAAGCACAGACCCTTTCCACAAGCTGGTCTTGGGCCAAGTCCGAGCCTCCCAGACCCGGCACAGCTCTGCAGATGGTCAGACGAATGCGAAACACCCTGTGAGACACTGCCAGTGTGCCGTCGCGAGGAGCTGGGAGTGCTTTTTGTGAAACAGGAGTACGATGATCAGACCTTTTACTGCCTATTGGAAACAGATTTTTTTCTTGACACACAAGCGCAGAAGTGATTCCTCTGGAATGAGAGCCCTGACCAAGGCTGGGCGACAGAAAAGGGTTTCCAGTGAATTGTGGGGAGGAAGGAAATCCGCCCGTGAGACAGACGATATTGTATTTTGTTTTACTTTGTAGCACTGATTGTTGAATGCTTTTTGATTTCACAAGAATTTCTGGGTTTTGTAAACTTCCTTCAGAGATTTTTCTGGGAAAAATGGAAACCGTGCTCAGGGTTCTCCTTTTCCAAACAAACCACTCAACATTTTCATTCAAATCAAAATTTTCCATGGATAGTAATGCATATTTCTCAACCAGTGTCATAAACATGGTAGGCACTTCATTACCATCTAGACAATATTTGTATTCCAGCAGCAGGAACTCAGGTCAGAGCCCTCTTCTGATGGACCTTGTGTAGTAAGAGACAACCTTGCTTTGAGGACTTAATAATCAGAATAAAAAAGACAAAGGGTGAGAGAAAAGAGAAAAATACTATAAATATGCTTTAACAGATGGGGCGCTGAGGTGGCAGAAGATGAAGTGATTCGTTTGACGTCATGATCATAGGAAAGCTAAGCCAAAAAGAAGAACTAAATCCATCCCTCTTGGAAGGCTCAGCACATATCTTTAACCACAGCCCATCCTTTCCCTCTTGTGCTGTTGACTTTTTGTTGAGCCTTTGCTCTTCAGTAGGGGATGGCATTTGGGACAGCACTATTTGCTGAGGATCAGCCCCCTTATCGGAGCGTTTCTTGGCTGAGTCATCAAGTTCATCACCTGCCATGTGGGCATAATGCATGATGCCTGCTTGTTCCCATCGGTCCGTCCCAGAGAGACCCAGACCTCTGGTGAAGCTTTGCCCTATGGCGTTGAGTGTAGGCAATGCTGACATTGGAGATCTTAGGCTTTGCCACTGCTTTGGCAATAATAATAATAATAATAATAATAATAATAATAATAATAATAATAATAATAATAATAATAATAATAATAATAATAATAATAATAATAATAATAATAATAATAATAATAATAATAATAATAATAATAATAATAATAATAATAATAATAATAATAATAATAATAATAATAATAATAATAATAATAATAATAATAATAATAATATTAATAATAATAACAACAACAGCAAAACCAGACCCAGATCTCAGTGGCTTTCCCTGGCTGCCTGGCACCTGCAACCATGATTGAAGGGATCCTGCAAGGTGAGCAGAGCACCCGTGGCAGCGTCCCCTCTGTGGTGGCAGCAGGAGAACAAGGGGTTTATCCATCATCTGGGAACCGGGGAAGACGCTTAGGGCTTGGTTTCATCCCACCTGGCACGTTGGTGGATCCCTGGCAGCACTCCTTTGACCATAATGGAAAGCATGTACATGTACAACACATGACCGAAATCTGGAGATTTACACCCACTTTGCTTCCTACGACAGCACAAATCATAAAGTTGCCAAGGGAGCTGACCCTGTTCTTTGTCCTCCTCCTATGTTTCTTGCAGCTGATGGACAGCTTTCACAGGCCGAATATGTGGTCCGGTGATGGGGACAAGCCACTTGCTGCTGACCCCGGGAGCAGTTGACGCTTTGGGAAGGGAAGGGCTTGGGGGAGCGCGGTGGTGGCGGGGCACGTTGCCGAGCTCTGCTGGGGCTGGCGTGCGGAGCGGGCTGGGATTAGGGCTGGAACTCGCAGCATTTGGGCCATTGTGCAATGCCGGGCAGCTGGAGGGTTTCACTTTTCAGAGGGGAAAAGAAAATATGAAAAACTAGAACCAGAAAACTCTTTTCTTCCCTCCTTTTTTTGGACCTATCCAGAGCTTTCCACAATGCTAGTGATTTAAACCAGGCCTGGAATATGAATGCAACTCTAATATTTCTACCTTACTCAGTTACATTGATGAGTCAAGGAGCTGGCTGAGGCTGAAATGCAGCAATGTATATACACAGGCTACAGCTGAAATCTCCCCTTGCATAGACACCTTGTCAGCTAGGGCTGGATCCGGAAGGTTAATAACATTCTGTCCTTTTGGCTAATTCTGTGAGCATAGGAAAGAGAAGATGAATTTAATTTAAAATCTAGACATTCTTTCAGCTCTGGGACAGAGAATACAAAGCTAATTTCACCGGCAGGCAGAGGGAGATGGAAGGGGGGCACATCCTGAACTCTGCTTCCAGGCTAAATCTCGCCTTAGAGCTGATTTCTTGGGGCATTCGAGCCCATGGGTATAAGAGAGCAGTGCCATTTCTTGGGGAGGAATGAGGTTGCACCCCAGCACAGGGGCTGAGAAGGGGAGCAGGTGCCTGGGGTACGTGTCGAGCCCCTCGAGCGCAGGCATCCCTCGCTGTCTGGACTTGGAGGCAGCAGTGGGGAGAGCCGCCGGTGTCTCTTCAGAGGGACCAGGGGATGGACGCAGTCTCAGGGTCAGACCTAAGCAGGGAGCAGAGGAGTCCCACAGCCAAACATCTGCCCGGTGGTGGGAGCGGGCGCTGGGCTTTGCTCTCTGCAACCCAGCCAGAAACCCTTAAAATGGCCTCCTCTCCCTTTTCATCCCTCATCCACATCTTCAGCCTTCTCACAGTCTCCCCTCCTCCATTCCCCATGCCAAATAAATCTCCTTAGAGTTTAAATAAATGCCGTAGTGTCCTAAAAGTCTTGCAGCCTTGGAAAGAGAAAAAAAAAAAAAAAGAAAAGAAAAGGTATTAAACCTGAAAGAGAAATAGTAGATGTGCATCTTCTTCCCTTTGGTCTCTCTGAAGGCTATTAAGTGATGCAGGGTGACTGTGGACAGGTACATGCAAATAATAGGATCAAGGCAGCAGTACAAAGGTTTGTCTCCCAATCTTAATGCAGGTGTGGGAGACACAAACCAGGTGGCTAAAAGGCTCCTTTGTTTGAAGCTGTCAGGAGGAGAAGCTGATAATCTCATGCCTCATCCCTAAACTCTCTTTCAGCCGTGTCAAGGCATCTCCTCACATCAGGAAGTCTGCAATGACATGGCTATGTGCTAAGCTCAGTTAATGTGGTCCGAGGTTTAAACACTTCAGGTTGAAAGTGGATAATTGGTGGTAGTGGATTTTAAAAGCTCACACAGGTGCCTTTGAAAAGAGGTCAGGAGTCAAGTGCATCTCTCCTATGAGAAATGGTGAGCCTTTCCTAAGGAGATCAAAATTCTTCCACGGAGAGCCCCAGGGCCTTGTAGGAACTGTTATTAATTTAGTTCTGTATGTTCCAAATAATGGAAAAACGATACCACATGTGTACACACCTAGGAACCAGGGCACGTTCGCTCCCGATAGATAGGCTTTCTCCTGGCACTCCTGGATCGTTAATTAAGTAATCCGCTCTCAGCCCAAGCAGGAGCAGCACAGGAGCCGCTGTCAGTGGAAGTTCTCCCAGCTGGGGCACCCGAGGCAGAGGAGGCACCGGGTGCCAAGCGAGGGTGGGGGCTGCATGACTTCGGCTCACATGGGACCCTCGGGGACAAGGACAGACCCCCAGCAAGCATCTCCCTGGGCGTCTGGAGGGCTGCGATGTCTCTCGCTCAGGTTTTCCAAGCAGCCGAGGGATTTGGGCACCTGGGGTGCACCCTTGCTCCCATGGGGTGCCGCGGTCCCAGTGCTGCCACCCTGGCCCCCGAGCTCTCCATTTTCAGGGCCATGCTGCGGGCATTATACATGTATACAGCCCACAAGCTGAGACCTCCCTGCTACAAGCAGAGCCTTTTATCAGCAATGCAAATACTGCAAGTACCTAAGCAAAGTACACCTTTAAATGACGTATTTATTACGTCTTGTCGCTGTATTATTTTCTCGAAGTGCGCTTAATTAAGGGAAAGCTGGAGGAAATTAACATCCAATTATTTTCTTATGGTGGATTTTTTTGTGTCGGCTGCAAGACATAGACTTGCCGAAACACGCAGCACATGAAAGCAGATTTTGCCCATGGCATATCGGATTGCAAAGGCCCCGCACTTGCACTGAGCTCTCCCCAGCGGAGCCCTGCACCTGCCCGGAGCTGCGGGGAATTTAACAGGGCTCGGCATGGAGCGAAGACAGCTGGGCGGATCAGGGCCAGAAGAAGCTGGTTTTGTCCCATGTTCACCATGTGTTTGAATTTGCAATCTGAGCACCCGGGGTGACATGTGCCAATAAAGCTGAAAATAGCATCATTATTACTCATATTTGCATTGAAAGTGCAATTCGGTCTGCTTTTGTAAGTGGTGGCTATTATTAGCTCCTAACCCCACTGTCACAGATGCCTCTAGGTTTACCTATGCAAACAGCTCCTTTGATCTGAAGACCGTATTATTTGCTGTTTTGGTGTGCGCAGCCCAAATATGCACAGAGGCAAGGCATCACATGAGAACAAGCTTATTCCAATTATGAGAGAGAGCAAGGAATTTGCTCCTTGAAAATGTTGAGATGAATTTGTTGATATTTTTTGAGTGGGATGATGTGGCGTTTTTAGCGATAACACACCTACCGGTCCTGCCGGCTGGATGCTTTGTGAGCAGGTGCTCATTTTGCCGACAAAGTCGTTCGGAAAAAATAGCTGTTCCCATCTGTCCTCCTTAAATCTTTGTCTCTATTTGTGGCTGGGGACAATTTGGGAAAGATTCCCACCGGTGAAAAGATGTTATGTATTTGTTATTATTATTTGCTGTAAACTTGTTTGTGTGACAGTAGCAAATCAGAGGCTCTGAACAGGCACAAAGCAAAAAATATGGTCCCCGCTCCAGAAGCTGTAAACTACCACAACTCCCCATCCTCTAAACGGTGGCTCAGAGATTATCCATTTCATTTCAATTATATATGGCATAGTTTGAAACTGAAAACTGCTGGGAAGCAAATCAAATGAAGCCTTCACCTTTGCAGCATGGACCATGGGAATTATTGAAGCGCTTCTTTTTGATTTAGTTTCTTACCTGAGAAGCGATGAAACGAATGCTTTCTTGCAGAAAGGTTCACTTTTGACAAAGTGATCTTTCCTGAAGGGACAAATATCTCATTCAAAGTCATTTCCCAAGCTCTGGTTGTAAGGAACTTAAGAACAGCACTTTCCCTTTTTTTATTAATATTGTTTGTTGGTGAAATAGCTTAATGGCTGCAGGGTCAGTTGACAGATAGGAGGTAACATTGTTCTTCTCCTCCAGCGAATGTAGTATTTGGCATGACTTCAAAATAACCCTATTGTTTGTCATCTTCTCAAAATACACTATAAAACCCCTGTTAAAAGGAAAGATAACGTTTTCTAAGCATAAGTCAAGTGCCGGGTTGCCTTTTTTAAAGCTGCTTGATGAGAATTAATGGTGTTGGATCTCCTGTTTTAAACACATTTGGCCAGGTTTTCTGGAGGCACCTAATTTATCTTGAGGCTCTTTCATCTATTATCTAACTGTGAGCTTGTTCGTAGCTCATCAGCCATCCTGGTTTTGACAGGGGGCCTTGTGATGAGTAGCCAACAGCGTACTGTGTCGGGGCCGTGCGTATCTCTGGCAGGAAGGTGATGGGAAAAGGCTAACCTTCTGCCACTCCTCCCAGCACTCACCAAAAACAAAAATAGAGTCTTAGATCATCACGCGTCCCGCGAAACCCTTCGACGTGGTTCCTGCATCCCAGCGTCAAAGCAGACCCTCGCCGGACCAGGTCCATTTAACAGGCAAATGGTACCCTCGTCCCCTTGTGAGAGCTTGGGGTGGTGTTTGGGGAACTTCCTCCTGTCAAGGGGACGGTCTGCGATAGAGAATTGCTTTGGCCAAGGCACAGACCGTGTCCATGGAACCATCACTAAAGACGAGAAAGCAGCAGAAGTTTTGAAAAAAAAAAATAACCTTATCTAATAAGGGGGGGAAATAAAGAGCTTATGTAAAAGTTCTTGAAATGAAGAGTAATTTTTCCACAGTTCGGACCCAAACAAGAATTATCTGGTACATGATTCAGGACCATCGCAGATGTGTAGATTTTGGGTGTGAGCTCCAAAGCCATTCTGGAATCAGCCAGAGAAGTTTTGCAAAATAAGGACGTCACCTTCTTTTTTCTGCTTTCAGCATCGATGTATGCGAGCGCTTGGAGTAGCAGCTACGAAGCTGCTGGAAAGTTTGTCACCATAACACTGGCTGTTTATACTTTGTGTGGATGAAAGAACAGCTTTCTTCAATTAGGCTTTGTACTTCAGCTGGCAGGCGGGTGCCGATTGTCTAAAACTCCTCCTCTCTTCGCAGCTTGTCTCGGGGAGCCGATGGATGCTGCGCACGTCAGTGCGCCTGACCGTGCTGCTGATCCGTTCTGCTCACAATGGGACAAAATGGGACACATCCAACCAGCAACAGCAACCACGTGGATTCAGTTGTATTGACTCCTCTGGCCTGGTGCAACTTTAGAACCATAGAATCATAGAATCATGGAATCATAGGATGGTTTGGTTTGGAAGGGACCTCTCAAGGCCATCTAGTCCAACCCCCTTGCTGTGAGCAGGGACATCTTCAACTAGATCAGGGTGCTCAGAGCCCCGTCCAGCCTGACCTGGAATGTTTCCAGGGATGGGGCATCTACCACCTCTCTGGGCAACCTGTGCCAGTGTTTCACTACCCTCAGCATAAAAAATTTCTCCCTTATATCTAGTCTGAATCCACCCTCTTTTAGTTTAAAACCATTATCCCTTGTCCTATTCTTTCTTGACGCTTTTCCTCTTTAGACCCTGCTCCATCCACATGCAAGGAGCTGACATACCAGGGAGAAGCCTGCTGGTTCCTAACAAAGAGCTCGAGATCATTTTAAAGCCAGTGGTGGTGTAGGGACAGCAGACTCTTTCCATTGACTTCAGCAAGTTTTGAATAAGTTGCCTGGATACCTAGCTATGTAACACAGCATGTGTGACTGGCCGATAGATATCTATTTAATAAGAAACAGTGCATGGGGAGGGAACTGCCTCGATGCCAGTGTGGATTTATAAGACACTGATTGCACTTTGTCATACCGTTTTGCAGATTGAGGGAATTGGGGGGGGGTTATGGTTTACCGGAAGCTGATAGCAAAGCCATGGCAAAAAATCAAATGCAACACCCATGGCAGCCCTTCACAGGGAAAACTGCCTTATAAATTAGGATCTAGAGAAATTTGTGATTTTGCCTTGGAATTCCTTTAGAGTGAAATGTGTTTCCTGGGTCAAACCATGACAGAGAAAAATTATGCAGAGACTCCATGATGAATGAACGATGGCTTATAACAATTAAAAACAAACGTACGTCTTCACGCCCAAGCACGGTACACATACCATGCCAATAGCTCTCCATTATTTGTCATCTCTCCTTTTCTGTTTGTATCTTTTACCATAACCAGTCTACAGAAGAAGGGATTACAGGAGATGTGGCTACCTGTCCCACCTCCTGCTGGGGGTTCAGAGACCTGGAGAGATACGGTGCGACCTTGAGCACTCACAGGGCTGATGATAATCCCCTGCTGAAGCCAGAGGTGGTTGTGCTCGGTGGCTGTTTGCCTGTGCCAAACAGAGACTCATCCATGGAAGATGAACGAATATCCTCGGGAAATGTCACCGTATGAGTGCTCTGGTCTTCCTGGCCAGACTCCTACATGTCCCTGACCCATTCCTGCAGCACACGGTGTGTGGGACCACGGAGCTGGGGTGGTGAGGCATCACCTGTTGCACTCACAGCCTCCAACATTAGGATTACAGCCCAGCCTAAGCTGTCTTCAGGGGGTATGGGGGGAGCTGTGCCCAAAATCAGCCAGTTGCCCAGGGTGCCATGTCCTTGCTGGGATGCATCATGACCTGCCAAGCCTGAGCTGAGTGCCCATGGGAAGAGAGGCATGAGGGAAAGCAAGGAGGAATAAGAGAGGAAGTCTCACCTGGGGAAAATATCTTGCTGCTCTTAATTAGAGAGAAAATAGGCTGTTTTCTTTCCTGCACATCTGTGCTGAGCCTCTTAGCAGGACTCTACCCAGATCAGAGCATGCCTGAGAGGTCTGGGGTGGGTGAATAGTGAGTGGTGTTGGTGCACGGGGACGCAGCAAAACCGTGACTCAGAAAGGAGCAATACTTCTTCATGGCACTTGGAGGTTATTTGTAAATCGTTTCCCTGGGAATAAACACAAGCACCAATGCTGCAAGACCCCGCTCAGCCCTGGGAGAAAGAACTGGTCTTCGTGAATTCAGGCTCCAATTTTTTTTTTTTCCTTTCAGGCTCAAAATATTTCTTAATAATAATCAAGGGAGAAACAATGGCCCATTCATGGGTACATTCAACTCTTCCTTGTCCGAGGTCCAAATGGGCATTGCTCCTGAGAACTGCACTAACTCAAGGCTTGGCAGACCCAGGTGCAACACTCTTCTCTCCTGGGGATTTCCAGTCTAACCCCGAGCCAGGTAATTGGGCAGCTAAATCCCTTTAAAAGTCTGGCCCTTTTCCTCAGTTCCCTCACTGTAATTCCTCCTCTCACAGGTGGGTTGTGAGATTAAACACATGAAAGACTCGGAGGCACCAAATGCCGCTGTGATGAGACCCATCTGACAGAGAGATCAGCTAACCGCCGTGGAGCGGAGGGCAGCCCGAGCTAGAAAATGCCTTAGATTTTTCTACCCGACAGCAGGATGGCCTTGTGGATAATTGATTTCCCCCTCACAAGGCTTGAAGTATATTTTTAGGGAATGCAAACATTTTTATTTTCACTACTTATTTTTCTTTCCTTCTCAAATAAATGGATTTTCCTATACAGGGGCTGGCCAGCTGCTCTGAAAATTCAAGGAAAAAATCTCATTAACTTTCCCAAAGCCTTAATGGTCCCATTTATTTCAAGGCAGTAGGAAAGCCCATCTTTCAGTGGCTCCCTCGCCCTGCTAACAACTCACCGTAATCCTTTTCATAATCCCCAGGAATGCCGATCGCTCCGGCGGAGTTTGATTCTCCTTGCTGATGAATTGCAGGGTATTTTATATCCTCTTGTCACAAAACCGTTCTTCTGCCTTTACTCTTTCAGCAAGGAAAGTCACTTTTATGTTACCCATCAGGCCTTCCCCCACCATCAGCGACCTTTTTCTCTTAGGTACACAAAAGCAAATGTTCTGGAAGCTCTTTAAAATACCTGAGCCACTGGTAGTAAATGAGCCATTTCCTGTTGTTCTAACCTTTTTTTTTGAAGCTGAGTAGTTATCTTAGCTCGGTATGTTAAGATAGTCGCATGATCTTCTGTGTTTGTGTGGGTAAACATTATCTCAGCTCATTCCTAAACTGATCAAACCGATTTTATAAACAGCCTTTCATAGTGGAAAAAGGTTTTGGGTTTGGTTTTCTTTTTTTCTTTCTTTCCACGAGTCTTCTAGGCTGAAGTTTGGCGGACGCTGGCATGCAGGAAAACTACTGTATGTGTGTTTGCATTGCAGTAACTGCAAATCTGTCCATTTCAATCTTTTTTGAGTTAGCACGCTGGGCAAACTAGGTGGTTTTGAAATGACCTCATCCCAGGATCTCGGCAGAAAACAGCCCGCGTACATAGCTGAGTCAGGAATACGAGCGGGACCTCATTCATAAACTTCCTTACCATTCCTTTACACTCAAAGGCAGGAAAAAAAATGAGCCAAAACAAGCAGAAATGGTGTTCCGGAGTTAACCAAATGGGAAAATATATAGATGCGCTTTTTTATTTTATTGTATTATTGAATCGGAATATTTTAACCGTCTGTAGGAGACTTTCTGTGGTCATACATTCACGCTCTCTCTTGGATTAGACTAGAAACTTTATTAAGCCTATTTTTTTCTTTTTTTTAAAGTTATTTTTGTGATAACACCTCCATTTTCTACCACCTGCCCTGTGCCACTGGAAATACAGAGCTTGAAAAATGTGTTATAAACAGGGGATGGTATGAAAAGACTATAGTTCAGAGAAGGGGCCTTAATACAACTACAGGGTTTTTTAATTAAAGCTGTTAAATAGCGGGGGGGGGGGGGGGGAGCAATCAATTTTTGCACTTTTTCTGAACAAAAGCACCTAAGGACTTCATCATCCTGAAATAGGGAGGCAGGTTATATGCTAGCTGTGAAGGGCAGGTATATACACATGAGGCTATCCTGCTGTGCTGGACTGAAGATGAAATTCAGCCCGCAAAATCTGACTTGGAGACTCCTGACCTCTCAACCTGGCTCCCTGGTGGCATTGGCTGGAGGTCACCGAACAAGGCACTGGCAAATTTGGGGTCCTCAGGCATTTCCCCAGTGGGATGCAGTATTATTTGGGCACATTTGGAGGCTCAGCCAGATATGAGCTCCACCATGCTAGGCAATGGTTTCACTGCTTTTAAGTCCCTTTTGTCAGCTCGGCAGTAAAAATTGGGCTGGATGATTATTGCAGTCACTGGAAGAATTTTCTGTGGTCTAATATAAGTGCAACCAAGGAGCTCTGGCATGTGCCTCCAGCAACTTGGATTTGCAAGTGGTCTTACTTTTCAGTGCTGGACGCTCCCAGGAGGAACTTAGTTTCCAAGAGAAGATGACAGTGGGTGTATTCAGTCCAACACAGCTGTAGGTACAGTACAAACACACAATTAGAGACAGTTCCTGCCCTGGAGACCTTGGAGTCTAAATAGACAAACAGATCATCTCCAGATGGTAGGGGCTTAGGTTGAGTTGGTGGGAGAGCGAGTGAGTGCGTGGCACTTCTGCTGCTGGATGTAGACCGATGGTCAAAAGGTAAGGGGAGAGATAAGTGCCTTAGTCATTGTGTAAAAAGGGGGGGCTCAGATTTCCTGCAAACAGCCCATAGGGGTGGGGTGAGTATGTGGTGATGGCTGTAGGGCTCATTATTACAAGTGATGGGAAGAGCTGGAGGAGGGAAGAGAGGGGAGAAGGAAGGAAGCCCATTTATGGCAGCTTCTTCTGAAATGTAGGGGGATGCCACCACGTGTCGACGCCTGGTGGTGAAGAATGGATGTGATTTAACTTTATTAGACACTTGGGAATTTGCTGTAGAAAGGAGGATTGATGGAGAGGGCATGAATTTCAGCCAATCTGTAAAAGAATAGTGCAATGGTAAAGAGCTTTTTCACCTTTCACCATCACCAACATGGCGTGTAGGACTCACATCTCAAGACCAGAGGGTGGATTGTGGAGGGGGTACTGGGGGATCACACAGACATGTCCATGGAGCAGAAATCCGCCAAGAGGAACTACAGGCAGTCACGTCTGGCTCAGAAAGTCCCTGTTCTGCAAATATTTGGGAGCTGAGTAGGTTCTTAGGGGAGGTCGCATAAATCTCATACTCTTCCCCAGGCCTGTTGAGGTTTTGGTCACTTCTAGAGACAGGACATTGTCTCCAGACCAGTAAGACCTATGGGCTGACCCACTGGATTGTTCTTGCACTCCTGCTCCCTGTCATTTGTTCTGCCTTGGTCACCTCAGCCTCCATTTTGGGGGAATGCAGCTGAAGTGAAGAGAAGAAACCACCGGTTGCCTGGGAAAACTGAGTATTTACTTCAGACCACAAACACTGTAGGTGGCTCTAAGGTTTGGGAGGATGCAGATGAGAAGGATTTGTGGGAAAGTATTGAATTTCCAGTGGCCAGAACAATAAAGAATAATAAGCGAGAGGCACCTCTCCAAGTAGACGTAGGGCTTCACCAGAGTGGGACAACGAGCAAAGCGTCTACCAGCAGTCAAATGCCACATGCCTCTGCGCTAATTGCAGGAGTTTACCACCAAACATGGGAAAGCTGTAGTATTTAACTTGGCAAGAGGTGAGGTGATTTAACTGGTATAGCAGAGATGTGGTTGGGCAGTATAAATCAATGGGCCACAAATTGCACAGGAAATTTGGGTCTAGATTTCAGGATTGAGGAAGGTGGGAAGATGAAGGAATTAAAACCTGATACCATTAAAATATTGCTTCAGGGTAGAGATGACCTTGCTGTAATGCTTCTTGGGTTTCAAGATTCCATATAAAAAGGGCAGGAATACATGGCAAGTAACCCTTTTCCAAGAGCTATCTGGTGACACAAAGAGCAAATTCGGAACAGGCAGGATGATGGGACTTGCATATTGAAAGACATGGGAGTAATCCCAGTTCTTTGGATGAAAAGAAAATTATACTGAGTTAGGATGATTTGGATATGATGAGGTCATCTAGCCCATCACCTGCTCTTCAGCTGGGCTAAATTTCTAATAGAGGTATTAATTGGATGAGGGCTCTTACGAGCTGTAGCTGGAGTGAGACCCATCAATGCGTTCACCTGACAAAGTAACTGGCTCAACTCATGGGCCATGTCAAGGTACATTTGGAGTCTTCCGTATGCACTTGGTCGCTACCAGGAAAATTTTGGTCTATTAGAAATAGGAGCTTTACCTATTTCTAAAATGGTACTCACCGTCTTCAGACTTCTGTAAGTTCATCATTTTAGGCTAAAAAGGAATCACTATGATCAACCAAATAAGATTTTGCAAAGCAGAGGTTGTAAAGCCAGTAAGGCCAGCATGGAGGTGTAGAGCATCTCCTTTGGAAAGACATTTAGTTTCATTTAAAGACTCTGCATAGCTGAAAAGATTTCACTCTAGACAAATGGAAAAAATGCACACCTAGTTTCTGGTCAGAATTTGTTTGGCTGCATTTTCCAGCTAATGGAGCTTCTTTCCTTTTTTGTTTGTCTGTTTGCTTGTTTGTTTTTCTTCTAGTATATTTAGCTTTCCATCTAGTCCATAAACCTATTCCATCTAGTCTAGATTGAATTTCCAACTGCTTTGTGATTTGATTAATTCGAGCTAATTCTTATCACATGATTTGAAACAATCTGATCCAACTTCTTCAGATACCTTGGCAGTTGCAAACTGATCTTTTTTTTGTTTGTCTGTTTGCTTGTTTCTTTTTCTTCTAGTATATTTAGCTTTCCATCTAGTCCATAAACCTATTCCATCTAGTCTAGATTGAATTTCCAACTGCTTTGTGATTTGATTAATTCGAGCTAATTCTTATCACATGATTTGAAACAATCTGATCCAACTTCTTCAGATACCTTGGCAGTTGCAAACTGATCTCTACCTACTTGCAACCACCTAGGATCACTTCTGATAATTCAGATCATCTGTGATGCCTTTAGGGACTGATCCAAATTCTGCTAAACCAGCATAAAGGCTCCCCTTCATCTAATAGGCTCTGGACCAGCCTCCAATCTATCCAAAACAGCAGGTCGTATATCTGACGAAAGGTAAAATATTTGGCTAAGTGCCTACAAAATGCATTGTAATACAAGCTGGGGATAATCAGAAGACAAATTTTGTGTATGTGCAAAGTATTAGTGCCCTTAATGATGAAATTTTCATGCTTGACATAATTTTTGGATGAGGCTTGAAAACGGCAGGCTCGAGCTACTTTTCACATGGGAATACCTTGCAGGCAGTAAAGAGCAGATGGAAAAGATCAGCGTAAAGGGAATGAAGTGCTCTTCATGCCACAAAACCCAGGACCTGTGGATGTAAGCTACTGCCACTTTGTTATTAACAGTTTGCACCTAAACAGGTTTCCTCATAACACAGGAAAAACTTTTCCTATGGGGAGAGGCCGTGCTGAGTAGAACATATTGAGTTGTCAGCTGAATCCTTTTAGGGAGTGTCTCTGGGCAATCCGCTGGTCCTCCCTCAGGAGATGCTCCATTCCCTTTCCTCCCTGAAAACAAGCACAACGCCAAGGACAAGAGAGCAGTGTGGCCCACTCACCTGTGCAGCAGGACACAGTGAAGGCAACCTGGTACCTGGCTGATGTCTAAGGGAGATCATTCTCCCACCAACTTTGGCAAGATCCAGGTCCAACCGGGGACGCTGAGCGGGGTGTCCCACCTTGGCTCCTGCATCAGCGCAGCTCAGTAGAGCACCCAGCTTTGGCCTGGGAAGGGGTGCCTTTAACCACGTCTCAGCTGCAGGCAGCTCTGAACATCTGAACAGCCATCAAAGTGCCTCGGAAGCAACCACGTACCAAAAAGCTCTGTGTACATGGATTTTGGGGCATAAACAGAATTCAAGACCTGCCATCTAAATAAAAGCTCCTCTGTAAATGCCCAGACACTGCAGCGTCATCCCTGTCACCTGTCCTTAGACTGAACACTACCCTCTCCCACCGACTCCTGCGGTACGTCAGTGGTGCTCTCCGCTGTGAATGAGGACAGCAAACAGCGCTGTGCTCACAGGCAGGCACCTGAGCGCACCGGGAGATGAATGGTTTTGGTATCCCCAGAGCCTGCCTAGCTGTACAACACTGCGAGGCCTCGTGCCTGGTGATGCCGCAGTGCAGGCTGCACCTTCACGAACTGCGGGACTGAAACCACAAAGTAATTCAAGCAAGAGAGCATCAGGACAGAAGGAAATTGTGGTGGAACACAGAAACGGTCTGTCCGCGCCGCAGCACTCCATTCATGCTTTTGGCAGCGCCCTTTGTATCAGCAGCAATGCCTCATCACTAAACAGATGGGCTGAAAAATCACTTTGTGATATAGATGGGCTGAGAAGGGAAGCGTGTTTTTAAACCAAGGTGTAGGATGTTCATTCACCGAGCTTTTCCAGAAGGCTGTCTTGTTTGGGGCCCAGCTGACCGCATGGGGCAAACGGCTCTGCCTCCCTGTTCCTAATGTGCACGTCCCCTGCAAAGCTTACGTGGCGGCCACAAAATGCTCCCATCCTCTCCTGCACCCCAGCAGAAGGTGGCACAGAGGGGGTAGCTGCCTTACCCACGGTGTCGCCTCATAGGGATTGGACGTTTTGACAGTGAAAGTCATCCTACGCCAGGGGTTTTGCCCATTATTTGTTGGCTAGAGGTTTGATTTTTTTCGCACACCCAGCCAGCACAGCCATGTTAAACTGACCTGTTCAATGCAGCGCAAAACTATAGTTTACACTTGGTGGCACTGCAGGTTTCTATCCTGTCTAATTTCATGGAACATTCCAGCAGTCCCAGCTAATTCAAGAATAAAAGAATTCATTACAGATCTGAGTTTTTGCTACCGTTATTGCTTTTGATAGTGATGCCAGTTTGAAAATCTTTAATCCAGTATGTTAACTATCAGTGCCCACAGTCATACTTGCTAAATTTCCCTTTCTTTCCCCTCTGAGGTCCTTGTTTCACTCCTTTATTTACTATGCTCCCAGCTATAATCAAGCTCTCCATTGTACAAAATGCAGCAAAAACCCCAACCTTAGAGAAACCAAAGAAAGGCTATCTCTGCTCTACAAAGGAAAGACAAGGTCAAGAAGGATGTGGTGACTCGCCTCGGGTTGCTCCAGGGCTTGAGAGCAAAACATCTCTGAACTTCTGCATCCTTCATCTACAGTGCCCTTTCCCTTGGACTGGTCCTGGAGCGGTCTTATCTCCCAGGAATGCAACATCCTTCTTAGAAGCACAATATGGATAAGCCACCGGGAACACACTGCTTGGGAGGACAAGGAGACCAGGGAGTTCTCAGCAAAGCTGGAATAGCCAGTGTTTCACAGCAACGTTATTCTCCCCTTTAATCTATTTACTGATTTATCAAAAAAAAAAAAAAAAGCCGTCTATTTTTTATCCTGGTCTTGCAGCTTCTTATCCAACACTGCAGGTTTTCAGCTTTGTGCTCTTTCTGATCATCCAGCCATCTCCGCATGCTCCTGCAGGAACAGTCGCATGGGACTATGCACTAGTCCTTCACCTGCACTGTCGCATCTCTAGTAGTGACTTGTAATCATAGCGCTCCCAAGGAAAAGATGATAAAATGCCTGAGGAATAACTAGTCTGTCCGGTATTTTTGCCATTCCAACTCCCATTTAGTGTTGTGTAGGTGCCTGAATGCAATATCATAGATGCTTCTTGCCTTCTTTTCATTTTTCATTACATTTTTGATCCTTCTTTGAACCTCAGGTAACACTTACTGCATCTCAGGTGACTGTGACAGTGAGTATAGGTATGTATCATTTAGACATACAAGACTGAAATGAAGTTACTGGCTCCTCTAACTGTCATAGAAAAAAAAAATTGAGGTTGATTTTTATTTCTTTACATGCCCATAGCCCCTGGCCATAGTCACTGAGGCCTGGGTTCCCTCCGTGTGGGCACTGAACTGAGATCTGGAGCAATAGCTGAGTTGCCTCGAGCACCCTCTTTCATCAAAGCAGACATGCTAGAGCCTGCCAGGAGTGAAGATCTGAACTGCCCCTGGAGAAAGCACTCTTGCTTGCGTTCCATCAGAGACGGAGTTTAATTCAACTCATTTAGGCACCTCAGTTCAAGTGATTTTGGGTAGCTTTGGGCCAAAGTGCTTTTGTTTTTCACTGTGTGCAAGGAATCAGGACACTGAGACTTTCTGTGTTTTTATAATGGTCAGATTGCTAACACCTCTGCCCACCCAGGGAAGGTATGCTTTACACGCCAGTCTTCTGCAAAGTGAAACATCCTGCCAATAAAAGTCTGGCAGATGACTCCTTTGCTGGTGCAACCCAGCCCTCCCACTTGTCTGGGAGCACAGAAGACCTGAGTGGAGCCGTCACTCTCAAGAGAAAACATGTAACGCTAAATCATCTCCTATACAAGAAGACAGAGAACAGATGCTGTTGTCTTAAGAAGGGAGTACCTGCAGATTTATTAGGTATATCAGCAAAGCCTGAGCTCAGGCTGACCTTATCAATGAGCAAACCCCCTGCCTGCAGACTCTGATCTCCACCTCACCTTCTGCTGTGGTATTTCACATGCAAAGCTTAGGAAAACCCAGTCCTGAAGAAGACACATAAGAATACTCAAACCTTCAGGAGGTGATACCATATCACTGGAGAGTGTGCCGAAGGCTAGCGAAGCCTGAAACAAGAGGAGATACTGTATGACTACCTGGGGACATGGAAGGAATGACACTGCAGAAGTCCAACGTGAAAAGAGTGTGTATATTGCCTCCCAATAAAAACGAAGGTTATTATGCACTCAAATCAACCAAGAGAGAAGATGGGATATGTTCCACCTGCAAAAGAAATGGAGATATATGTATTATTTACAGATGTGCCTTATACCGCAGGTTCCCTAGGAAGCATCCTCTTATTCCACAAAAGATAAATCCCTTTTGTTTGAACTTCATGAAATACTTCATGAAACATCAAGTAGGCTGAAGCACTGGGACATGGATTTCAAACACAATAGCTATTGCTATTGATTCTGTTTGCTCAGAGGGGCAATCTCACACAGCAGTGTCCAGAAGAAGAGGGCATCTGCCAGTCAGTCGTGGTGGGAAGAGCTAGGGCTTACCACTTCAACATGTGCTGAAAAGTATCTTCTTCCACCAGTGGCTCTTGTTGCAGCTCTCCTTCTTTGCTGAAGGTCTTTTGAATATAGCAATACATTGACCTTCAGTGGCTGTCTCGCAGCTTTTTCTCCATGACATCAAGCAAGTGATTTGAATTCTTCCTAATTTCTGATTTCTAGAATAAGACTCCTAAAATTTTATGGAGCTGTTGTGAGATAGTTAATGTGTGAGGTACTCACATGTTAGGATTGTGGGTCAAGAAAGCATCTTGGCTCAGGGGAAGAGAAATATCCTCAGATTTTGAAGAATCGTTACTGTGAATACACACAATAAAGCAAAGAGGTCAACAAAACCCACATGACAAACATCCAATAAATGTTGATGAACAGCAGGTACTTTTGCAGAAACAGAAACCAATTCATAGGCAAGCAGACAGCCTAAATTCACGAGCCGAGATAAACCTAATGCAGAAGTTGACCTGCCTTGATCACAACCCAAGGAAGACTTTTATCAGATGTGTTTTAACAAATCCCTTTTGCTATTTCTGACTTGTGTTAAGGGAAAAATATATTTTGCCCCCAAAAGAAAAATCTTAAGTTGTCTTCTAAACTCACCAGTAAATCAAGAAAAGCCAGAGACCTCAGCTTTGTGGCTGCTAGCCTTCATTCTCTTTGCTAAGCTGAAAGGAGGTCTAAGCTTTTTGGGGGCCTGTGCTTGTGCAAAGCAGCAGGACCAGCGCCGAACGTGGGCCATACAACGCAAGGGTACTTTGAGGAGGCAGGCTGCTTACCCAGGTCCCGAAGTGGGTGGCATGCCCAGGAGCCTCTCTCCCCGTGCAGGATGCTCATCATGGCATTGCGTGCATCCCACAGCTATCGCTGCCTGTGGTCCCACTGACTCCAGCAGGGCAACACCAGTACCCACAAGCCAAGGACTTAACCTTGCTCAGCAGCAGATTTCAAAGTATTTTGATATAAAATAAATCCCACGATAGACTGTCCCACCCTCAGACCCTGGCATGGAGCTGGCAAGGGCCAGACCAGTTGCAGAGCTAGCTCCATGCCAGAACAGAAGTTCTCTCCATTCAAGGAGCCCAAAAGATCAGTCAAGACACAAAATCCAGACCCAAACCACCCTGTTACTTTTTGTCTTCCTCGGTGGAGACTCACTCAGTGGAGTGCAGGGAAGGTGGAATGGAAGGTAATCATTTTTGCAGATGTAATGAACTTCTCCAGGCAGCAGAGCTGGTGGCTGCAAAGAGGTTTTCAGAGATAATGACCTGAAATAATCACCAACGAAATGCAGAAGGGGAAAAGCAACAGGACAACCCTGCCTTGTATTAGCACAAAGTCATGACCATGGTCACAACCACGTGCCCTGACCTCACGTAGGTGAGGGCCACATCCATCCCACCCTCTGCCATTCGGAGGATGTGACCATCGACACTAATGCTCTACCCCTCAGGCAGGATTGCGTCTTTCCAAGATTATCCCAAACTCCTGTTTTCCCACCCCACGGCGCTCGTCCCCTGCTAGGTACATTCAGACTGCAAAATGGTCTTCTGCTGAGTGTGATTTTATAAGAGTCAGCCACTACACTCAAGCAAACTTTCGTTGCCTCCGTCTTAAGTTCACAGCTATAAATAGGGTCTTTCATAAGGTGGCGCCTGCAGAAGAAGTTCTGGCACAAACAGTTTTTAACATTTTGAATGAGCGGGGTTTGATGGGAAGCCCGCTGCCCGGCTGGCTTGGCAAACTCCGCAAACCTGTTTGGCTTTAAACATACAGATATCCAGCAGAATGAACTGTTAGCCTGGCTGAGACCATTTCAGCTTATTTCATAAGTGACTTAGACAGATGTTTAAAGGATTTATGTAAGGTTGGCTGAAGTCAAACACAGGTGTAAGAGATGAAAGGGGAATGGGAAAAATGCACTGTGATGATCATTTTTCCATTTCTGTATTTTTTTTTCCCCTGGCTGTTGATCCTAGTGCCCTTTCCATGCAATGCCTGTGTTGTGAGTCACTGAGAAAAAAAAAAAAAAAGACTATTTTTATTTACTACCAGTAAGGAATGAGGTTTTACACAAAACTGTGCTGTAGCTGTGCTCTCTTCTCCTGTTTCAGCTCTCCGGTTTATTTTTGCTCTACTTCAGCTGCTTTTTGCTCACAAGATGTGCTGAGCAGACATTGCCACTCTGAGGAAGGGGAGAAAATGAAAGGTGTAGAAATTCACTGCTCATTATTTGTCTTTCCCAGCATGTAGTACATGAGTTTCATGCGTGCCGCGTGCCGCCTGGCTTCTGGATGTCTCCAGTGGTTATAACACAAGCCCTCACCTCTTGTTGTGTGGTTCTGGTGCTCAGAGCGAGGTGGGTCAACACAAAGCAGCTGTGTTGTGGTCCTTTAGGAGCCTTCACCAGCTAAGCATCACTTGCAACCTTCCCCCAGGGCACTGCACATGAATTTTGTCCACTACCAGTAAGGAATGAGGTTTTACACAAAACTGTGCTGTAGCTGTGCTCTCTTCTCCTGTTTCAGCTCTCCGGTTTATTTTTGCTCTACTTCAGCTGCTTTTTGCTCACAAGATGTGCTGAGCAGACATTGCCACTCTGAGGAAGGGGAGAAAATGAAAGGTGTAGAAATTCACTGCAGTCTGCTCATTATTTGTCTTTCCCAGCATGTAGTACATGAGTTTCATGCATGCCTGTGCCAGCCTGGCTTCTGGATGTCTCCAGTGGTTATAACACAAGCCCTCACCTCTTGTTGTGTGGTTCTGGTGCTCAGAGCGAGGTGGGTCAACACAAAGCAGCTGTGTTGTGGTCCTTTAGGAGCCTTCACCAGCTAAGCATCACTTGCAACCTTCCCCCAGGGCACTGCACATGAATTTTGTCCTTGGAAAGTACCACCTCGCACCAGGTCCTCTGTGCCAACCCCAAACACTCGGCACCCACCACTGGGAAGCTTCAGTGGAGAGGGATAGAGAGGAAAGAGTGGCCAGGGCCCTGGGGTGGACCGAAGTGGGTGCCCCGGACCATCCTTCTCCGAGGCGCCATGTGTCCCCACACTGCTGGAGCCTGTTCAAGCAGCAGCTGTAAAAGAAACACAGCCCAGCCCACTGCTTTTCCAAACAACGTGCCGTATCTCATCCCAGCCTGCTAATGGCCACCCGAGTCAACAGAGGGGCTCTCTGTTGACTCTAAAGTTGCCTTGGGATTAGACCTTAAAATAGCACCCACAAATACGCTGTAAGCATCTGTGATCCTATCCGAAGCACAGTAACTCCCTCCCAGCTCTCCAGGTACGTGAGCCAGTGCTCCTTGGCGTGTTTCAGACACACCCTAGGCACAGCTCGGGTCTGTAGCCCTGAAGCGGTGATGGATATTTCTAGGGGATATTTTGGTGTCTCATCTGTCAAACCATACCCAGAAGGCAAAGGCAAACCCCTGGGGTACACCCTTCCCCGGGTGAGCCATTGAAATTTGGTAGTTGGGAGCATTGATAGGGTGTCTTTAGCCCTGGATGGCTGAGGGACGGTGTATGCCTTGTTGCAACCCCTGTTCATGTATCTTCCCTTTGCATTTTGCATTTGCACCTTTACAGAAAAACCCTTTCTGTGATGGTGCAAAGCACAAGGAGGGAGACGGAGAGGACGTTGGTCCTGGAAATGCTCGCAGGAGAAGCGAGGGGGAAGAAAATGTAACTTGCGGGCAAATCCCCAGTGATCATTCTCCCTTGTTAATTATGGAGTAGTTTCCTGCCCGAAACCCACAGGTGAAGGCAGAGCAGCCCCATCCGCCGCAGCTGGCAGGGAGGGACGCGAGGCACTGGCCGAGGCTCAGCGGCCCGCTGAAGGTCGGCAGCAGAGGCGGCGGCAGAGCCAGGAGCTGAGCTCACATCTCCCAGCTCCCCGGCCAGTCCCCGACCCACAGGGCCATTTTTTCCTCTCTGTTCTGCCTCATTAGCACTAGTAAGCACTTCTGTCATCAGGGACACGCACACTCTGGTGGGGAGTGTAACAGAAATGCCTATTAATAAATGATATAATACTTTCCAGTTTTCAAGGCTCTCTGTGGCGTCCGCTCAGCAGCCCTGGCTGCTCTTTTATTTACACCCTCAGCCCTGCCAAACCTGTTGTTTGCCATCGCCTGGGCTTGCCCAGAGACATACTCGGCTGCTGAAGGATTGCCTTGAGCTGGCCACGCACGCAGCCCCGGATGGGGCAGGGAACAGGCGATGCCGGTGGTGCGGCAGGCATGGAAGGAGGGGGAACCGGTGGGGAAGGGGCCCTGGGCTGTGCCGTTCGGTGTTGGATGGGAGAAGAGGGGCAGCTTTATAACAAATGTTTTGTATTAGCCCTGAAAGCCTGCAGCCCCAGGCTGGGGATCCATCTGCAAGCACGGAACTGGGGCGGGCACTCGCCCGGCGAGTCTCAGAGTTATTGCTTCATTCTCCTCACAACAATGTCGCACAACGGGACGTGTTTTATGGGGACATTAATCCACACAGCAATGGCCTTAATGCATCTCACCACCCGAGGTGTGTATTAGCTGCCTCTATAACATATACCCCAGTGAGTTTTATTGCTATTGCAGCATAAATCCTGGGGTTTAGAGCCTTTTAAAACTCCCTGTTAAGCTCTACCCTTCCAGGTCCCAATCCAGGGGATGATGGAAAAAACCCAAACCCCCTCACCCTTACGCCATCTCTCAGTTGACACGGGGGTTAGCTGAGGCTTTGGAGACATTGGAGCTATTCTCCTGTATTTCCCATAGGAAAGCGATGATAATGAAGGGATTCAGTATGTTATTCCTTCTTTTCTATTCATGCTACAGCTATGCAGATACTCAGTGCAATGCTCTTATGTTGTCTGCCAGGACACCCAGCGCCACATCTAAGACCTCTCTGCCACCAACACTTGAGTTGCTGTCACCTTTTGCATCCCTGAAGGTCAGCTGGGAGCTGCTCCCCTCTGTCTCTCTAGCCCTGGCTGAATCTATTCCTATGAGGAGAGGTAAGCAGGGAGGGAAAGAGTGCTTTGCTCTTAGGAGGTATTTATATTGTCAAGACAGAAAAAAACAGCAAAAACCCCGAAGCAAATGTTCTGGCTGTTGAAACAGTGATGAAAATCATCAGGGGCTCTCACCTGGCCTGCGTGCCATCTGTGTGGCATCTGTGGCATCACCGTGCCCCAAAGCCACCCTGCCGTAACGCAGGACTCCAAGCCGCAACTCTGCTTTTTAGCTGCAACTGCAAAAGTCCACCTGCGAACTGCCTCCCCCACCTGTTTCTAACCCTTTCGTTTTTCACCAAACTCCTCCATCCACTGCATGAGGACCACATAGACCCCTGTGTCCGCCATCAAAGGATCACCGGGGTTTTTTCCCCCCTATGCCCAGCCGTCTCCTTTTGGGAAGGTGGCACACTATGGCCATAGGAGATTGTGTTTCAGCTCCCTCGTGCTCTTCCCATGCTTGCCCCACACACCCGGGTCCATCCCCCCCTTGCCGAAGGAACAACCCAAAGCATTCCTCACGCTGGAGACCTCCCCGCTGAAAAGTAATTTCCTTGCCGAGGACCAAGTTGCATTAACTCATTAAGCCTGCACATCTTGACCCAGCTGCCACTCTTGAAAAGGTCCCCACTTAGCATTTGACAGGAATGTCAGCAATTCGGATGCTTAATGAAACCAGGGAAGGGCTTGTCACTCTAACCATGCTAATAGCTAAATGCCCTGTCCCTCTGCACCCCAGCCAATGCCATGGTGCAGGATGCTGCCCTCTCCCTGCGGTGGAGGGCAACAGTGGCACCGGCCACATAGCAAAGGCTAATGTGTAGATATGGATGAAAGGCTTGGTGTTAAGAAGGTGGTTTTGGAGGATTTGACCGGTAGGACCCATTCTGCCCTGGACTCCCCAGATCAGCAGGACAGCCTTTTGGGATCATGCCATAATACTAACACTAACAACAGTGGTAACGGAGATGATAACAATTTGCTTTGACGCGTCTATGACAAACACTGGCATTAGTTCTTTGCAATTCTTTGTCATGCTGAAGGAAAGCTTTAAGAAACAAGATTGTTACCCGTTAAACAAACCACCTGGCAACCCTGACAGCAGAGGCTTCTGCCTGGGACAGGCATTAACCCTCATCCCAATATTTACCTTTAAGCTGGTGGCCACTTGGCTCAGAGAGGACAACTCAAATTGTCAGAAAGCCATAGATTTTAGGATGATCTATTTTTCATGTTTATGAGAACACCATGGCCCCAGATTAAAACTCTCTTGGGCACTGTCCACAGGGGGATATGGTTTTCTTCCTAGGACTTTCCATCCTGGAAAGACTGGGACTCGGTGACCACACCCAGGGTCTCCAGTAGACTGGCTTTTGGGGGAGGTGGCTAGCAGCCCCGCTGCGGGGTTACGTTTTGCACTACCAGACCCAGTACTGGTGACCACTGCTAAAGTGGTGGCAAGAGATTCCAAAGAAGGACATTTTGGAGTAGGAGCAAGAGGCAAGGCAAACTCACCAGTTCTGGCTCGCACGGCTGACTAAGGGGAGCAGGAGAACGTCCACTGGCATTTAACTTGAGATATCTCCTACCTTAATACAAATACCTTTTCTCTACATGAACACTTACTGGATTTGTCATGGTCAGTCCATGGGGAGCTTTCCTGAGCATGGAAACTGGATTCAACCAAATAACACCACTTAGCTGTCCCCACCAGTTTTAAGAGATGTTGTTTGAGGACCCCATCACACAGAGAGAATGTGAAACACATCTGATGTCTGAAAGCTGTCATCAGATTTTCCTCCAGATGCCAGTAAGCCCGGGTCTGTATTTAACTCTTATTTAACAGTACTCCTGTGGAGACGAGTAGCACAGATCTTTTCCCATCCATTCTTGAATGGGGTGTAATTGCCAGCATCATGGAGAGATGTCCCACCAGCTTATGAGTACACGCTACAGAGGGAACCTCAGTACAAGAGTATTCAAGGAATGAGAACATTTCTCCCACTGCTGCCCCTTGGGATACAGAGGAGTCACCATACTAAATGCAATTCTTTTCTGGCTGGAAAAAAAATTCTGAGCAACGGCAAGACAATAGACAGACGGGCCTCGTTGTCTCTCCTCGCTTTCAGGAGACATGTGTGGTAGATACGCGAGGCTTTTCTTGCTGCACACTGAACTGGCAGCATCACAGGGAGCTGATTTCTCCACTGCTTTCTGTCCAAAGATGATTTTGGAAGCTGAAATCTCACTTTAGCCATGAACAAAACCAATTCGTGATGGCCAGCTTGCTGTACCGCTGGGTTAATGGAGATATGTGTGCTTATTTTTTTTGGTTATCAGTGACATAGTTTCTCTATCTGTCATGGAAAACTCATTGACAAAGCAGGAAGGAAATGAAGCTGCAGTTGACCGATAAGTGCTTTGCATGTCTCTGTTCCCCACTGTTTCAGTCTTGGTCATTGACCTTGCACACTGACTGGGAAGAGGAGACTGTCCTGGCATTCAGATACAGTCTCACGTAAGCCATTTCAGCTGGGTGCGTACTTGCATCCCACTCTCAAATGGCCGCACCATGCATGTCGCCCTTCAAGTATTTTGCCAAGTTTCCTTAATACAGGACAGAAAAACTGCAGAGAAAAATAGCTCCAAAGAGCCCGATCCTCCTCAGAAATGTTGTCTCTGGTTTCTGGTGTCAAAAAAACCTCCAAGAAGCAGGATAAAACGAGGACAGAGTTACTTCCGAAGTCTGGACAAAAAGAGACTTTAGGCCTTGAGGTACAATAAAAGCTGTTGCAGTAACTTTAACAGGGAGCAGACTGGTGGAAGAAGAGCACCATGACTAGGGTTGTAGGATTGAGAGTTGGGCTTATCTTTTCAGAAACTTACTCCAGCTGATCTCATTGTTACACCACCTACAGTGTTCAATGAGGAGGACATCACAGTTCAATTGCTCACCTTGGATAAATCCCCCTCCAGGCCTTGAACAGTGGAAAAAAAAAGCCCATGTATCTGAACTGAGGAAATTTCTGACCTTCTGCTGCAGGGGAATGGTCCCATCTTCACCCTCACAGAGCAAATGCTGTCACACCAGCAAACGCACCTACTCACCCCACTAGGAAGTGGAGAAAGGAAGGTCACAGAAGAGATGTGGTACCAGTGAGCATGCTCAGGTATGGTAGTGGTGGGGTGTAATGAGACCCTAAACCAAGCAGAACCTATATCTTAGCAAGAGAGAGGAAGCAGGTGGTTAAATATAGAGGTGTAAAGGCAGGCTTGAAGTCATGCTTGCTGTTGTGAAAGGCCAACCTATTAGCAGATACCAAGACTTCCAGGGCTTTCCAGCGTAGCCCAAACCCAAGGTCATCCCAACACGTCATCGAAGACCTTTGGCACAGAAGTACCAAGGAGGGTGGAATCACCCTTGCTGAATTGGCAGGTTTTCACCTCTTGCCAAAGTCTGGCTCGGTGTCAGGGAGTTGAGCCAGGGGATATTGTGGTTCAGGGCTGGTTGTGACTGACGCTCTAGCTCAAGCCATTCCAGTCGGAGTTCAGCATCATTCAAAGCCCAGGTTTGGCTGGGCTCTGGTTCAAGAAAAAAAGTCACTGCTCCAACGGGTTGTGCCTCCTGCGGGACGTGACTGCTCACAAAGTGCATGGGATCACATGGGATATAGGAGTGGATTTTTGGGGCACTTGTCTGTGACGGAAGGACTGTGTAGCTTTTGTTTAGTCTAGTTATAAATGTCATACGTTATATATCCTTCACCATTTCCTCATAAGACCACTTTGCTAATGGATATCTGCACCAGGAAACTTTTGTGGCTAGACAGCCAAAATTTTACCTTCTTCACTTTCAGCCCTTCCTTATAACCCTGTAATTCCTCAGGATTTATGTCATTCCAATATTTGTTTCATTCTCCCCAAGTTGCTGCTAGCCAAGCCAGTGATATTTCATTTATTTTAATCTTTCTTCCAGAACTTCCATTTTTCCAATCTGAATCTTGGTGCCTGTTTTTTCCCCCGATGTTCATCTCATTTGCCAAGGAAAGGCTAAGGCAATATTGCATTATATCCAAAGTGAAAATTATTTTATTAGAGTAGCTAACTGGGCTAAAAGAAGAACTTGCCTTAACCAGAGCTGATCATCCACTTTGCCTTTTAACTTTGATAACAGTGAGAGTGAAAGAAATCTAACTCACCAACTTAAACTGCTGGCACCATCTAATTTCTGGGAAAAAAAAAAGAATTAAATTGAGACTTTCGGGTTTTTTGGTATTGCTGAAACTACTCATATATAAGCACCACCAGTGTCATGTAACACAGACAAATTATTATTTTGTGTGGAATAACTAGAAGGTATTTTTTTCAGGAACACTTAGGTCAGTTACATGTATTCTCTGGTCATTACCATTTATAATTTTGTGTATGAGGAATTTAAACTTTGAGTCGCGTTGCCCTGTGCGGAGAGGAACACTTGGCTGAATAAATCTGAGAAACTGTTACATCAGACCCACAGCAGGCAATTACTAAATATTGAGGGAAATTGCTTCATACATCAGCTGACACATCATGTTATAATTATTTTAGCATTAAAGGTAGGAAAATCAGTTCAGATAGGTGTGCGGCCATATTAATAAACTATTTTTGGGTGCTTCCTACTCCATTTGCATTATCCTTTTTTCAGGGGATAAGATTTCTCTTTGAATTTTGCTAAAGTATTGGCCAACAGATCTACACTTGCAAAATATTTGACTGGTGAAAGAGAAGGTAAAAGTCAAATGATGGTTATGCTCTTCCGTTTGCATTTTTAAAAATGCACCAAGTTACTTACAGAATTTGAAGAAATAAAGAGTTCGCTAACCTCTCCATAAATTTGTGATTTTCTTTCTATGGCTAATTTTGCTCACTGGAAGCCATGTTTTCTGTAATATATAATTTTCTTCTGTAAACAAAATATTCCAACCTAATCTTGAGAGAGTTGGGGAAAAAAACAAAACAGATAAAACAGTGTAATGTAGGTCTCTCTTAAGCCGCAAAAACTGTTTTCTAACACCTTTTTAAAATACGTTTTACTTTTTTTGAGAAACTCTACAATCTACTTCTTTTCTTTTTTGTTAGAAAGAGAGATCAGTCAGGAATGCTCACTCGTGTTTTTTAGAAATTGTCCCGGCTTACTGGATAGACGCTCCTCAGAAAACAGTACTGACAAGAAAGTACATCAATTACATTTACATATTGATAACATTAATTAAATGCATTTATCCTTTCTTCTGTATATAAGATGTTGTGACTTCGGGGCTCACACCTGGGTATAATGTGACTACACCAAGGTGAATATACCTGATAAGGAGGAAGGCCTAATATTTCCACAACAGGCAAAGGAGATGCCTTGGCAGAGAGGTTCTTGGTTTCTAGCGCACAGCTGGGGTCGAGCTGTGATAAGGGACCTCAGAATTTCCTCTGGTGGTGGCTCGGGGTGGGAGATGCATGCACGCTCCCAGCGCTGGTTTCCGTGTCTGCCCAAAGCCGTGCGTGTGATTTTTCCATCTCTTTCACCCCTGGGAACGGAGCCATTTAACCTTTTGCTGCAGGAGGCTCCACAGCCCTTCCCTCCTGACGAAGGAGCCCTACGCACACCCCCTGCCCAGGCCTTGCAAACTTCCCCTGGCCCCTTACCCCAGACCACAATTTCCCCCATCATCCTTCTCGCCAACCCAGCAGCCGCCTTCCCTTGCCACAGCTCCGTTCCCTTTCATCTCCCGTTTCTCCTCCCTAACTCATGGGCTACCTTTGATTTTCAAATGCTCATATTCCAGTCCCTCCTTCTCTGGTGGAAACTTTAACAAATGCACCAACATCTGCTATAGTTAGTCATCACACTTAATGTACAGGATATTCCAGCTGGCTTCACTCTCCTTTTATTATGTATTGGAAAGAGGTTTCATCTGTGCTCCTCTGGCTTGGCCAGACACACACCCAGACTCACCTTCACGTGGTGTGGATGCAGCTGGGGTGCCATGGGGTGCCCCTTGGCCACACGCCCATGGCGTCCCCCAGTCCAGCACCCCCCTGCACCCCAGCTGCTCTCATGTTTGCCCATACAGCCAAGGTGGGACATGCCCAGCCTGTAGGGTCCTTCTTTGAGGAGATGTGATGTCCCATGAAGAAAGACAGAGTTTGAGCAGCTGGTAGATAGACAGATACCCACCGCTCAAGCATTTTCGGAGGGCTGGAGAGATGATCCCTTGCCCTTGCTACCTACAGTGTAGCTGCAAATCACCAGCCTGCATGGCAAGACCTCCTTGCTGAAGGCTCATGTTTCAGGAGATCAGTCCCTTTCCAAAGCTAAGGGCAGAGCAACCACCCTCCATCCTTGACCCCAGGGAAGGTGCTTAGCTCCTTGGCAGAAGAAAGGAGCCGAAACAATAGAAACCCCAGCCCAAAGCCCTCATCTCATGGAAAGCATGAGCCAGAATGAACTCAGACACCATCACATGGGCTTCCTCCACAACAGATCGAAAATGCGAAGGCTGCACAACTGTGTCATTTGGAGCTGGGGTTGTCTGGAGCGTCAGGCAGGTGAGGGCGGCTGGGAGGAGAGGCAAAACACTGGGCATGGTCCTGGGGGGAAGGAGAGCAAGCCTCCAAAGAATAAGTAAATCTTTAATTAAAAATTTAATTAAAAAAAAGAAAAAGAAAGAACTTATGAAAAATCTGGTGTTTGGGTGCAAAAATACATGCTACCCTTTTTCTTCCAGCAAACGTTCATCGGTTTTCTCACAGCACCATGGTCTTCAGCTGATCAGGTGCATGTTAAGTGTTGGCAGTCGCTGAATGGTGCCGGAGAGCATGAGTTTTGTTCAGAAAGATAGGCTACAAAAAGAAGTTGTCACAAGTTTATTGCACAAAGCAAAAGCAAGAACATGAAAAGGGACTGAGGATTTAAAGACTTCAAGGTGCACGTACTGACGTGGTGGCCTGGCTGGAGAGCAAGCAACTGCAGAGCATTTGAAGCACGTTAGTCACATTAGGTGTGCGGTGAAGAAAAACACAACAGAAACACGCTGAGGCCATGAATACCCCAAAACAGGTCTTGCGGCTGATTTCACACATGATCTGTGTCCTCAGGAGTTTCCATTTAATTCCCTTTGCGAGACAAGTGGTTTATTTGCTTTCCTAGATAAATATGGACCCACGTCATGCACTTGTTCCCCCGACAACACTTTACAAAGGAGCATTTTTCTCAAGTGTTTGATCGTCTTCAGAAAAGAAATAGCAGATGGTTAACACAGTTGTCGGTTTTCTCTAATTGTAGGTGAAACTCCCGGGTCAGGAGGATTTCCAGCTGCTAATGTATTTTCCTCATTTTGGTGTGAAATCAGTAAATGGAGAAACTCTGCTTCTAAACTCCGAGACCTTTATATGCCTCAATTTGGGGTCTTTTGGTAAGTGTTATACTGGGTAAATAAAAGCTGCCCTAGGACAGCAGTGTGTTTTTCAGTAGATTTGATGGCAAATATGTAAATTCCTGCTAAAAATCTTTTTCATTTGTATTTTCTTTCATTGCCCAAGAATTTCCCATCTCCTTCAGAGACCAGCAGGTTTCACGTTAAAGACCGAAGACACGGATGATCTGAAAATAGTGTGTTTAGCTACCAGATGCAATGAAACCTGTTGCAAAATGAGCAGACAAGCAAGTGTTGTGGGGTCCATGTGAGGACTGGTCTCGCATCCTGGACCCGTGCTGGGCTTTGGGGTGCAACGGAGGGGTACGCAGGAGGGGTTTCTTGGCTGAGCTCAGGGTGAGCTGTGTGAAACAGACCTGGAGGAAAGCCGATTTCATTCTTTCAGAAGACTGAGACTGTGGGATAACAAAATGATGGAGCTTATCTATGTGATCGATGAGAAAGAAATCCAAGTGGAATCCATTTAAGGTTAAGTTTGGTACTTTCAATTTGAAATATTGACAATAAGTGGAGGAGTCATTCCCTTTAAAGAGAGTGACATCATCACAAATGGAGCTATCGATGCGCTTCATAAATTTCCCTGAAGTTACTGCAGGTGACAGACAATGTCTTCTAGGAAATGGAGGATGTTCAAGGAAGCAATAAATAATTCCTGCACTGCTATAACCGCAAAGTTTGACACGACAAAATATAAAAGAATCCAGAGAAATTTGTTGGGAAATGGCTGATTTACCCATGAAGAATGCTAGATACTGTTTCAAAAGGGGAGATCGTGAAAGTATTTGAAACACAATGTCAGAGCAGATCTTCCAATACATTATTGGAAATTCAAAAAGTGAGATTAATTTCCTCGTGGCTAAAAAGATATGGGAAAATAAAGACAACTCCACCAAAGGAAAGATTCATCCTTCCCTGAACTCATCTGCTATTGTGAGCACTATCTGACACTTTAAATTCAGTAAGTGTTCAGCAATCATCCAATTTATTTTGGGAAGTTCAGGAAATTAAGAATTCAGGTGCTCTGATAGTAGTGCCTCAGCTGTCTGGATGTGCTTCACTTCAGACACTGACTGCTTTAGTTTAATGCTGGTATTGCAAGCAAATGCAAGGAGAGTTTTATTTTTACTTAATTGCGTGCTTGAAAATAGGTTGCTGTCTAAATGCCATGTAGCAGAAGTGTATGTATTTTTAAAAAATAATCTCGATGTGCTTAGTCTGAGTACCGTATCACTGCATAAACTCCGGTATATGGTAGAGCAAATCCCAAATACATGAAGATTTGCAATGGAGACTTCCTTAAAAAAATATGAAATTGGTGAAATTTGTGATGTGTTGATGTGAATCTGCCAAAACATATGTTGAATTTAGCCTTGCTCCTCTCTAAAAAGAAACGTTAAATCTTACATACAAGGAAGCCATGCTTATTTAAACAAACAAAAAAAAGGGTGCAATACTTAGCACTATATCATAAATTTCTTCTTATAGTAAAAACAACCCTGGAACAAGGCCTGGAATAGTGACAAACCCATGCAGGTTCACAGGGGCAGCAACCGAAACGGGCTCAGTCTTTCGCTGGTGTAAATCAGTGCAGCGCTGCTGGTCTGCACCAGCTTCTGCCTCCTTCCTGCACTGCCATTGTTTGAATGGACACGCTGTAATTTAAGCCAGCATGTTACTGTAATTAAAAAAATACACAAATGACAGAATTTGACTCAAAACCCACCATCCTTCATGGTTTACATTTCCTACAAAGGGAGTTAACTGGTAAGATGTACATGTTTATTGGTTTCCTTCTTTGTGCTTTTACAAGTATTTTTCTCTTTGATGATCTAAACCATATGTTGAGGTACTTTGGAGGATTATTTTATCAGTTCCTCTGCAGTACGAGAGAAATACCAGGGCAGAGCCTATAGGTTTGCACACATACGCGCCACTAAATCATCCCTTGTTCCTGAGCAGCCAAGCTGCCATATTGATAAATAGTCCATGTCACATTAATTTAATTCTGAATCACTCTGAGACATCGTTTTGTTACAAATATAAATTTTGTGGTGTAATGGAATGCGTTAAGCCTTTAACAAATGAACATTTAATGGCCGCTCATGAAAAACATAAATAATCAGAAATAAAATTAGCAGGATTGGTAATGAGCGTATGAAGCAGCGTGGCACGGCCCCGCTTCCCCAGGGCAGGGGACAGGTGGGAGCAGCATCCGCGTTTTCTCCTTCTCTTTGGCGGCTTTAACTGGGACATAAATGTCTGAACTCGACATACAAAGTGTTAGTCCTTTTTTTAATAAACAAAAATTTAAAAAATAATCTGTTGGACCATTTTTGGTAATAACATAGAAAACCACCTGTCCTTCCCTCTGTTCCTCTCTACCTTCACTATTATTATTATTTCCACGTTGCCTTTCATTTATTCCCTTCCACTACTAGCTGAACGCCACCGATGTCCTACGCTCCGAAAAAAACTCATTTTCTCATCACCGGCTCTCTACTAGCTTGTGCCTCTGCTGTGTGTCAACATTTGCACTGTGCTGGGAACAGCCAGCATATATATATATATATATGTATATATTCATTTTTTCCTTTTTTTCCTCTTTTTTCCACTGAACACCTATATCTAGATATATATATTTTTTTTTTAATTGAACTCCTGCATCCAGTACCTGTTAGAGGCAGCAGCTTTCCAGGCTGCTCTGGCCTCGATGGACTTATCCGCACACGGTTTTTTGGGGAAGCCGCAACCTCAGCCCACAGGAATGGGGATCCGTTAGTCCCTGGGTCAACTCGAGGGCAAGATGTTAAGCACAAAAGTGTTGCATGATTAGTGGCAGTCACTGGAAAGAAGTTTTAGTATCTGTGACTATAGGCAGTTTGTGGACTTCAGCCAAAATGCTCTCTTTAAATATCAGAAAGTATCCCTAAAATTGCAAGCCTTTGGAGACCACGGCACTCCGCAAACTGCCAAGAAAAACAACATGTAGCACATAAATCTGAAACAATCACTTGTTCCAGCTATGAAGGGACCAAACGACAAAACACTTACCTAAATGCTTTTTATTTGCATTAACATTTATTCAGAAATTATCTGAAAGCCTCGGTCACTTCGCCTTTACGTGTATGTATGCTAAGGGTCCGTGCACGGCTCCTGCATGGGAATTTCCATCTCTGGGGTGGTGGGGTTAATCAGACTCATCGCTTATGGGGACATGAAAAAGGGGACGTAGAAGGGGACATAAAAGGGGACATAAAACCACCCCGTGTGCCCCTCAATTTCTCTCTGCTCCTTCTCTTTCCTTTGCACCGGGGCTGGCAATTTGCGTGTGGCTAAAGCATTTCCCCAGCCTTAGCCTGAACATCTGAATGCAGAGGGGACACCTCCTGGTTTTTAATTTATAATGGTTAAAATTCACGTCTGTGTTTTAGTTGGAAATCACCCGGGTTCTGCTTCCAGCCTCCATGCGTATGATACCATCCTCCTCTGCACCGACCTGGCCGGAAAGGTGGTCCCGGTCCTGGTAAATACCCCCAGCTCCTGCTCTGTGTTTTCCTTACCTGAGGCATGGGATGGTGATACGTTCTCAAGATCCACTGTAAATCAGCGAATCTCTCTCCCTAGGATTTGCTCATGATTTGAAAATCTGACTTGAAACAATCGCCTTTCCCCTAGGGCACCATATGCAACTTCAATATATTAGTGGCGAAGGAAAATATGCTGTGCTTGGCGTTTACAATTCCCACTCTAATTTACCAGACAGGTGTTTCTGAGGAACAGATCATCTGGCAAGAAGAAGGAGGGTCACTGGGTTGGGGCTTTTTTTTCTCCCTCTTATTTTCATTAAGGGGACAGACTTGCAAACAGCTGGTAGAAGGAATTGCTCGGGGGAACCTTGTCCCCCCACATTAACGGCTGCAGGGGAGAGGGTCGGGAGGAGATAGCCATGCTTGCTCAGAAAGGATCCAGCCAAAATTCCTGATTTTGTATGAAACAGCTCCCTGATTATCAAAGGTGACTGGTGAGCCGGACTGCCAGGACCCTGGCTTCGGAGGGCACCAGGATCTTGCCCTTCCCCTGAAAAATAGCCTTTTTCTGAGACTTTCTCCAGGATGAGTACCATTTACTGGTCCTGAAACTTGTGACTTGCATTCCTGCCAGCCAGCCAGCAATTTCTTCCTTAGAGAGAAAAAAAAAAAGGAAAGAAGAAAAAAAAAAAAATTAAGCTAAACTAAATTAATCCTGTTCTGAGAGCTAAATATGGTCAGGACATCTGTGACCTCCCCCGACTTCACCCTGGCTGAGCGGGGACAATAGCTGCCATGTGCCACCCTTTGTTGTTGAGCCTGGAAAAGATTTCTAATCCCAGAATAACGCACGCGTGCACCCATGCACGTAGGCACACGCACACACACACACACACACACACGAGTGCTGCTAAACTTGCATTTCGCATCCAAAAGGGAAGAGTTGGCAGCAGGGCTGCCCTCACAGTGTTGGAGGGATGAAAGAGGCCCCCCCCCCTTGCTTCATAAAATCCGTGTGTACACAAGGGTTTTTCTTTCGTCTACAGATGTCCATTTCTAGTGTTACAAGGTGCAAATTCCAAGGTTCGGCAGACGCTGGAAGCTGTGTTCTCGTGTTGAAATGCCGGTATGTGGTCCGCGTGTCTCTGATCTCCAGAGTTTCCTAGCATGACATCTTTCATCATCATCATCAAGTCGGAGGACGTAGATACATGTGGCCACCAGATTCCCTTCCAGCGTGAAGACGGGCCGCATCCTTTAACTCCCCTCTTTCCCCTGTTATGGGCGATGCTTTAAAGCTGCTCTTGCCCAGCTTCGCGGGACACCTGGCCTCGCAGCACCGAACCAAAAAAGTCCTGTAAATAAGGGCACATGCCTACAGGAGACGGTTGGGGCCCTCGCTCCAGCTGGCAATGCTCTAACCTCTCCCTGCCCCTCTTTGAAGGGGACAGGCGAGGGTCACCCCGCGAGCCCCCGCTGCTCGGCTCATCTTGCCCAATGTCAGGAAACGGTGGCCTTTTTCTTTATTTTTTTGGAAGGAAGTGGTTAACTCTTCCTTCACCGCCCCATGATGGGATTCATTTGCAAACGCTGTCTTCAATCAAGAGCAAGAGAGACTGCAGATCTGGCTTGTGTGGGAGGGAAGCAGGGCTCGGTGGGAAGCCTGCGGAGAACGGCCACAACCGCCCGCAGCAGAGGACCCCCATACCCTGGGCACTCCCTGCTAAAGTCATCTCGGCCACCCCACCGCTCCTGGTCCCACAGGTGCAGGGTTCCCTGTGTGGGAGATCTCCTGCAAGGGCTATGACTTGCGTTCGGTGGATGTTTCTGATTCGCATCAAAGTGGAAGCTGCAGCAAGCGTGCGTCAAGTCAGCTTTGGCAAGTCTCGTGGCCCTCCCTTTTTTTTTTTTTCTTTTTTTCCCTTCCTTTTTCTTGTTGCTGCTCAGCCCTGCAGAATGTAATTAGAAAATGAGCCATTTATAAAACAAATGTTTCCGGGAGAAACTCCCCTGAACACCCGTGTCATAAAATTATTGAACGCAGCGTCTGAGAGCGTTCAGGATCCAAAATTTCCTCGGGGCTCACCCCTATCCATTATTCTGTCGCTGCTTCAACTGGGCGGTGACATTTTACTGGCGGCACCCTGTTCCCCTCCGAAAGAAGTTGGCCTTCTGGCTGTTCTGCTACTAAACCAACGCGCCGCTCCCTTGCTGTCCTCCTCCGTCTGCTAAAACCATGGCGGGGATGTAGTGGACCTGGGGCTGCCTGGCTTATCTTCTGGGGTGGGCTTTGCTCGCACTCCCCTTCCCAGCACATCCGAGGGGACAGAGAAGGGTGATGGCCCCCCATCCCACATACCAGCAGCTTTTTCAGGACTGAGCAAAGCAGCGTGGTTTCCAGAGCTGGGATGTCCCCTCCTTCTAGAAACGCTCATAGCTTTTGCTCAAGGTAAACACTTTGGGCTGGAATGTCCCGTATTTCACCCTCCGCTGGGATCGATTTTGCCCAACTACTCAGTTCCCACCGGAGTGCCATATAACTCACCAGACTTTCCAACACACTCAGAACCTACAAAGTGCTTTGAGATCCCTGCCAGCTCCCTCTCTGGTCTTCTGGCGCAGTTCAAGAGGCAGATATTAATCTTAACAGCTATATGCTGGCCGGGCCCTGGTTGCCTTAGAGATTCTCCCTGAATTTATTTATTTGGATTTATACAAAAGAGCATAAAAAGGAACACTCCTCCCAGACTCCAGGCTCACCAGCCATAAATTACAAAAACAACTACAATGAAACCACCCACAGTACCTCCCGCCCCCAACACGACTGTTTTCCTCCAACACCCGGCTCCGCAGCAGCAATGTCCAGCTTCTCTGCATGCCTCGGCGTTCCTGCGTGGAGCCATAGACTGCAGGCAGCCCAAGGACTGGGGCTTTGGGAAGCCTTGTCGCTCCTTCTTCAGAGCTGCTGGGGTAGCACGTGCGTGAGAAGTGGAAGAAGGAGTGGATGTGATTTCCAGCAGATAGGATGATCCCCTAGCACTTTTAAAAGTCCACATGGACAAAGCTAGAGTAGCTTAGCTTGTGAATTCACATGGGACAGGGGTGGCCAAAGAGACCCCAAGAGGCCTTCTAATCCCTGCAGGTCTTCCATCCACCTAGTCTGTCCTGACACATAGCTAAATAACTCATTCTTGAAAGCCTCTGGTGATGGAGTTTCCACTGCCTCCCACACAAGGAATCCCAGTTCTCGCCCTTGGAAAATGTTTCCTAAAGTCTGACCTCAGTCACCCTTGCCCTTAGCCTAATCACTTTATATGCTAGCCCCAGTACACAGAGGACTGCTTCCTATCTCCTGTCCAGCAGGGAAATTCAAAATACTTGAAGGCTGTTACCATGTTTTTCCTCAGTTTTCTCCTCTCTAGACTAAACAACCCCAATTTTTTCAGTGTCTCCTTGCAGGTCATGTTTTCTAGAGGTCTGTTCCTCTTTGTTCTTCTCCTCTGGACCCTCTCCAAGGAGTCCGCATCTTTCCTCAAGTGTAGTGCCAAAAGCTGGATTCAATATCCAGCCGAGGTCTTCCTGGGGCTGTGCGGAGCAGATGGATAACTTTGCATGTCTTCCGCGTAGCGCTGCAAGTCTGATGTCTGTTTTGCTCGCAAAAGGCAGAGCACTGCTGACTCCTCTTTAGCCTGTGATACACTATGCCCTCCTGAAATGCACCAGAGCCCCAGACGGGGTCTCTCCTTATCAGCAGAGTCCTCTCTGATTGAAGGTTATTTGGCTTTGCTTTACAACTCTTTTTGCTGCTCATGCTGAGTTTTGGCAATTTTAGCAACATAGAAGCAATCCCTTGAGGTCTGAGTGCCCCAGGGCCGTGTTCCTGCTGAGGGAAGGAAGACAGCCTATAGGTCTTCAAACATATTGTCAGGAACTCACATTCACACCCTCATTTTCCTTCAGAGCCTGAAAGGTTTTGTCCCAAGAAGGTAGGCTATCTCCCGGGACTTGTTTCCCTCCCTGGTGCAGCTGTACCCTAATCCCAGAGAGATGCTATGGATGCTATGCTGACTTGATTTTTGAGGTCGTGCTCATCCAGCCCAAGGTTTCCATACCACGTCAACACATCTGAAGAGCTACCTTCTGCCCTGGGATGTGAAGACTCCTTAGACCCTGCCTTGTCCTTCCTTGCAGACCTGTCCTTGCCTTAGACAGCAGTGAAGGGTAGAAGAAGAACAGAGAAAGAAGCAATGGGATGGCCACCAGTGGGTGGGCACCCTGATGTCTAGGCCCCGGATACCATGCAAGTTCCCAGCACACGGCTGGGCTGGGACCAGATGACAAGATGGGGTCCATGCACTGTCCATGCCAGACTGCATCACATCTAGGGACTGAGCTGAAGGTGTGAGGGTGCATCAGCTGTAAGTGACCACATGGTCTAAAAAACGATCTGGTAGAAACAAGTGTTATAGGATTATAGGGTAACTCAGGCTGGAAGGAGCATCAAGAGGTCCCTAATCCAACCTCTGAGCTCAGCCCAGGTTGCTCAGAGCTTTATCCAGTCAGCCTCGAAAACCTCCAAGGATTGAGACTACATAACCTCTTTGGGTCACCTGCTCCAATGGTTGTCTGTCCTCATCATGAAAACGTTATTCTTTATATCCAGAAATTATACTCACGGATCACACTTGGTATTTTCTTTCTGTGCATTTGTCCCAATCCTAAGACCTAGACACAGACCTAAACCAATCCTAAGATCTCAATTACAGCTTTACTGACACTTCTGCTGCCCCTTTTGTCCAGAGCATAGTCACAAAATGGGATTTAGTGACAAATTGGAAAGGAAATGGTGCAGTAGTATCCAACTCACTGTGTTAGCAGAAGGACGAAGCAAAGAGAGCACAATGAAGGCAGCAGGTGAATCTCAGCTAAAGCATGGGATCTCCCCCTCAAATGCAGCCATGTGCCTTTTGAGCTGAAGCCGCCTCGTTCATAGGTGTTGGTGCAAGTTCGTGCACAATGGGGTCTCGTCCTGGAGGGGGTCTTCAGATATTGCTGCAATTTCAAAAAATATGCAGTCTCAAACAGACATTCAGGCTGATGTGGAGGCTGCAGGTGGAGTAACACCATTACAGAGATGTTGGACTCATCCCAAGCCCCAGGAGCTAAGGTCAGAAAAATCAGAATTAAATTGAAATGGGAAAGAAATCGAAACCAGTCCAGGGTGTGTTCATTCAGGATATTCTTTCTTTAACTCTGCCCTACAGTCAAGAAATAATGACGCAGTTATAATTCAAGCATGGTTATGTTTGTAGCCCTTGATTAGGTTCAACTAATTAGATTCAGCAAAGATTTTTCTTTCTCTCTTCTGTTTTCCTTTATGCTCTTTAAAGTTACGGTGTCTTTTTGGGTGGGTGAAGGCTGCCAAACAGTTAACAAACTAGCCAGCAAATTCTCAGAAAGATCATCTTAGTCTGCCATGTGTTTTTCCCAGTGCACCGGGGAGGTGTAGCAGGGGCAGGAGCAGCCTTCAGCTTGCTGTCAGCATTGCCCAGTCCCCCAGGACTGTGTCTGGGCTTAACAATGGACCTAGGAAAACTGCGGCTGTGACAGTGCAGGAGAGCTGGTGAATGGCTTGGGGTATTTTTTCAGTAACACACTTCTACATTATGTTGTGATCCATTTTTTGTGCTGGAGTCCAAGAAGTACGGAGCTGGAAATCCCAATCCCGCTGGATCTAAATGCAGAAATCACCTGGCTCTGCCAGACCAAGGTTTCACCCCAGTGGAAATTAACAGGCAAAACATTGTCCATAAGATAGGAAGGAAAGTGCTACTGTCACCAGAAAGCCTCTTAAGCAAGCATGGCTGCACTCTGTATTCAGGGGAAAAGCAAAGTTCAGAAGAAAATAAAAACACCTAAGTGTTTTGCCTTGGCTGATCAAAGACATCTGGGAGTGCAATGCACAGCTTCAGAAGAAAACCCGGCAAGTTGTTGCCACACAAATAAAAAATAACAGATAAAAAGAAGATTAATGCAGAGCAATTTTCTTGGGCTTGGAGATGGCCAGGAAACTACAGAAGACCAGAGAGCAGAGAAGGGATCCACCCTGGGGTGTCTGTACCCATGACTGACTCCAAAAAAGCCACGAATCTGACCGTAAGCTGCACCAGCACAGAACCCGAAGCCAAATGCTAACCAAAGTCAAGAGGCCTCGCGGGAACTGGTGGGTTGCTTTACACACGGAACGTCATAGCAATAGCTATCCGTGCTAGATCTGTAATTCAGCATGGATGGTGGTCATCAACATAAGATAAACTAATTACGGGAGGCAGGAACAAGTTGAAGCTACATAAATTGAGCTTCTTGGTCTCGCTGAAAGGTGCAATGGCCAC
Organism: Aptenodytes forsteri; assembly: GCF_000699145.1. NCBI lineage: Eukaryota > Metazoa > Chordata > Aves > Sphenisciformes > Spheniscidae > Aptenodytes > Aptenodytes forsteri. Next base: position 2,359,136 of record NW_008794444.1, read on the forward strand.
AAGGTTTCACCTGAGGACTCACAGGAAGAAATGCTAGATTTGCTGAAAGGCCAGTTGAGATTTTGGAGAATGGAGTCCACCAAGACCTCCAGAGGTAGGATAGGGGCTGAAAGGGTGCAGCCAGCACGGAGCAGAAAGGGGAGAGAAACCAGCCTTGCCAAGGAAATTCCAGGAGGGGTGACAGCAACAGCAGCAATGTCTCTGGCTCCCTCAGCTACTGCTTTAAGATGGGAAAGGAGGAAAAGGGAGGGACGATGTCCTCAGAAGAAGTGAAGGGTTGGCTCTGATGGGGCTGTGGACTCCCCAGGTTTTACGGCAGCAGGTGCAGCAATGGGGGTCTAGAAACTTGGCCCAATTATGTCTGAAGATTCTTCTTAAACGGATACGAGGCTGAGGTCTGTCCCACCTCTCAGACTTGCACCTCTTGCAGGTATGAAATCTTTTTATCTCCTGCTAGCCACACTTGTGACATAGCTCTGTAGTCGCCTGCCTTACAGGGCACCCTGACACCTGTAAGCAGTGTTCTGCCAGCAAGGAAGACCATGCTGTCACCTCTGTCAGGCCAGGACAGCCACCTTTCCCACACCTCTGACCCAGTGCAGGTATCTCTGACCTGCATCTGCTGTGGTCCTCACAGGCTCCCTTTATAACCATTGGAGAGGAATGGACAAATCAAAGGTGCCCTTTTCCCCTTTTGCAGCAGAAGATGTTGGGTGGATGGAGCCCTGGGAGCACCTATTTCTGCCCACCAACTCCTTAGGGAGCCTGAGAGGACTGGATCGTCTGGAGGCACCTAAAGTGTGATGAGATGCAGCCAGACCTTCATGGATGCTGGTCCATGCCCAGGAGCAGAGGAGAGGTGTGTCGCAGAGGGCACCCAGGCTTCGTCCAGTGCCGCGGGTTTGGGGGTGGCCCATATTGCCCTTTCCAGGGCTCTTCCTCTCCTACAGGTGTGAGGGACCCCATGTCGAGTGGTAGGAGACCAGTTCAGGGCAGGAAAAATCCAGGAGGGCCTCTCTTCCTAGGGACGGCCTTTCCTGCTCTTGCTCCACCATGCCCTCTGTTGCCCTCTCCCAGCAGATGTTACCTTGCTAGTAAAATTACACTTTCTCAGCATAACCTACCATATTTAAAATCAAGTCCAGCTCCCTGAAACTGTGACACTCACTCAAACCCCAATATTTTTTAAAAGCCCATTTTCTGTTCTTTATATTTCCTGAGTCTTGAAGGTGACCTCAGGTTTCACACCTTATTTGAGAAAACTTTTTAAACAAACACTGAAAGTCTCACTTAGTCACATGACTCCAAGGACTGGGACTTAAGAAATACCACAGAGCTTGCAATAAAATCCTGTGAGTTGGCAGCTCTGCCCTTCTTTAGGCTTTGCTCAGAGCAATCAAGTTCAGATTTGCAGTTCCTAAAAATACCAGAAAAACCAAAGCACCCCTCAAGTGCCCTGAGCCAATGCAGGAAAATGCTTCATTCCTCTGCAAAATATGGACAAGACAGCCCATGCTTCCTCCAGCCTGTGCTCCTCTGCTCCTCTGCGGGAAAACACTCTCGGCCAAGGCAACAGTCAGCACATCGGCATCAGCAAAACCTCCAGCAAGGACCTTGTGCCAACTTGTGCATCTTGCGTTGAGAAAATGGTCCTGAAGGGAATTTTGGCAGAGAGGTGAGTCCATTGTCCTGGGTGATGTCTGACACGGGTAGGCTTTGAGACCTCCTTGATCCCCCTGGTTCATTATACATCTCACGGTCAGATTAATTAAGCTGCAACGAATTCGGGTGCCGGCTCAAGGCCAAAATGCATGAACGTATCCATGCCCAGCCTTACTCCAAGCATGGCATGTTGGGACAGGAGGGTCACGGTCCCTAAAGGACAGTGGGCAGGAAGGGACGAAGCTGGCGTTGATTAACTGAGCTGATTTTCCCAGAAAGAGCAGCGAGGGGGATCTCTCAGCCAGGACCAGCCACAGGGGGGACCCATGGGCGCTGGCTGGATGAGAGGGTAAACGCAAGCAAGAGGCGTCACGCATTCTTCTGTGCATCCCTCACCTACAGCTGGGCTCGAGGAGGAGGTGGCCAGCTTGCCGCTGAAGGGAAGGGTGTGTTAGTGCAGCATCCCAGCTCCCATGTGAGCCGCCCCGGAGCCAAACTACCGTTTGATTAATCAATCGTTCGATCCAGCTCCCTGCCTCCCGCCGCATGCAACGAGCATGAGCTGAACAGCACGCACTCACAGCCTTGAAGGGCTGGCTTAGGCAGCCCCTGATAGTGCTGTTTATACAGCTTCCCAATGGAAACAATGTGGATTTTATTAAACAATCCCATTAATGTTTCTCCATGTTGTCATTGCAGACTTCAAACGATGATTTATGTTGGCTCGTAGGTCTTTGTCCTCGCAGCCGCACCGCAAGCAGCATCCAAGGACAAAGTGTTCTGGGATGGGACGGTGGGAGTCCTGCTGCTCCGGCTGTGCGGCCGTGCCGAGGTCTGCTCTTCTGGTGCCACGCACCGGGGAACAAAGAGGACCGCTGGCCGGCCAAGGACAGCGACACGAGCCACACGGCCACCTGGGACCATCCTTCATGCTGCAGTCTGGTGTTGGTCTCCCACGCCGATGGCTTAAAGGGAGAGCTGCACAGCACTGCATTGCCAGAGAGCCTGCACAACTGCGGGCAATGTTTTTACCCTATTTGAAGTGGCACAGCTCCTTTTATCCCAGAAAAATTGTACCTGTTTGTCCCATGCTGGTTCTTAGCCCTAAGAATTACATTTATACTGCCAGGCTGCTTTTCCCCCTATTTTTCCAATTTTTCCACCCCATCATTCCCTGGTTGATTTTACCCCCAAACCAATTTTGCCTCTTTGCTGCCCATTTTGCATATATGCCAGTTTTCACCTCAGGAGTGAACCAAGTAATCCACTCAGCAGAGAAAACCCAGCTATGGAGTTGAGGACTGTCCTCTTTGGGACCGACAAGCCGCCGACAGCCGTTCTTGGCCAAGGTAAGAGGTAGCAATGCCTGGTGTGACTGAGCAGTTGGTATGGATGGAGCCAGGAGGGGTATATACCCCAGCCAGTTCTCTGTATGTGCTTTGGGAGGTGCAAATGCAATGCTGCAAAGTCCATTCTCTTCAAAGTACTCACCTGTCTTGCTCTGGTGCATGATGGGTCTGATCCGGGGGGGCAGTGCTCAGGCTGTGGGAATGAGGCATTCCTAAGACATGTCTTCCATCCAAAAAAAACCAAGGTTTTCGCTGGCAGGCATCAATTTTGTGTGTGGGCACGAGGGCTTCGCTCTCAAAGCTCACCCTGAATATCCTCCAGATTATTGTGGTCTCTCAGTCTTCCTGCCAGTGAGCAAAGAGCTCGCAGCCCTCGTGCAAACAGCCTCGAGAGCATCGTTCGAGATGAGTGCTCTGGGTGGGGTGGTCACAAAAATGCATCCAGCAACTGCATGGCCACATGCAGCTGCTGAAAAATCAGTCAAGGAGGTCTGCAGTGAAACTGCTTTTCATGCACCCAGTACGGCTGAGCCAATCTGCTCCTTACCCTCCTGTTTAAGTACAACCCTTGCCCTTGGCTGCAGTCTGAGAATATTTCACCCTGTGGGAGTCTCTCAGGGAAGATCTTGCTCTGTGGGGAACTGCAGTCACATTGTGATATTGTGATATCACGCAGATATTGTGAAGGGGTTCAAACCTCCTCTCTCACACACATGTAAGGTCGCCGTAACCACCGTTAAAACAGAGCTTTCACGTTTTTGGAGTATAGGCTGTGACTTTCCCACTGTTTTTTTCAGCACCTGCACGCACCAAACATTTCTGCGCCCAAAACTGCAATACCGAGAACCTCAGGGTGATGTTGTATAGAGGATTTTTGGGGGAGCCTGTGCAGAATAGCAAAAGCGCAGCTCAGTTTCTTGCATATTTTTGCTTTAAAAATCATCACAAGCTGAAAGCAAAAGGCAGAATTAGACCAAACAAAACTGCCTCTTGTTGTCATCCACAGGTAAGTTTAAGATCCTGCAGCATCAACAGGCTTTCCTTGCCCAGCTTTGGAAAGCTCATGTCCCTGGGCTACGGCCCTACTTGTGCTTCTTATTTCTTCTTTGTTGGTCTGTTACTTTCCTCAGGCCTTCAGTTTACCACGCGCATCCTCTGGCCAGCTGGGACTTGACATTCGTAGCACTGCTAAAAACCTTGGACCAAACCCCAGGAGCTCGTGGCAATGGCCAGACCAGCTCTCCAGGCACCGGCTTGCTGGGATCGGAACATAGTCACCACGCGCACCAGGTCACCTTGCAGAGGACAGCCACAAGCACGCAGCTGCTCTCCTTGCCCTCCGTCAGTTTCTTGCATATTTTTGCTTTAAAAATCATCACAAGCTGAAAGCAAAAGGCAGAATTAGACCAAACAAAACTGCCTCTTGTTGTCATCCACAGGTAAGTTTAAGATCCTGCAGCATCAACAGGCTTTCCTTGCCCAGCTTTGGAAAGCTCATGTCCCTGGGCTACGGCCCTACTTGTGCTTCTTATTTCTTCTTTGTTGGTCTGTTACTTTCCTCAGGCCTTCAGTTTACCACGCGCATCCTCTGGCCAGCTGGGACTTGACATTCGTAGCACTGCTAAAAACCTTGGACCAAGCCCCAGGAGCTCGTGGCAATGGCCAGACCAGCTCTCCAGGCACCGGCTTGCTGGGATCGGAACATAGTCACCACGCGCACCAGGTGGTCACCTTGAGGACAGCCACAAGCACGCAGCTGCTCTCCTTGCCCTCCGTGCTGTCCCCTTGACTGAGGGACCTGTGTGGTCTTCTGGGTGCAAAGAAGGAGGATGCAAAGTTTTGCAGTAGTAACAACAAAACCAAACAGTCTCGACTTTCCTTCCTCCTCAGGAGGAAGACTGCTGTGTCTAGTTTGCGGTGCCGTTTAAAAGACCATCAAACCACTGGATTTCTTGCCACTCCAGTGGGAAATGGGGGTATGAAAGCCCAAGTCTCAGATGCCCACCTCAACCTGCCCGAGCAGGGACGAACCGAGGGCTGTATCCGAAAAGGTCACGGAGATGCCTGCGTGGGCTTTGCAGGTGAATCCCTCTCCTGGGCAAGGTGGCGGGAGGTGAGCTCTCCTCCGCAGGGTTTTGCAGGGAAATGTTTCTCCTGAGCACAGCATAAAGGCTGCCTATATTACTATCGGCTAGTGAAAACCCTAAAAAAAGGAAAATACAGCTGAAGGAAAGAATACATTGGGAAGGGAGTCATATGGCTGGCTGGGAAATGCAGGGCTTTGAAAGGGGATGGGGCGGGACAGGAAGAACATTCCTTTCTCACTACAAACGCCTCGAGCCGCTTGGGAAGCATCCGACGAGGCCGCCCGCTCGCACCCTGGGGCCGGCAGCGCGGGTCCTGCTCGCTGGCAGATGCTGCGCCGCGGAGCCGCAGGCTCATCCGAGACCACCACCATAGACGGAGAGGGATGAGGTGCCTGGAAAGAGGCAGCCTGAGCCCCAGATGCTCTGGCTGGAAATCGCCGCGTGCGCCGGGCGCAGGTGGCTGCATGCAGCAGGCTCACCTGGACTGTGGCCGCCGGTGCCGGCTCGGAGATGCTCGGCTGCGTGCGTGGAAAAGGAGGGAAAGGGGAGCTTGCTGCTGAAGGGATGTGTTTTGCAGCTCCGTGTGGTGCTCACACCCGGATGCCTCCCCTCTTTCCTGGGAAGATGGGGAGAAGTGCGGCTGCTTTGTGCTTTCACCTCAAACGGGGCTTTACATACCCTTCCCCACCTTGCTGTGGGGCACGGAGGATTGGGACAGACTTCAGGGCAGGTCTCCTTTCCACCACCTTGTTCCTCATCCCCCTGCCCCTGCGTCTTCTCTGCCCTACTGTTTAATAGGGTTGTCTATTCTTCCCCAAATTTCTGAATTATTGTCAAAAGCAGGCTTTGTAGATACATGGAAGTGAAGAACTAAACTCCTCTTCTGCATCTCCATGTTGACAAGGCCATCACTTGGGACATCAAGGCCACCCCAAATGACCAGAAGAGAATAAGAACTGCTGAGATAGCAGGGGAGCTTGCTGCTGAAGGGATGTGTTTTGCAGCTCCGTGTGGTGCTCACACCCGGATGCCTCCCCTCTTTCCTGGGAAGATGGGGAGAAGTGCGGCTGCTTTGTGCTTTCACCTCAAACGGGGCTTTACATACCCTTCCCCACCTTGCTGTGGGGCACGGAGGATTGGGACAGACTTCAGGGCAGGTCTCCTTTCCACCACCTTGTTCCTCATCCCCCTGCCCCTGCGTCTTCTCTGCCCTACTGTTTAATAGGGTTGTCTATTCTTCCCCAAATTTCTGAATTATTGTCAAAAGCAGGCTTTGTAGATACATGGAAGTGAAGAACTAAACTCCTCTTCTGCATCTCCATGTTGACAAGGCCATCACTGGGGACATCAAGGCCACCCCAAATGACCAGATGAGAATAACGACTGCTGAGCTAGCCCCAGGCTCCCTCGGTCCCCGCGTAAGCAGCACAACCCCTTCCGTTGGCTATTACAGACATCCAAGAGAGGGGACCCAGCCCTGCTCCCCCACTGCTGCATGCAATGCCACCAAAACTGGCGTCAGGATAGAGCCCATCCTGCAGTGGGCTTTTTTTCCTTCTTTTTTACAAAGGTCTGGCTTTTCCTTTTGATAATTATCAACCATGCTGATGTGCTTCTGTTCCCTTTGAACTCATTTGTGTCTCCAAACACGCTTGCTGCTGTTTTAGACATGTTTTTTGTCCCAAATTGCTGAGGACACCCATGAAGAGTCATGGTAGCGAAGCAGCCCCACTGCCTCCTCCCTGGCACAAAACCGCACGGGGAAGGTCTCTGCTCCTTCCCAGACAGGTACTAGTTTCCCAACAAGCGCCAACAGTGTTTGTCTTGAAGTCATTTGTGTCTCCAAACACGCTTGCTGCTGTTTTAGACATGTTTTTTGTCCCAAATTGCTGAGGACACCCATGAAGAGTCATGGTAGCGAAGCAGCCCCACTGCCTCCTCCCTGGCACAAAACCGCACGGGGAAGGTCTCTGCTCCTTCCCAGACAGGTACTAGTTTCCCAACAAGCGCCAACAGTGTTTGTCTCCTGCAGGTATGATACTGAGTGAGCTCTTCTTGTAGAGAAACTCTTAACCTCTGTCTTTCCCTCCTATCAGCTGGCTGACGGCATGGTGTTCGGCATTTTTAAGTTTGAGGTCCCGTCTGTGTTTCGCTTTGCAATGCTAAGACTGACGCAATGCAGAGGATGCAGCCAGCAAACGCAGCCGCAGCCGCGCTCATTCCCATCCAGGTCCCCACACCATCCCGGTGACACGCAGCACACGGCCCGGGGCTGGCAGAGCGGCAGGGCACAGGGGGAGCACAAGGAGACCCCGAGGGGAGCAAAGACCCTGATTGCAGCAGGGATGGGAGCAGGGTTTCTCAGATCAACACGACCCGGGGCCAGGCAGGGTCCAGCATCCCCAGAGCTCAGCCTTTCCCATGCCTGGAAAAAGCCACTGCAGAAGCTGCAACGGCAGCCGGCGGGGATGCAGGCAGAGCACATCTCACCCTTGGCAGGCAACAGGTAGGGAGCCGAATTTCCCCCTTTGTTTTCTCATCCTGACCAGAAAGGAAGATTTTTGGAGCTGGTGGGAGAGGCATGGTAGTTTAAATCAACAGTTTGCTGTTAGCACTGAAGAAGCCTGCTCTGCACGTTACCCGGTAAACAAACTGTGCTCTGAGAAAGAAAGGCCTGTTTATAAAAGCTCCTCTTGACATTCGCCTCCTCAAACATAGCAAAGCATGTGCTAGAAATAGATGCATGAATGATCGAGTCTGTTTTGAGTCTCCTCTCTTCAACAACCAAGGAAATCCCTATGTACAAACATTTAAACTGTAACATCTGGAGCGCAGTAATTTTATCTCGAAGATCCACATCAAACAAACCTGCAGCTCAGCCCAAGAAGATATACAAATACTTCCCCAAGGAGACCCCAGTCTTACAGCTTGGGTACCAGGAGACTTGTGATTTAAAAGAAAGATAATTCAGCATCTCTTTATCCACGCCTGACAAGCATGCCTTCGGAGGGCATTAGCATGAAATTATCGCTCTTAATCAAACCCAAAGTAAAACAGATTTGTCCCAATTATTTGATGCAGGCCTTGAAATACCCATTTTAAAATTTATAACCCAAGAAACCCTATGCATCATTTGCAGCCAGAACTTTACCCAAGAAATTTCACTTTGGTTACACTTTTTCTGTACAGCTGAATTGCTAAAATAAGCACCCAGCCATATATAGCATAGTACGTTGGCACTCACAGCGGTGGGGAATGACTGGATTCAATTTTCCATGGAAGATGACAATTAAAATTGCTTTCTTTGGTATATCCCATCCTTTCTGTTGTTTTTCTGTGCTCTCTAAGCGCAGAGTAAATTTAGGACGCCGAGCTCCTTTTCCTTCAAAATCTCACTTCCAGTTTCCATCTTATTAGCCTTCGGAGGGCATTAGCATGAAATTATCGCTCTTAATCAAACCCAAAGTAAAACAGATTTGTCCCAATTATTTGATGCAGGCCTTGAAATACCCATTTTAAAATTTATAACCCAAGAAACCCTATGCATCATTTGCAGCCAGAACTTTACCCAAGAAATTTCACTTTGGTTACACTTTTTCTGTACAGCTGAATTGCTAAAATAAGCACCCAGCCATATATAGCATAGTACGTTGGCACTCACAGCGGTGGGGAATGACTGGATTCAATTTTCCATGGAAGATGACAATTAAAATTGCTTTCTTTGGTATATCCCATCCTTTCTGTTGTTTTTCTGTGCTCTCTAAGCGCAGAGTAAATTTAGGACGCCGAGCTCCTTTTCCTTCAAAATCTCACTTCCAGTTTCCATCTTATTAAAGACATGACTTAACTTTAATGTGTGTAACATAAACGGTATCGTAAAGAGGAAGAATTAAAACAGCATGGGAACATTTGCAGTTTCAAGAGGGGGAAATGGCACAGCTTATTTCCTTTTTGGTTGTTGTTGTTTATCCAGTGGATAAACCTTGGCGTTCCCTCTCCTACCGAATACTTCGCCTGCCTTGCAATAATTGGGAATTCCACGTTTTGCAAAGTTATTATATTATATCCACAAATAATCCATCTTGTCAAGTCCATCTTGTACGTCGAAGATAAAGTTGGAGCTGAGTCACTGCAGACATCTGGAGAAGGTTCATTACTTGTAATTGCGAGCCCCTCTGTTAATGCACCCCATGAGAAAGGAGCTGACAGGCTGCATATTTCTGCAAACTGTTCCCAGAAAGAACCAATTTCCTGACTTCCATGTGGTGTCAATAATATAGGCATGAGATGGAGCAGTGCTTATGAAATATTAAATCTGCTTACAGGACCCAGCTATAAGCAAATTCAGACCACCTGGGAGATGGAGGTTTGCACCGGGTATGTGGAGTTTGGCACTCACCTGGTATATGAGACCGGTGGGCTCTAATCTATGCATTTTGGCTTATTTGCCACAAAACTTCCTGACAGTAGTAGAGGGGGGGGAGACAAAGGCAGAGGGTGGAGTGGGTAGAACACATTTCTTCACGTTTAGGATTCAAACCTTTCAAATCACTGACATTATTAAATTTACTATCACAAGCAGCCAGAGATCTTATTATTCATCGGCAAAAAAAAAAAAAAAAAAAAAAAAGGCTGATATTTCATGGCTTTTGAGTTAGATCATTTTGGTTCATGCCAATGAAAACAAAGCGTTAGTGTTTTGATGTTTTAATATAATGATTTAATTCTCTCATTGATATTAGAACCCAGAAACACAACAAACACGAAGACCCCTTCAAAATCCTTGAGTCGGAGCAAAGGTTCTTAAATCACTTCAGCACTCCAGCCTCCCATTTCACATATTTTATGCCGGGGACTTTGCACAGAGGGGGTCCTTACCATTGCAAACGTGCAGTTTGATAGTGCTAACCTGCATTCGGCAAGCTTGCCTGTGTAAATTGAAAAACATCTGGGCTCTTTCTGCTGGCGAAAGCGGCAGTTCCTTGACCTTGGAGCAGATCCATCGACTTGAGCGCCAGTGCAGCCTTTTCACCAGTTCACCCCTAATTTTCCACTCTTTGTGCAATGCTCCCCAGGAGGCAACCCCGCACCCCTGGCCTGGGAGCGGACGGAGATGTGGAGCCCCACGAGCAGGGGGAGAAAGCAATTTTAATGGCATCAGGCCACCACCTATGTTGTACTCCCCAGTATTCAGGGCTGGGGATGAGGACTGGTCTCCATTTTCCCTAGCTGGAAATAAAAGACAGTTTTCCCCCAAGAAAGAAGAGGGGAAGAAGCAGGGGAGAAATAGAGTTTCAGTAGAGCAACAGCAAGATGCCAGCAAGCCTAACGGGGACATTTTGCTCCGTGCTGCATAGAAAATAGAGGTAAAACATTGCATGGGACTTATTAGCAACACCCTCCCCAGGAGGAGAAGCTGTCTGAGATGATGTGGACAGGTCCCAGAGGTGGTGGAAGCTGGGACACGCACATGGTACTGCAGACCAAGAGCTGGCCTACACCAAGCTGGGACACATGGTATGGAGATGTAGGATCAAGCCAGGCTGGCACCTTTGCACCAGCCATGCCACGTCCACCCCGCTCCGGGGGGGCAGGGGGATGCACCCCCCTTTCCGACGCTGAGCTTCTCTGCTGGGGCACCACACAGCACAGCACAGGACGTGGAGATTTGGGCACACATACGCCTTCCCATCTATTTATTTCATGTGTGCGGGAAGGGGCTATTTTTGGTTTATAGCTTCTTTGCTGCAGCCAGTATCTGTCAGCGGGACATGACGTATGGCGCTGTGTGACGGCTCTGCTCCCTGCGCTCCCCCTCACGCGGCAGGAATGCCTCTTGTTGTCTCTCCTCTGGACTGCATCGAAGCTGAGAGCATCCAGCCGGGCCAGCTTGAGGCACAGGCAAGTCAGGCAGCTGCCCAAAGCAGCCCAGGCATCCCTGCCTGTGCCAGAGTACTGCAAGACCGGTGAGCTTCTGCCACCAAGGGAGAGCTGGGGAGGTGCATGCATGGCTGCCTACACCAGTAGCAACCGGAGCAGCACATTGAGAACTTCTCCCACTCCCCATCTTTGCCCCGACTCTCCTCCTGAGGACCAATGGGCACAGGCTGAAAAGCTCTGAGCTGGATTTGGCCCCCGCTACACTGCTTAGACTTAAAGGTATGATGTTGCAAGGTGCTTTTTTGGGTTTTCTCCTGTGTCCATGTCCTGCATCCTCCATCCATAGCTCACTTCTGGATGCAAAGCCTACAGCCTCTCAGAGGATGAGTAACCCCACAGCCAACTGGCCATCATGTGCTTGTGTTGATCAAGGCTAAAATCTCTCCCACATCACATAGGCTGAGCCTGGGATTTGACCGTATTGATGGCCTGGTAGAGCCGGTGCAGATAGAGGAGGGCTGAGCTGGTGCAGGACTTTGTCCTTCCTCTGGCCATGCGGAGAACTGCGCAGAGGGGCAGGCATCATTGAGGGGCAGGCAGTCTGGTCCCCTGAGTTCAAGGTGGTTATGGAGTGAGCACCTGCAACTGTGCAGTCACTGGGATGCTCTTCTTGCTCGCCTCATCCCTGGGTTTCCATGGAGACACTGCTGACATCATCCTAGATCTGCAGAGAATGGGACTTGCTGGGGTTTATCCATTGAAGTCTCCACTTTTTCACACTCGTCACATTGACCGCTTCAATCTGGCTGGCTGAAGAGCTGCCAAAAACTGGTTTTGTTTCCTTACTTGCCTTCACCCTCTTGCCACCACATTTTCCCAGCGGGACACAAGCGATGCTCCCAGCCCTGCCTACACACCCTTGGCTGCCTGCCTGCCCTGCAGGGCTGCCTCTGCCCAGCCCCTCCGCAGGCAGCTCAAAACCATGCCCTTCTGCCCAGGCAGCACCGAACTGCACCCGAGCTGGCAAGACCTCCTGCGAGGCAGTTATATCTGCTCAGGACCAACATCGGTGCCCGAAGCCTGGAACGGGTACATCAAACTCATGGAAAAAGTCTTTCCCAGCCTGCATCAAGCTGAAGATGGAAACACCAGAGCACATTTTTGTCTCCTTTTGTGGATTTTAAAATTGAAATGACATATATACAAGCAAAATTGCTTTTACCTGACAGGGAAGATCTGGCCATGGTGTATGTCACCTTCTGTGGCTGTGCAGTGCCGGTCTCCCATCTGCTGCCGGTCACTGGAGGACCTGAGCCTCTGGCTCCCACATCTCCAAATCTCCAAAAGGAGATTCAACAACATTTACATCTAATTGCAGACGCCACACTCTGGTTTCGTGCTTGTTGTGCAATGGGTGTTGTGTGCTATCCAAACACGACAAATTAAAAATGCTAATAAAATAAACAAGGATGGTCCTTTGTGTTCCTCAAAAGAAAAAAAAAAGGCTCTGGTTTAATGAAGGATGGAGTCTGTTGCTCCTGACAGCAAAGGCTTATACCTGGGGCTTGTTTTAAAGGAGGCTCAGCCCAGCTGTTGCTAGTACAAGGCTGCATTTCATGCCCATCGACGGTTGTTCACATGTCCACCTTTCCACAGATGACTGTCCATGCCCAGCCCAATAAGTTGTCATGAGCTCAGCCGGCCAAACAAGCACCCCGCAGTTAGGTGGGGTCTGGCCAGCTTCCAGGACACCTACCAGTCTCAGGAGCTTCATTTTACTCCTTCTCTTCTCCCAGCAAAGACCCAACGCCACAACATCCATGGGGTCAGCAGCCATGGAGGGTTACCATGACCTACGATGGGACTAGCAGTCTTATGGAGGGATGGAGGACTGTGTAGCTCCGTGTCTCTGGTACTCCTGTAGTAAAGGGGAAATGGGCTAAGAAAGCAGTCCTGGCTCACAGAAGATGCAAAGGTTTGTGCCTGAGCTGCTCCCTGAGTATCCAAAGAAGCTCAACCCAGGGCAGGACCCCTCCTCTGAAGATACGCTGCCCTGAGCACTTCTTGCATTAACAGAGCAGGGCTGTATTTTGGCAGAGGGTTTGCGACAGCTCTAGCTGCTCTGCCTGGCTGTCCATCTCAGCTCCAGCTCTGAGACCCCAAATCCCTCCATTCTGGCCCAATCCTTCCTGGCGCTGAGCACAGAAGGAGTGCAGGCAAAAACAGGGACATGCAGCACCGAATCTCACCAGCCATTTATTGCCTCAGCAAGAAGAGCTTGGTAACAGGCTGTTGTCTTTAGAGAAAGCAGCAGTGGAAAGGAGACACCAGGACTAGTTCACCAACCCCAGGTCACCTCCCTGCCCGGTGCCGTTATCAGTTATCAGTGTCTGGAGCTCTCCAGGTGCTCGGGGAACAGAGATACTCCTCACCACCTGCAGATCACCTTACCCACCCACCGAAAACCAGAGTCAGCCGGGTGCCGCCGCCCATCAGCACATGCCAAGGCTTTTGCCAGCCAAGGTTTGAGCTGGGGTGTGAGCCGCCTCCCTGAACCACGCTGATTTACCACAAAACGGGCCTTCCCTCTGTCCACCTTCCCAGTGCAGGGAACATGTTGCATCACCCCAGCCTTCCCCTCTGCTTGTTTCTGCTGGATCGTGGTGACCTTTTCAGCATGTTTCCTGGAGCATTATAAAGCGTTATCTGAATGGGCCTCTTGCAAAAAAACAGTATAAACCAAACAATTTGGGTAATGATGGCCTTTTGGTCCGGTTTATCCTGCACCAAACTCCATAGATGGCAACTCTGACGGTTTCCCAGACCTTCACAGTAGACCTTGGAACTGTCTCTCTGATTTATCGGTTGTTTCACGACACATGCATTTCTCCTGTATAATCCTGGTGTTTTGCTTGTAAGCCGTATTATAACTGGGAATCAATCTTCTTTATTTGAATGTTTAGGACAGATTCACACATCATTTTACCATTAATTAGAATAGACTCAGCCTTGCAGATCTTTTAGGTTTCAAGCCCGGCTGTGGTGTTTTGGTTCTTTGCTGCTGCTGGTGTCACGTGAAAAAATCACAGACTTCAGGGCTTTCTGTTGCGGCTTGAGGAAGAACACAGGTTGTTTCATCACGGGTTGTGAGACATGTGTTAGCCGGCTCATTAATTCACAGCAGTTCTTGTTTTCTCTGCCTTTTTCATGCTGATCTGATACATTTGTGAAGTCCGGGGTTGTACTGCAAGTGATTAATGCTGCAGCAAAGTCTAATAAACTGAGATTCCAACAAAAAGTGTGAAAAATGTAATCTCTGATGTTCTGAAAGCTCACATATGACAAAAACCATAAATCACCCTAGAAGTAGTCATTATGGTGAGTTACTAACTAGATTATACAGCTGCATTTGTCATAATTTCCCATTACGTAGAGAATAAACCTATCAGCCTGATTTATGGCAGAGGGCTTCACAATATGGGAACTGAGACCTGTGCTGTTCTGTGGCAAACGAAGAGAAATGTTGTGTCTGCTCAAGTGCAGGATGGAAAAGGCAGAAGGGGAGATCTTCCCTTTTGCTCACTGTCATTTGAAGGCACTGATTCAGGGACAACGAGCGCACAGAGAGGAGTCAGGCTCACGCCCGTGGAATGACAAGAGAGAGCATCCACCAACCTGTCCCAACACCACCAGCAGCAGCAGAACATGCTCTCCACACGCAGGGGGAAGGGAGAACCTGGGAGGTCTTTTGGGAGGACCGAAGTTGGCCATGGGGAAAGTGGCTGCTTTAGTCACATCTGGGCATACGTTGTCTCCAGACCCCTTACATACACCAAGCAGCCGTGCTTTGAGCATGGACCTAGGCAGAGCCTTTCCACTTTTGTGGAGGAGAGAACAGGAAGGACTGGCTTGGGATAAAAATGGTCAGGTTCAGCCTGTAGAAGAGACTTTGGTCAACTCAAAGAAATGGCCTCATGAACAAGGGTAGGCTGCATTTCTCCAGAGGTCCAGTGTGTTTTTCAGACCACTGCAGAGTATGTTACATCCTCCTACAGTGACCTCTGTATCGCCACGCCGTTCTGGATTGCATGAGAACGTCTGCAGCGATTCCAGATAATTCCCGGCCCCTCCACAGAGGCAAACAGTGAGCTGAAGTGGCTGATTTACTAGCAAGTACAGCTGATGAAGGCGACATCAATGAGGACACTTGGCAAGCCTGGCTCCGCGCAACCAGAGCCTGCCTGTCTGTGGTGGTAGAGCCTGTAATTAGCTAACACTCATCTGCTATATGCAGAAAGGATAAATATTGACAAACTTTGCAAGGGTCTCCATTTATTCGGCAGCTGCTGAAAGCACCAGGTGGTTTGGTAGCCTGGTGCATCTGTCTGTCACCGCAAGCTGCCACCCACCCCTAAAACAGCTCACAGCCAAGAGCAAGGGAGAGGTTGCCCGTGTCCTCCTCTACTAATTAAATATCACAGGGGCCGGTAACACAGACACAAGGCTCAGAGCAGCAGTGTGAACTCCTCCGTGCCTCAGTTTGCTGCTAGAAACTGATCTCTAGCACTGGAAGCTGCTAACACCTACACAGAAGGGACTGGAGCACCGAATTTTGCTGCTGGGTTCTTGCAGGACTTTGGGCAGGTCTCCTTGGCCTTCCGTAACTGTAAGCTCCTCACCTGTAAAACGAGTGGAGGAAAGACTGCTATTTCTGACCCATCCAAATGAACCCGCAGCCACCACGTTTAGCTGCTGAGATCCTCTCCCTGGAGCACCTCAGAGCAACGGGGAACCTTTTTTTTTTTTTTCCAGATGGA
>NW_008794444.1:2375174-2387273 GCF_000699145.1 Aptenodytes forsteri
TTTTTCCAGATGGAGCAGCCACAGGCATCCAACCCAAAAGCTCCCCACAATCCTCCTCCCAAAGGTCAGGGAGCCAGAGAGGGGAAGAAACCTGAACAAGCACTTTTGCCTTTCTAGTTGTGGAAAATCAAAAGCAGTTTGTGGGTTGTGGGAGGAAGGAGCTGACAGGCCAGAGTAAGCCAGGAGCTCGGCGGCCACGGGCCAGATGCCCAGAGCTCCTACACTCCCCTGAGAGTCTCTCGCCATGGTCTCGACTGTTTAAACACCCCAGAAAGGGCCCAAACATGCAGGAAAAGAGGCTATGTTTGTCCCCCAGGGGGTTTCTGCTCGTTACCATTGTGCAATAGGCAAATGCAATGAAAAAAACAGTGACCATAAAGGTGATGGGGACCCCTAGGTGCTGTAACTCAGTAGACTCCACAGTCCCAACTCTCTCATGGGCCAGGTTGCCAGATATTAGGTGAAGCAAAACAACATGGCTTTTTGGTTATTTATGGAGAACTCTCGCCTCTGTGTCACCTTCTGAGGGCAGAAGCAGCACGAAGGGGCTCAAAAAACAATTGGACAAAGGGAGATGGAGGTGAGACCGTGCTGCCACCCCTCTGAAAACTAGGAAAAGGTCTTTCAAGAACGATCCCCGAAGCAAGCACGCGTTGTTTGTGCTTGCTCTTCTGACAGCAAGCGCCAGCAACAGGTAAGTGTAACCTGAGCAAAGCGCTTTATCTCTGTGACACCTGGAAGGCGACTTGCTAGACGTTATCGCCGAGCAATACTTTGATCTACTAGGTGGGAGCAAAATGAAGGGATCCCACATGTTTCTCAGGAGACTTCTCCACTCCGAGCTCTCCTGGCCCACCTGAGCCCGCCTGCGACATCCAGCTCTGTCTCAGATTCCCACCCCAGCAAAGCACCTGTGGAGCTGAAATCTACCTTGAAAAACAACTGAAAAAAAAAATCAAACAGCAGAAGAAACTTTCTTTTGTGGCAGCCAGGAGAGCTTGCTTTGGCCAGACAGCAGAGCCCTCTTCAGTCCGGCGACGGGTAGTGAAGAGCTGGTTGAACCAATGTGACCTCGCAGGCCCTGGCAATCTCCCAGTTGGGCCAAGCTGGGGTTTAGCTGGTGCTTGGGTATAGCGGGCAGCAGTGCCTTCGGGACACAACCAGATGCACCCAGTCGTCGAAGCTCTCACCAGAGATAGAAGAGAAGGATCTGTCAAAACCAGAGGGTGGGAAATGCATCCTATAATTACAGATTACCATTCTAGGAGGAAGAATTATTTCATGGAGAAATCTTGGGGTGGAGGAGGGAAAAAAGGGGAGAAAGGGAAGAAACCCACATTCTGAAGCTAATAAATAAAAAAAGTGGTTTAACAAAACATGTCATCATGTGACAAGGTAGTTTTTCTTGCAAGCAGGTGCACCGCAGTTTTAGAAATATTAAATCTTAAGAGGTTTGCATTGCACAATAGATGGCAGCCAGAAAGCATGTTGATGTTTTTTGGCAGTGTTTCAGATGTCATGGTATTTTTTTTTCTTTAAAGCTTCCATCAGCAGGAGGGAAAGCCGTGCCAAGGAAAAGGAATCAAATCTGGATGCAGCAAGACTCGCATTCAGACGGAGGCTCCCTGCCAGATGCTACAGGGCCAAATCGGAAACAACCACATTGAGTTCATTACGACAACTGCATAATCAAAAGCCTGCGTAAAGGCAAAAAAAATAAATT
Source organism: Aptenodytes forsteri (assembly GCF_000699145.1). Lineage (NCBI taxonomy): Eukaryota > Metazoa > Chordata > Aves > Sphenisciformes > Spheniscidae > Aptenodytes > Aptenodytes forsteri. Next base: position 2,376,898 of record NW_008794444.1, read on the forward strand.
AATCTATTTAATACTTAGCTAAATTCTCAACTGTTGAAATAGATTTGAAGAAAAATTCATCATAATCCCCTCTTCCTGTTGAGAAATTCCTCCTTGTTCTCCAAGACGTCCATGAGATGGCAGGAGTGCACTCTCCTCGATGTCCGAAGGGACCATGACACGGGTGCCATTTCCACACCGGGAACTTCACTCCAGCTATGGGCATTGCTGAGAAAACACTGATTTATCTTTCTATTTATTGCTGCTGGAAGGAGATGAGTGAGTGGCACCAAAGGGCACATCTTCAGAGAAGAAATCGACTGATACCTGTTTCCCAGAGAGGCTGGGAATGGTTCCATTTGCTCCTCTCGCTTTCAGCCCCTTTAAACTGCTTTCGGTGACACAACCCTGCTCACTGCAGACCCTGGGTCTACACACTTATCCCCTGCTGTGCACAGGAATTTGTGAACGGGCACTGAGAAACTGAAAGAGTGCAATAAGAAAAGGACCCGGACATTCGCCAGCAAGAAATCTGGAGGCTGTGATTTAGAAATCATAGCCCCGGCATTTATGGCTGGGGACGGCTATGGAAACAACCCCTCAGGGATGTCCCAGTTTTCAGCTCTGTTTACGATCCTGAGGCCTCCACACAACTGGGGCACAGCTGCGAGCCCGCCTCTGGTTAGGCAGGACCCATAGCAGCCCAGCTTCTGCATGCTGGGCCAAAGGATGGGCTGGCAGTTGTGCAAGCGCTTCCCTTAGCCAGGCTGCAGAAGCAACATCCCAACAAGAGACAGATGCTAGTGGCTGAAAAGCACCCAGCTACCCCAACGGCTTCAAGAGAGCACGTTGCATGAAGGAGCCGCTCTTTGCATGCTCAAGAGTCTTAAAACCAGGAGGTCCTCCAGTCTTTCACCCACTGGTTTGTCAAATCCATGCTCAATTCATAAAGTCACACACAGTTGTTGCAGTTTTGCATGGGGGAAAAGGGTTCATGTGCATACGCTGTCTCTGTGAAGGATACAACGACTTCTGCACCAGGTTCATGCTTGCTCAGGGACCCTCAGCTCAGGTCCTACCAGGACAGGAAGGCAAAAAGAACTCCAGCAGCCTCACGCTGGCTCCTCTCCAGCAGCAGGTGCAATTGGGACTTTACAGCCAATGCTTCTTCCCACTGATCTGCTCACTGCATCTGCACTGTGAGAGCAGAGCTGGGCCAGTTTTGCTGTGCTCAGAGGTCCCTCTGCATCTGCAAGTTCACATCGACGTGCACCGCTGAGATCAAATACGCATATGAGTCACCATGCGTGTCTGCCTTGTACTGAGCAGCAGGGGATGGGGGCTCAGGGGACGCTGAGCGGGACCCAAAAGCCTCAGAAGAGCTGTATGTTTTAGCAGAGCAAAGGCCCACTCCTTCTCCAGCGTCCCACGTCACAGCAGGCACTGCCCAGCAAGCAGTAGAGCTGCGTTCCCAGGATCATCACTGTAGCCTGCAAACAGCTGTGCTGCAGGGAGATGCTGCCCTCTACAATGATCAAAAGATGATGTTGGCTAACTTTTCTCAATGACTCTTTTAATCTTCACATAACCCAAACCCTCCATTATCTCCTGTCCATTGAATCTTTTGCTTCCGTATCTTCCTTAACTACCTCCTGGCTTTCGAGCTTTGCGGTTCACCATCCCTAACGCGATCTTTCCTGTTCCCTTAACTCCCTCTTTCTTCTGCATGGTACATCAATTGGTATCCTAGCTCCTGGTTGCAGAACCAGTTTCATATCGAGACACGTGGACTCAATGCATCAGATTGCACAGGTGGATCATCTCGAGAAGCTGATGTTTGCCTGCATCCATGGACAGTTAGCTTGCTGGTTATAGATAACGCTCAGAAAGCAGCGGGACAGGAGCAGTGTGAATCCATCAGCATATGAGCTCTGCTACCTGGCTCCTGAGAGCCCACAGAGCCCCAAGGACGGCAAGGGGACGTCATTGGGATACAACAGACGAGGGGATAGTGGGGCAGGAATTGTCCCTTTCTCATGAGGACCATATCATTCACAAGGTTAGTGCCCCATTTACAAACAACATGCAAACCCACAAGACGTGGCACTCAAGAGAGCTCTAATCTTGAACCCTCAACCTGACTTGAATCACTGTTGCTCTCTCCAGTGTTTAAATAAATTATTAGAAAACCTCTGCCAAACGCATAAATCCCATCCTAATGCCCCTGATGTCAGAGGGAAGGTGCCTGGTAACGTTACTGGTCTTTGGATCAGGCCTCAGAAGAGCAGCTGCAAGATATTAACCAGCAGGCTCAGAAATTCATCTTTGCTTTAACTCGGTCTAAACCTTTGTAAATAACTCACGATAGGTCAGGGAAAAAAGAAGCTAACAGCTCATATCTGGCTGTGTTCCCCTGTCCTATAAAATAAGCTTACGTTCTTAAGAAAGAGGAAAGCTCGCTAAACAAATTCACCCAGAGCAGTGGTAGTTTCCATTCCACAAACCAAACAATTCAAGAAGCGCAGAAATCGCTGCGATGATTCTTCACCTTTTTCCACGGCTGATAACAATTTCCTCCTTGTTCTGTTCAGCGTTCCCACTGCGACTGTTTCCTACCGTCTCCCGATTGCCAAGAAATCCCTCCCGCTGCTGCGAGAAGCATGACAGCTCCTAGGAACTATCTGTTCATGGCATGTAAAAGCAAGATGGTACGGGGAGGAGAGGCAGGTACGTTTTCTTCTGGTAGAAGATATCATGGGCAACGTGGCTGTCTTGGGGGGGTACCAGGCTTTAGGGGGGCAGGTGTGTCCTAGCTTGGGGTATGGGAGAATCGTTCAGCTTCCTCTAGCTCCAGTTGTGTCAACCAGCATCTCAGAGTGCCACAATAACACAAATCGTAGATGGAATACCTTTTTCTTTTGTTTTTTAAGGCGGTTCTGAAGCAGCAGGTGCCGTTACTTGGCTCAGCTGAGCAATTGTTCAGCACTGCAGCAGGTCTGTAGCATGATTATCACTGCCCCAACTGGGAAAACAACATCTCAACAGGGAAATACAGAGCTGGAACAGAGTGAAGATGGGCAGTGATAGCTGCACATCACGTGGAGATCTCCCACAGGCAGAAATATGGAAATACTAGCACATTTTCCATGATGCAAAGGACAGGATTCCCGTGTTGCATTGGCATATGCTGCGCAGCTGCGGAAGGCGGGGATCGAGCGTACCATGCCGTCACTTCTGGGGAAAGCAGCCAAATGCATTGACACTTTTCATCTACGCTGGCGCTCGACCAAATGGCTTTATAGCAAGACTCCCAAATTACTACCTTGACCACCGCATGTGCTTCCTCTATGGTCTTAAAATCCATCTATGTAAATGCTCATTCCTTTCTTCTACCAGGATAATTAACTTCTGCCTTAAAACGCCACTCTCCAGTTCACATTTCTCTGGCCTCCGTGAGGATCTTAACAAGGCTGAGAAATCTCAGGCCTCATGCTGTCTGCATTGAGGGGTGTTTAACTCTGCGTGTGAATCATCCCCCAGCCCTTGGTGAGGGCAGCACTCGTGACAGCAGCTCCACATGACAGCCCTTTGCAGAGCCAGAGCCCAACGGAATCGAATCGCAGAGACGAAGGGCATCCTAGGGCTTGCTTAAACTGCTGCTGAAATGTGGTCTCTTCTGGAATGAAACGCAATCACCGATTAACAAGACACACAACTGGCCATTTAAAGCAGCGAGTGAAAGAGTACAGCTTCAGGAGAAATTGCAGACAGAAGTGGTCGTGGCACGAGGGGGGCAAAGCGTCTGGCTACAGATCGCTGTTGAATTAGGTGTTGGAGCAGACTAGATCACAACAGCAGTGTTAAACCAGATGCACCGCTGTTTTCCTATCAACAGGGATTACATTGGTTAAACCATTTGATACTGACTAATCGAGGAAGGTTCAGCGTTGCTGGGAAATGGAAGGGGTAATCAGATACTCCGCAGCTCTCCCGCTCTGAGCACACACGCAAAATGTTCAAAGCCAAAGCGGTGCAGGTGCATATTCCCAAATGCAGACTCTTGTCTTGTGCGATTTAAAACTGGGTTGGCAAAGGACTCGGTTTTCCATGGGAGCTACTGTGTCTGCAAAAAACTTCCCAGACTCCAGCTGCCATCTCGTGGTCGAATGAGACACCTTCCTATTTCTTTCCTTCTGATCTACCACCACTCATGCAGTACTTTTCCAGGATTGGTAATGTCAAAAATTTCTGGGATATGTTTTCCCCAGGAAAGCCCTGGTTGGAAGCACCACATTCCCACATTGCAGTGGGTTTGACCTTTTCACCACGCATTAGGGAGGATACTTTATTTTCCATCAAGTAACATTCGAAAAAGGTGGACTCTAAGGGAGGGGGGGGGTGTTTAACATCGCTTGACATCCTTGAAAGCTCCAGGGAATTTCAAGCAGTGTTCAGCAATACACTCAGGTTTGAACCTTGCTGCTGTCTTCCCCTGACTCCTGGTTAGTACCCTCTGGCCCCGCCACTCCAGGCAGGGAGGCTTCAGAAGGCTGTAGGGTCTGCAAAGCCAGGGGGCCAAGCTACAGCACGCTGCAGCCCCTCCGAGTTGGAGACACTGTTTGTTGGCTCCTTTCTCTGAGCACTTGCTCCAGACCTGCTCCGTGCAGCAGATCTCAGAGCCGTCTGCAACCCCGGGAAAACCAGCGAAACTTTGAACAAAATCAGAGGTCCATCTGCACAGAACAGCTTGCGGTACAGAGAGTCCCAGCGTAATGTCCTGGCTGTGGCGAAGCTGATGGGAGTTTGGCTGTTTTTTTCAGCAGGACCAAGCTTTTGTCCCTGTTCTCTTTCCCAGACTCATTCAATGTGATTCAGACTGTCAGTGGGACTTACAGATGCTCATGGGGTTACTCTGAGCATAAAGTAAGATACATTCCCAAAGCTGCCCTGGTCTAGCTATTAGCTGATGTGTATAACCACCACGTCATACCCTGCTCCCTTGTCCTGCCGCATGGAAGAAATTTCTTCACCGAAAGGGTTGTCAAGCACTGGAACAGGCTGCCCGGGGAAGTGGTTGAGTCACCATCCCTGGAGGTATTTAAAAGACGTCTAGACGTGGTGCTTAGGGACATGGTTTAGTGGTGGACTTGGCAGCACTAGGTTAACGGTTGGACTTGATGATCTTAAAGGTCTTTTCTTAACTAAACAAACCTATGATTCTATAATCCTATGTCATCGTGGCCAGGAACCACCCAACTAAAAGGCCTGTTCAGTATAATCTCCTCGTGCTTAATGACATCTGTGTGGTCACCATTGTAAAGCCCTGGGTTCCTCAGACACTGTGTGCACAGAATAAGTCCATGATACCTGTGCGTTGACGTGAGATGTGTTTGGTACAATCTAAAAAATAGCTGATGGCCCAACAAGACATTTCCTTCAGCTGGTACTTTCTGGAGGCAACTGCAAAGGGAACACAAGTCCTGTGCATGGTCCATCACTCCTACAGAAGTTCACGTACCCTGCTTCCCACCATCATCTCTTGGCTATCTCTGGTCTGGCAGCTATAGATCTGTACCAGTCCGGTGGCAAAGCTGGTGTCCCATGCCAGGTACCTGAGCAGTCCTAGAGGCAGCAGGTTGCTCTAAATCCTGTCTTCTCTGGGGCAGCATTGCGTAGTACGGAACATGCCGAGTTGATCCCGAGTTACCAGACATGCTGGGGCTTCTACAGAGAAATCAAACTTGAGCAGTAGGTCCTTCCCCAGCACTGACAAAACCTGAAGTCCAGCAAGAAGCTTGGGTACCATCAGATTAAACTGTCAAAATATTTATTTTTGAACTGAAAATGTATACATTAGCTGTATTAACTTTCCTCAGTGCAGAGGAAAGGAAGCCTGCTTGCAATATTACTTTATGGATGTCTAGAGAAGGGCTTGCCTTAGCTGACTACACTGATATAAATGCAGCACACGAGTAACTCAAGAAATAATCCAAGATGGGGTGTTTGTGTCTCATCTTAGAGAGTTAAGGCCAATGAGGAAGAGCTTGTCCACTGGTACACTCTATACCTGACGCGGCTCACCACATCTCTAGCTGTCAGGCAGTGTCCAGCAAGCATTTGCCATTTTCAACCGCTGCTTCGTTACGTACAACTAAATGGTGGTGCATGGCCAGTCATGTAACACCTGCCCAAGTGCCACTTAGTTCCTGGGACAAGACTCATCTCTGATGCCAAGGGCTAAGGGCTGGCACCAAATTTAAGTTCTAGACCTGCATCGCCTGGCAGTCAATCCAGGCCTACAAAAAATCCTCAGAAGAGCATTTTTATTTTGAGTGTCTCAAAAGCAGAGCAAGGATCATGTCCCAGTAGGACCCTTGGACCAGCCATTATTACAAAATGTTCACGGCTGTGCTGTGTAAGGTCCTTCTATCAGAAGAGGCCACTTTCCTTTTATACACTTTTCTCGTTTGGAGTAGATTTTGGATCAAACCTTCACATCATATGACAGCAATAAAATCCAGAAGTTTTCCCCTGAAAAACTGGGATCTGCAAACAGCAAAATTAATGGGACCTACAGGCTGAAATAGGGCAGTAAATGTGTAAGGAGAGAAGAGGTCACTTAAACTGACTTCTAATGCCCCAGAGAGCTAGACTTTGTTACTTGTCTTCAGTATTAAGTCAAATTTCATTGTCCAGCTCAGGTGAGATAATGGAAAAATTCAACTAGCATAGGGCCCACTGTGTGGATCCACACTGACTCCATGAGGAACCAGGAACCACCCAAAAATATCTGTTTTCTGCAGCAGGAGCAGGGTCCCCCCAACCGAGCGCCCAGAGCAGACAATCCCAGGCTTAGCGCCGTATGAGCACGGCTGCACACGCCAGGACCCGGGTGGGCGCTGGTGGAAGAATAGCCAGGGATCTGTGCCAGAGCTCATAAACACCTCCGTGCCAGAGGTTCAGTCACATCACCAGCGAACCAGGTGCACCAAACATTTTGGGGTGAGCCCTGATTATTGCTTCTCGCAGGCTCAGTCAGCCAGCTTGCTGTTTGTGCAGGGCTGATGCAAGGTTCCTGTAATCTCCTTTGCATCTCACACTGGCCAACCAGTTCCTTCTTAGCTCAACCTGCTTCCAGATCAGATGAAAGCATATTTCATGTACTTTGCTCAACTCGGAGATAAGAATCACCAGTAAGAAAGGATGTCAATTGCCAGGTAAGCTGGGTTTGTAGTAGCATTGTGCTGCAGGAATGATTAAAAAAACCCTCATGACAGCAGTGAACTTGGCTTCAGGACAATACCTAAAGCTTCAAAACACAAAATATCAGCAAAAAGGTTTGGCAGGGCAGTTCTGCCCTTTGGTTCTTTTGTTCTGCCATTGGTCTTGGCCATGAGATCTCATCCTCTCCTGGTGATCCCTAACCACTACCACAACTCCAGCAATATCTGAGCTATCCTTCTGCAGAGCTGAGGTGCTGGTGAGCTGTGAGAACCTTCTCTTAAGAGTGCACATCTCATCAGCACGTGTTTGGCTTTGTGCATCTGGACTGTGGAGCTTAAAAAGCTGGCACTCACAGGTGGAAGAGGGAAAATCTGCCTTTTTTCCATTCTCTGTCTGGATTTGGTGTGAAGGTTTAATCAAGTTCAGGCCTCTTGTGGTGCTTACAGAATCAATGCCAAGTCTAGGCACAGGCTGGCTAAGTAGTTGCTGAGCGCCTCTGCATGTTTCCCAGCAGAGTTGTGCAATGGATCTGATGTTTTTTCAGCAACAATGGTGGGGAACCTCTTCCTTTCTCAGGGCAAAATAGGCTTTACTAACACATTAGCCAAGATTTCATTGTAAAACCATGGAAGAATGAGCCATGTGATCAGGGCTGTATGAATGAAATTCCAGTCTGTAAATGCTCGGGCCGCAGACTCCCCACCCTGGTTTACAAGCTTTCCTACACCATGATCCTGCTCTCGGCTCATGCTGGCAAGCGGCGAGACAGGGGCCACAGTCAGTTTACTACACCAGGTTCTGGTATGCAAACCCTGTCCTTTCCAAAGGGGTTTTGTAGCAAGCTTGGTCTTGCCAGGTGCCACACACTCCCGGTTCCCATGAATTTCGGAGGAAGCACTTGGCAGTTTGCAGAACTTGGCTCATACCATACGAAGGAATGTCTCAGCATCTGTGGCACTTGGATTAGCAGGCTTCGTGCTGCTAAGCAGAGCCAAAGCCGACTCCTCACATCTTTGATTAGATCAGCCTCAATCCGATTAACAGTGCCTAATAAGAAAATTTCAATTTATGGTCATTGACCTTCAAGAAATTGCATATGATACAATTTTTGCGCTGGAAGTAAGCTATATGCTGTATGCAGAGCAAGGATTAGTGTGCGGTTCCAATTCCTCAGGACTACTATGTACTTCTCATTATTATACACTGCAGAGGATGTCTTTAGGACATTAATTATCTTAGGAAGAAAACACCTCACAAAAAGAATGGTTCTAATCGTTTATATATTTATTTTCTTTCATTTAAAGAGTCAGATTCCTGCAGAGACCAAACGAACATCTGAAAAGCATGGATTTTGTGTGTGAGACTCAGGCAAGTACTGATTTTTTGTAATTGGACCTATTACTAAAATTTCTATATGGATTTCTAAAGGTACTCGCTGTATTATTTCCCGGTGGTGTTTCACAGAAGCTACATGACATGCAAAAATCAGCATTTTACCAACAGTAATGAGTTTCCATGAGCAGTTGTCTCTGCCGGTGGGCAAATCTGGAAATGAAAATGTGGAGATGGGATGGGAAAAAAGCAGTGTCTCATCATCGCAGCGTAAGTTTGAAAAGGCTGCTTTTAATGACGCTTGTAAGGAGCCACAGGGGACAGAAAGTTTAAATCTCTGATCCCTCCATCACGCCCTTTTGGACAACACTGGATGCACGGTCGCTGCGGATGGGTTCCAAATGCCTGGGATGGTCTTGCTGCAGAAAAACTAGCAAACTCCAGGAAAAAAAAAAAGACTCCTAAGCCAGTTATTTAAACACTTGGCAGCTTTTTATCAATCAGTATTTATCTAACGCAGAAATGCCAGCTTAGCTGTACTTGCACATGTCTGAACTTGCCTTTTGCAGAGCATGGACACCGTTTTGCCTTCCCTGAGCTGGTTGAAAGGCCTGTGCATTAATCTCCTCTCTCCCCAGCATCAACGTTCTCCTCCTGCCAAGAGGGGAGAAGGATGGGCCAGAAGTGGGGCTGCAGGAGACGTGAACCCTTTCCCTCAGCCCTTCCTTGGTCTGCTATTTTCATCATGGAGATTTTTCCCCGCTCCTTCTTTAAGAGGGGCCCTAAAGACAGATGCGAGAGAGGGAAGAGCTGTTACTTGTGCAAAGTTCGCACTGCCAGAAGGCCTGGGGAGCAGCTAGATGCCTTCTGCTCTGGATTCACGTTCAGACTCTGCAAGAGCCCCATGTGCCCTCCCACAAACCATTCAATCATGCAAAGCTTCGCTTTAGTCTCTGCCAACATCATGTTAAAATACTTCCTTTTTCCTGATTTTTCAGTTTCTCCTTAGAGCTTGCACATTTTGGGAGGCAAACACGGTTGCACCTCTCTCTTTGGCACCACACCCAGCACAGTGGTGCTCTGTTTTGGTTAAGGCCTTTAAATCATTCATAATCATATTTATTAAGAGCTATTAAAGCCTCCTGGACAAGCTAGGTATGTTCCAACTTGACTTGATTTCCGGATCGTCAGCTATGTCGTTGCTAAAAGATGGGAAAGCGTGATCCGAAATAAACGAGCATCATCACGTGCAAATGAAATTGTGATACAAAAGCCATTTCAGACCCTAAAGAACAATTAACCAAGCAGCATTTCACCTGCCAGGCTAAAATCAACCCAGAAGGAAGCTTGAATTCCCAAAATTTGCTGGGAAATTTTGGGAATTTTTTTGCGGAGCCTCTGTCCCTTTGTGGGACCAAGAACAGAAGCAAGGACATCAGCCTCCCTTACGGATTACATGACAGACTAAACACCTACAACATAGGCTAACTCTGACAATCTGATTTTTGTAGGATTTGGTTAAGTCTCACATGATCACTTCACCTGGACCAAAATATTAGATTGCTTTTTTCCCTTGTGGCTCTGACCATTAAACATCATAATCATATTTATTAAGAGCTATTAAAGCCTCCTGTCATCTTTCTGCATGCACTAAGGTAGTCTCTGATGGGTTGCTGTGGGGTTAAGGAAGGAACAGTCTGCATGGAGATGCTTTTCATGATCTGTGCTGATCCGTGGCATGAAGAGGTTTGTTTTCACGGTGGTTGTATTCGCTCTTTGCATTGTCCCGTCCCGCCATCCGCTGGCACTGAGGACCAGCTCGGTGCCTGCCGGCTGCCAGG
>NW_008794444.1:2388588-2402226 GCF_000699145.1 Aptenodytes forsteri
GGAGCCTATTGCTTGTACCGCCTGGGGAAAGCTGGGGATCTGGGGCTTTTTTTGCGGAGCCTCTGTCCCTTTGTGGGACCAAGAACAGAAGCAAGGACATCAGCCTCCCTTACGGATTACATGGCAGACTAAACACCTACAACATAGGCTAACTCTGACAATCTGATTTTTGTAGGATTTGGTTAAGTCTCACATGATCACTTCACCTGGACCAAAATATTAGATTGCTTTTTTCCCTTGTGGCTCTGACCATTAAACATCATAATCATATTTATTAAGAGCTATTAAAGCCTCCTGTCATCTTTCTGCATGCACTAAGGTAGTCTCTGATGGGTTGCTGTGGGGTTAAGGAAGGAGCAGTCTGCATGGAGATGCTTTTCATGATCTGTGCTGATCCGTGGCATGAAGAGGTTTGTTTTCACAGTGGTTGTATTTGCTCTTTGCATTGTCCCGTCCCGCCATCCGCTGGCACTGAGGACCAGCTCGGTGCCTGCCGGCTGCCAGGAGAGCCCTCCATCCTCCCGGGCTCCCTTGTCTCATCTCGCAGGAGCGGAGGCGGTGAGAGGGCTGGGTGCTCGGTGTGGGGCAACACGTCCTCCACCAGTTTCGTGCCTCCAGGGCGCTGGATGGGGGATGGCTGCAAAGGGCCTGCTCTGACTTCTGCAGCGCTGCTGGAGGAAAACCCACAGCAAGGTTGGGTGAAGGAGGGAGAAAAGACCCCATGTCATCTTCAGGGTGGAGAGGGCAGCTGCTAGAGGTGCCTCAGGTACCAACAGTTGAGTAAAATAAATAAACCAAGAGGGGCTGGTCCCAAAGCACATAGAAGGTCCTGGAAAGTCTTCTGCTGCCTTGACTGAATCAGACCCGTAGAGAAGCTCACTAATGAATTCACATCAAGTCAAAGAATCCTTCCACTCGAACACTATCAACTGATTTATAACAGGCACCAGCACCCAGAGGTTAAAACAAGGAGCTTCTCCTGGCTGCTCTGAGCAAAGCAAATTCAAGCTGACCTGACGGAGTGAACCCACGAAGCGGGCGAGCTTCTTGTCAGAGGAAGAGGGCACCACCAAAAACGCAAGCAGCAGCCTACGCCAGTGGGAGCTGTGCTGTGTGTGGGGAGCGTTTTGTTCATGCTGAGCACAGACACAGAGCTGGGTATTGTTCGCTGGCACGTCCATGAGCCGAAGCATCCACAAGCCACATAAAGAGAAAAAGCTGGATGGAAGAGAAAGGGAGGCAGCGCGGCCCTAAGAGAAAGTCACAAGGCAGAGGGTTGTTTTTTCTCAGCATAGCATTGCTGTTAATTTAGAGGGAATAAATGAGCTTGAGCGGACCACGAAAATAAGGAAAAACTACTTGGCCAAGGCTTTTTGCACCAACGATTTCCATGAAGTGATCGATAAAGGAGGAGGGATAGCATGTTTGCGGTACCTGTATTTGCTTCTGTAGCTGTACCCAAAACTGTGGCCATGAGCCCACTGCTCAGAGGTTCTTGCAATCCTTGGCCTAAAAGCACACGGTGAAGGCGCTCAGACTCTTATCAAAGCAGGGATGTTTAATGGTCAGAGCCACAAGGGAAAAAAGCGATCTAGTATTTTGGTCCAGGTGAAGTGATCATGTGAGACTTAACCAAATCCTACAAAAATCAGATTGTCAGAGTTAGCCTATGTTGTAGGTGTTTAGTCTGCCATGTAATCCGTAAGGGAGGCTGATGTCCTTGCTTCTGTTCTTGGTCCCACAAAGGGACAGAGGCTCCACAAAAAAAGCCCCAGATCCCCAGCTTTCCCCAGGCGGTACAAGCAATAGGCTCTTGCTTTCTTTTTACAAAAAGATATGATGAATGCCAGGTAAAGTAGAGGGAAAAGATGAATAAAAATAGAAATCCCTGCTTGATTTCAACTGTCATTTGTGATTTGGCTGCTGGGGAAACAGGCACTTTCCCCACGTTATCAGCAGCCCTGAAACCTGACACATTTTTGCTAGCTTTGGCCTCTTTCCTTGGATATCGCTTTTCCAGCATCAGAAACAGTTACAACAGTTACAACAGTTGCAAAATGTGGATTCTCCGCGGGCTCTGCTAGGCCTCAGGAAAGGAAAGAAGAAAAGCATACGCAATTGATGGAGAAGGGAAAAAAACCTCACAAGAATAGTAGCAAGGGGGGAAGTTGTGTCTCTCATTTGGAGCGATGTTCAGGGCACAGTAAGTGGCAGCTGAAAGGACAGTCACTTTTGCTGGGCTACTCTTATTGGGGTCTGTCTCAGATACAAGGCAACGAAAGGGCCAGTACTAGCATCTTGGTACTTGCTAGAGGCCCGGGACTTCATGGATGTGGAAGCCACAATGACAAAGCCTACTCAATGCCATCCAGATCCCTCCCCCCAGAAATGTTCTTCTCTCCATTTTCTTAAGGACCTGAACAGAAAGTGATGGACAAATAGACCCTCTGCTCAGAGTTTTATCTGCCCGGAGAGGTCTAATTGCAGCATATGAAATGGCCTCAAGTTGCGCCAGGGGAGGTTTAGATTGGACATGAGGAAAAATTTCTTTACTGGAAGAGTGGTTAAACATTGGAACAGGCTGCCCAGGGAAGTGGTTGAGTCCCCATCCCTGGAGGTATTTAAAAGACGAGTAGATGAGGCACTTAGGGACATGGTTTAGTGGACATGGTGGTGTTGGGTCGACGGTTGGACTCGATGCTCTTAGAGGTCTTTTCCAACCTCAATGATTCTATGATTCTCTGATATCTGCTTTGGCTGATTGTGCTTTACCTTCCCAAGTCATGAATTGCAGTGCTGGCTACCCACTCAGGCCAGGAGGGGTGAGAACACAGATCGTGGTTCTGATTTTACTGCCCCCCCCTTCTCCCCCATCAGGAACTGCTGACTTAAAGTCACTGTAAAGAGAATGCGGCACGGGACATTACTGTCTGAATACGGATGTTCACGTCATTAAACCTGTCATTACTCGTGCTGCTCAGCAAGCCAATTGCAGTGTTGACGCCAGCTTTTGATATGCGACTCCATTACCAGAATCTCCCTTATGAAGTACAAATCCCATGTAATAACCAAGTGATAAAGTCCCGTAGGAAAAACAAACCCTCAGATCAGGGCGTGAAATCAGATGCAATGAGAGTGACACAAAACTTTTGCTCCTCCCTCACCCACCTAAAATGTCATACCGGTACTGAGCCAATTTGAGAGGGCAGGCACCTGTTTTCCAGTGCAAGTACCTGTTTGGGGAACAGGGCAAGGATCATTAGACACCGCTGTTTTGCAGATCCACCCATTACAGTTTGCTTTACAAACATGGTGTACATGACTGTAAGCTTCTAACTCACATAGTTCACCTGGGGTGAGAGGGCTGCAGTGACCTGGGACTTAAATAGCCAAGAAGCCTTTTCCTAGGAAGGCTTTGAATTTTCCAGAATACTCTGGAAAGGGCTATGATTCAACCTGCTGAAGAAGGGAAAATATTCTGAAAGGTTTCAGTAACTGTATTTACGCCAGCCCAGGGACAGATCCACAGGTCAGAAGCAGGAGGAATCCAGTCCCCCGAGCAGCCACGCAGTGTCCCCATCCACGCTGCCCAGGCAGGAGGTGCTGGAAATGCTTTTATACCTCACTAGGCATTGTATAAATGGGAAATTTTGGGACGGTAGGTTGATGTAAAAGAACGCAAATCATCGGGAAGCAAAAGGTATATTTCACAGTTAGATGGTTGTCTACCTCTGCAAAGAAATGGGGAAGAAATTTCTTCATGTGGCCTTTTAAATAATCTGCGTCCTTGGAACATTTCCACCACAGTCAGATTTCCTACCACAGTCAGATTTTCTACCACAGGAAGATTTTCTGCATCAGATGCTTGTTCGTTCTCTTTTTTTTTTTGATCCCTCTGTACCATATGAGTACAGACTGTCTCATTTCAGCCCATAAGACAGCAATGATCTTGGATAATGTGAAGGCTAAATAAGTTTAACTGGACAGATCTCACTCTCCCAGGCCCCTCTCCCGACTTTCCTCTCCAGGCCCTTTACTACTTGCTGTAACAGTACTTCCACCATAAAAAGAAAGGAGATCTCCTGCCTGCACCGCTGGCCCGGGCTGTAGGAACAGTTGGACATCAGTCCCTCTCAGGCTTGCAAAACTACAGTTCAATCCATCTGCCAGACGTGACATAAAAGAGGAGACCTTTTAACAGTACGTTAGAGGAGAAGTGAATAAATCTGGCAACGGAGGGAGAACAAAGTAGCTCGAATATTCAGCAAAGAGCAAAACCAGAGTGTCCTGAGGCCCATAGGAATCGGAGGCTTTTGATGAAAGCGCTTCCACGTAATGAATAAAATGTGACATATTTAGAGCTGGAATCTGGTCCTAGCTGTCACCTGACCGACAGACGGCTCCAGCCAGATGACAGCGCAGTGCCTTTGACCGCGCGCTACCATAGCAGCTTTCCACCACCCTCCTGCACATTTTCACACATGCTACAGCCACAGGTGGCAAAGATCGCATTCTACCTACTAAAACACAAGTCATAAGGACATTCCCTCGGGGCATCAGATGACCCAAGGTCACTCACCTACTATCAGGTGTCCTCTTAGCAAGAGGTAACATTTGCATCTCTGCAGATATGTGCAGGCTTAAAGGTCTTCTCAATCAGACCCTATTTCAGTAAGATATTTAAGACAGCACCTGACTTTATGTGAGTGTTTCCATTACTGCTCTCATGCTTGAAGTTAAGTATGTCCCTTAGTACTTCCATCAAGGATGCAATGACGAGCATTGCTACTATGCTTTCCTAGAACAGCATGTGCTGCGAGGACTAGGTAACGTATTTCATATCTCTTACAATTCATCATGCGTAACAGTTATCTCAAGTTTGAGCCAGAAATACATCCAGTGGATTGTGACCAATTGACAATAATAAACACTTGGGAGGGGAAAGAATGAACCACAGAGAGCGGGTACATTTTCAACCCTGCTGAAATCAATGGCAACACTCACGTCAGTCTCAGTAAAGCCAGGATTTCACACACGATCACACTGACAGTGACCTCAAAGTCACTTTTAGTGCCAAGTGTTCCCAAGGTCCTGCAACTCCAGCAATGCTTTCGGGTGTTATTATGAGATGAAACATTTGTGTGTAACCCTCCAGTCCTTGTGACTCGGGTACAGAGGGCTTTAAAATTTCCTTATTCCCCATCTGACCCCGCTAACAAGATCCTTAGCTGTGAACTCTAGCACAGCCCCACACTGCTACAAAACCCTCCTTACCCCGGCCCTGTGTACACCAACCCTCTCCCGAGTGAATGAGGGAGTATTTTTGGTTTGTTCCCTTATAATCGCCATGTGCAGGAGTTTTTGACAACTTGTAACCACCTCTTTTTCTTGGCTTTTCAGCCACTCACCAGACAGGGGGGGTTTGTGCAGGATAAAGGGGTTTTTTTTTCTTTTTCTTGTGGCTCTTCCAGCTTGTGCTGTGTGTATCGCATCCTTTCAGACAGCCAACCGCAAGGTGTGTGGGAGAGACAGTGGCCTCCTACTCTTCACTCCAGTGTCTACAGAAAGGAACCAGGTTTCCATTTTCCCAAAGGTCTGTGATGGTTTCCTCTGGAAGGTCTTTGTGCTTCACCTCTTGGCTTAGTGGTTGGCGCAGTATGAATAGAGAGCCCTTGTTTTCAACCTTGATGTGGTCAAGTCCACAATCAACACTTACCAGAATGTTATACATCACCCCTTTCCCTGCCCCTCTCCCCCGCCAAAAAATTATCTGTGTCAACTTTATTGTTCTTGGATCTACAAAACTCATTTGCCTCCCATGTGCCCACATTCATAGTATCTCATCAGGAAGAAAAAAACCCAACAAAACAACCATGGGAAGAAATATGTTTACTCTCAGATTATATTTTGATGGCTTTGGCTAAATGAAAGACCTGGAGAAAGTGGAACTTCAGGCACCTTCTGCATCCTGTTACAACTGAGGGGAAAAAACACCACAAGAACTACCTTTTCTACATTATTTTCATTCATGTGCTCACCATCTCTAGCAAGGAAGAAAAAAATCAATAGAGGGGTCTGTTCCAATACTGGGAACTGTTCCAATCCCAGAGCCAAGGCACATGTGACAAAAGTCTCTTGGAAGAGTATTCTGGAAAGAAGGGAAATATGCTAGAAATGAGATGGCATCATTTACGGGACAGTGTGTACACAGAGCAGCTGTTGGCGACCTTGGAGATGGGCTACGTCAATGCTCTGTGAGGAGAAGTACCTGGGTTTGAAGGACTATCTCTGGTGCAGGACATGTGTCTGGATTGCAGTCACATTTGTGGGAGAGGCCTTTCATCCACCTCTATGAGTGCACACGCACGCGCGCGCGCACACACACACAGGGAACATTATTTTCGTAAGTGAGCCTACCTGGCGACTAACTTTTTTTTCACACTCCTCAGAAGAAGGCTGAAGGGGTCTTGGCTAGAAGACTGAGTGCGGCCTCTCCATTTGATGCTTTTATATCTTTCACATCTTTGCCCCCTTCTTTACCAGGGGAACAAGTGCAGGGCCAGGATTTTTTTTAGAGAAAGAGCGAGCAATAATTCATGGTCTCTTCTCCCAAGTAACTAGCGATAGGACGAGAGGAAATGGCCTCAAGTTGCGCCAGGGGAGGTTTAGATTGGATATGAGGAAAAATTTCTTTACTGAAAGAGTGGTGAAACATTGGAACAGGCTGCCCAGGGAAGTGGTGGAGTCCCCATCCCTGGAGGTATTTAAAAGACGAGTAGATGAGGCACTTAGGGACATGGTTTAGTGGGCATGGTGGTGTTGGGTTGACGGTTGGACTCGATGATCTTAGAGGTCTTTTCCAACCTCAATGATTCTATGATTCTATGATTCTATGTCCAACATCTCTATGACAATATTAGTTTGCGTGACAACAGACAGACTCACCATCAGAAACTCTTCCCTTAGTCCCATCAACCCCACTTTGTCTTGTTGAACAACTCACCCTGTTCTCATTCACTCCTGCAAGAAGGGCAAAATCTGTACCCCTGGAGATCCAGAAAGAGATAAAGAGGAGCCAGGAGGAGATGTGGTGGCTGAGCCCACACCAGCAGCACGGCTCCAGTTCAGCCTTTTCTTTGCAAGCGCTGCCAGCAATCTGCCTGTGCACGGCTTTCTGCGAGTCTCACCGACACATAAGTGAACACTTAACTCTAGGACTTCACCAGATCAAAGTCCGAAAGGGTAAATATTTCTGCCAGGGATCATTACTTTGCTTTCTTCCTTTGTTTGCCCTGGAACAATGGGAAAAGAAAAAAAAAAAGGGGGAAAAAGCCTGTACAATTTAACAATGCTGCATTGTGAGAGACAGTATCTGATATCACAGAAATGACCCTCTTCTTGCCCTCTAATTCTTGTCTTTTAGAGCTAGGGGGATATTCTTCTGCTGCTTGCAGCAGGGGTAAAGAAACGTGGAGCTGTGGCTTTGGAAGAACATTTCAGATCTAGTGAAAGGCACTTTTGACCTTGGCATAAGAGCTGTACCAATATTGCTGGTGTTCAAGGAAAAGAAAAACAGACAAGCCTCCCATGCCTGACAGTAGGGTAAGACACTCGCAAGGGGGATTTTTAACCCAGTTGACCAACATCCCTTCTAAAAGAGCCGGAGAGTCAATGTTCCCTGTGCAGAAAATATCGTGTTGTAAGCAAAGATTTTTTGGAACCCTGCCTGATTCGAGGAACAATATTTTAGTGGAGTCCAATTACTAATACTCTCGGTGTATCCAAATATATTTGGATAGCTGTGAAACTGAAAAAGCAGAAGTGTTTGATAAATATTTCCTGCCTGTATTTGGGACAAAGTTGAATGCCATTTCCACATTATATAATAATGATGAAACTCTTCCTATTCAAGCAACTTAAAAAAGAACAACAAACAGCACAACTAACATTTTAAAAGCAGCGGGTCTACAGAACTTGCACATCGGCATTTTAAGAGCTGGTTCTTCAGACAACTGTTCTCACATAAGGTGGGAACATGAGGGTTTAGAAACGGTCCAGGAGACCATTTCTAAGAAGAAAAATAGTGTTGTGTCAATATTTGAAAAGTGTGACTGAGGTAAGCCCACGTAATTTCAGGCTGGCTAGTCCAACATCGCTCCTGACCTAGGTATAATGAAGTGGTCTGTACCAATTAATAAGGAGGTGGAGAGTGGGGACGTAATGAAACAGCAATCAGCAGTTTTCATGGGAAATGGTTCCTGTCAAAGAACAAATTTCATCTTGTTCTTTAATAAAATCACGGGTACGGTTGATAGCAGTAACTGTGTTGACTCAGTGCTGCACAGTATCCAGATTTGAGAAAAAAAATATACAAAATCAATATGAGTGCATAATAAATGGCTTAAAAATAGCTAATGGAAAGATCTTAAAATGGTTTTGTTATAAAGGATTCATTAATGAATAAAGACTGTTTCTAATGGACTCTTGCAAGCACTTGCACTTGTGCTATTCATTGTATTTATTTAGGTTCTGCAAGAAAATACAAGATGATTGCATCATCTGTGAACTGTGAGAGAGAGTTTCAAAACTGACTACACTATATAAAATTGCACTAATGGGAGTAGCTTGTCCTGCAAACAAAAGACTGCTGGGATGAGGATAATTAGGAGAACTTGGTAAAACGAGCCTAGTTAAAGGAAGTCTTAGGACAGGCAAGTGCAAAGTCCTACGCTTAGGAACAAATACCCAGCACAGTGCAGGGTCATATAAACATAATCTTTAGATGCAGAAGTGCCTCTTGGTTAGTCCGTACCCCCGAAAGCAGCGGAGTGTACTGTAGAAAACTGTACTTCAGGGGCATGTGTAGTGAGCTAACTCCAGCACACACAGCTAACTCCACAACGCTGTGGCCGCTGGAGCTAACAGCGACCTTGGGCAAGTGAGTAGGATAAACAGGAGGCACTGCTGGGTTCCATTTTTGGTGAAGTTACTGCAGAAATTCAGAGTCCGGTTCTAGTGTGCACGTTTTCTTTAAGTGATGTTAAAAACTGGAGGCCGTTCAGAGATGATTTGCAGTGCATTATACTTTCAGTTACACACATACTCCCTACCTTCACGGTACCTCTTTTTCTCTTGGACAAAGGGAGGTCTTTGGGAGCTCCTTATGGTACCTCCCTACCTCTTTTCCAGGAAATTCCCAACTGCATTAACTCTGCAGAAAGGAAACTTGTATACATAAATGGCTATGGAAGTCTTCTGTGAAGGTCTCCTGATAGAAGGGTCACAGCATCCACTGCTCTTAGTCTGCTCGGAAATTCACAGCGCTATATAAATGACATTTCAAAAGAAAGGTAGCTTTGCTTTAAAACTTCCATATAGACACTTACATTCTTCCACAGTTATTCCACTGCAAGGAAACTTTCCTCCTCTGATGGTAAATGAAGTTTATACATTTGGTCTTATTTTTCACTTCATGTAGCGCTATGTATGATTACATACATACATACATACATACATGGTTATGGTGACATACATCCATGGAACTCGAGTCCTGTGCCATGCCAGAAACTTTCAAGCTACTCCACACCTGTGAGCTCAGAGCTGCTAACAGTAAAAAGGGGAAAAGACTCCTTTTTTGAGCTCAAATGAGAGAGGTCTGGGCTCTCAACTTCATTCATACCAGCCCACCCCAGCAAAGACCTTCCTCACAAAATCAAAGTGCAAGCCATTGGGACTCTTTCGGGAGGGACTCCAGGCTCTGGACTTCCCTTCACTTTGCTTTTAATAAACCAGTTTTCAGGCCATGTGTCTCCGTAGGTCTCCAAGGCGGCTGTAATGAAGAACAGTCACATTGCAACTCTCCGTGCTGTGGTTCACCTCGATGACGATGAACCACTAGTGCTCGGTCTTTCTGCCTATTGTCTACAGGGGGACTGTGCACAAGAATGTAGCGTCCGCATATGGAGAGCAGACATATACCCCCAGAAACGCACATCAAGAAATAAATCAAATTGTCTGAAAGAATCTATAAAAAAGGTAAAGAACGCTTAAAGTGCCCCTGGTTCATTTGGACAATCTTTCCTTAATCTCAGACAAGGAGCAAAAGGAGGGAGAATTTGAGTGGGATGACATGAAGAAGGGTGAAATGGTTGAATGAGAAAAGATGGTGAAATCCTGCTGGCATTGATGGAAATGAGGATAAAAAGTGAGAATCCTACAATATGTGTCTTCAGAGCAATCTACAAGGTAAGGAACATTCCCTTTTTCTTCCCCACCGTGGAGAAAAATCTGGGACAGTCTTCACGGAGAGATTACCTTGTGGAGTTCATTAGAAATACAAAAGATAAGTTAAACAAACAGATCATGTCCCTGTTGCTAGAGCAATGTGGTCAAACACCCTAGCGCAGCCTCCTCTGCTGACTTCTTGCTTGTACCTTGTTTATCTCCTCTCTTTTTCCTGCCTTTCTCCGTTTGAAAAGGTAGAACAAGCACGCACAAAGCTCCTGCGGTGGGGACTCGTGAATGCTAACAAAGTTCTTGGAGCTTTTAGGATTGAAAAGTGTTGCCGACGCATTCGAGGATCCGTGTACAGCCTTTCAGCATGATTTTAATGACTCAGGGAAACAACACACCAGCAGCGAACATTTTTAAAAGCTTCACCTACCATTCCAGCCTGAACTTAATCTGGCCTCTCTCTGTGTTTTAACACACTCCATTAACAGGATTCCCCGGCTGAAAGCAGACGTAGGAGGTAGGGCACAAACCTATTTTTGGACATACAACGCCGTGCAGTACACAGAAGTCCCCTTGTCGCAGGAGACTGTAGGATGGAGACAAGCAGAATGTGTAGGAGATGGGGGAATCAGGGAACACATGCACTGTACCCTGTTCCCCCACCACCACCACCTGATGTACAGGGCTGTGAGAGGGGGTTTGCTGTGAATCAAGAAGGAGAATGACACACACGGACATTTAGGGGTGGGGGCACGCAAGTGTACATGACACTCAACCAACTACTTTCCCTCCTGCATTCTGACTGTACACACACACACACACCAGCTGCCTCTTCGGTGAGGTAAAACCCAGCCATGCACCGCAGGCCAGCACAGGCAGTTGGGTGTTTTGGGTGATTCGCATTCAGAGGTGACATCCAGTCGTCCCCCCCTTCCCCTGTTCTTACCTTAGGAAAGAGTGTGTGTGCGCGCGCGCGCGTGCACGCGTGTATGAAGGTTGGGTTGGGGGTACAATCTGCGCACAGCCACATCCCCCCGTCAGGCTGCAGGGTGTATATGGCTAGAGGTTGCAGACCGGCACCCTGACTTGCCAGCTGCGATGTGTATATGAGTAAGGCAGCAGGGACGTTGTACACACAGATGTTACAAAGGCGCAGGTATCAGCTCCCTCGCCCTTCAAGGTGTAACTGAGATAGGAGTATCACTCACATACCCTCTCACTGCCCTCCTTCCTCCTGGGCATGTTGCGAAAAGTGGGGGTGTCTCATAAACAGGTGACCCCACCCCAGTAAGCCGGGGTGTGTTTCTGGGAGTCTCTCTCTTTCCCACACACAAAACAACCCTCGACCCATGAGAAAGGACGGGGAGGGGGGAACTGGCAGCGCAGAGATGATCCATCACTGCCCCTTACTCGGCTGTAGGGTGTGTGTTGGGATGGGGAGCCGTCTCACACAGGTGTAAAACCTGGGCACCCTCCCTCATCCTTTTTCCTGCTACAGGCTGCCAGGTGTTTTATCACGCAGATACGCATCTCAACACCCCCGTCCTGTTGATTACGAGGTGTGTATTGGGGATGGAGGCGGGTGTTTCTTGCTCACACACAAACAAGCACAGGTGAACGCCAGCCCCTCCAATTTTGGGGAGCGTAGCTAGTGTTTGGAGGAGCGGGGTCTCTCACACAAGGGTGACCCCAGGTTGTTGCCCATCCGTTAGTCTTCAGAGTGTGTGTTTGGGGTATGTCTGTCTCACACACACCCCAACATAACCGAGAAACGCCTGGCTGAAGGGAAGAAGGGTGTCACACCAAGAAGCAGAGGTCAGACCTGACCACCTCTCCCTGCCAGGCTGTCAGGGTGTTTAGCTGGGGGAGGACATCTCACGCACAGTGTCACCCTGTGCGTGATTGTCAACCTTTAGCCTGTAGGGTTTCCTTGGTGTAGGGGGTAGGGTTTCACACACACAGGAGGGATCAGTGTTGCACTCCGGTAGTCGCAGGGTGTGACATCCCCAGTGCACATGGAGATGAACAGGTTACTCCCCCATTAGGTGTTGGGGGTGTGATGAAGGGTCCACTTTCCCCCCCCACATGAACCCCAGTACTTCCTGGCACACTGCAGGGTGTTGGCTGGGGTTGTCTCTCTTGCATACACGTGTACCCCCCTCGCCCTGTTAAGTTATCAGGTGTGCCTTGGGCCTGACATCCACACTCACAGGCCAAACCTCAGTGACCCCCCGGCAGGCTGTAGGGAGCGACAGACATGCACACACAGACCAACACCAGCACTCCCATCAGGCAGGAGGATGAGCGCTGGGGGTGTCAGGTACCCCCCACAAGGCAGCAGGATGAGTGCTGGAGGTGTCTCATGCACAGGCATCAATCCCCCGTGGGGCTGCAGGATGTGTGTTGTCTCACACGCGCGCACACGAGGGTGCAAGATGTGCTTTAAGAGCATCTGTCACCCACATAGGACCGCAGTTTGTGTCTTGGGGGTGTTGGCCACACTCACGGAGGGTTGTTTTAGGAGTGCCTGCCATAAGCACACCAAGCCGCAGTTTGCGTTTTGGGGGTGCCCATCACCCACACACTGGGCCCCAGGATGTGTGTCAGGGTGTCTCGCCCACCTGTGAGGCCGCAGGTTGTGCTTTAGGGTGTCTCACCCAAGCTGGGCCTCAGGTTGCGCTTTAGTGTGCCTGTCTGCGTGCAGGGTTCCTCACCCACACAGAGGGCCGCAGGCTGTGTTGGCGGGCGTCACTCATGTGCACGAGGGTGGCCATGGGTTTTAGGGGTCTCACGTACACAGCCTGTAGTTCAAGGCGCCTGTCACACGCAGAGCCAGGGCTGTGTTTGAGGGTGCGTCACATGCACACACGGAGCCAGGGCTGTGCTTGAGGGCACCTCACACATGCAGACGGGGCTGTAGGCTGTGTTTGAGGGTGCCTCACACGCAGATGGGGCTGTAGGCTGTGTCTGAGGGTGTCTCACACACACACACGGGGCTGCAGGTTGTGTTTGAGGGTGTCTCACATGCACACACAGAGCCAGGGCTGTGCTCGAGGGCACCTCACGCACGCAGACGGGGCTGTAGGCTGTGTTTGAGGGTGTCTCACACACAGATGGGGCTGTAGGCTGTGCCTGAGGGTGTCTCACACGAGACAGGGCTGTAGGCTGTACCTGAGGGTGTCTCTCTGTCTCTGTCTGTCTCCGTCTCTCTGTCTCTCTCTAACTCTCTCTCACACACACACACACACGGTTGTAGGCTGTGTTTGAGAGCGTCTCAGAGACACACACAGGGCTGTAGGCTGTGGCTGTAGGCTGTGTCTGAGGGTCTCTCGCACAGGACGGGACAGTAGGCTGTGCCTGAGGGCTGCAGGCTGTGCCCGAGGGCGTCTCACACCCCCACGGGGG
>NW_008794444.1:2403173-2446110 GCF_000699145.1 Aptenodytes forsteri
GGACCCGGGGGCGCCCCTTCCTCTCCCGCGGGGAGCCGGGGGGGTCCCGGTGTCCTCGCACCCAGACCTTGGGGGGGCACCTGGGGGTGGCTGAGCTGCCTCTCGCCTCCCGCTCTCCCCGACAAGGGACGCTGGGCACCCCCTTGTCGTGGGGGGAGACGGAGGCAGTGCGCACGGAGACCCTGCACTGGGCTTCCCCCCCGCCGTGGGGGACACCGGGCAGGCCTCCCTGCCCCTCCAGCGCACCCCCGTAGGCAAATGGGGGTCTGAGCACTCCCCATCACACCAACCTGGTCAAGGGAACTGGGCACCGCTGGCCTCCTGTGTGCGCTTGGGGATAAGGGGTACAGGACAAAACATTCTCCAGGGAGAGGGGACCCTGGGTGCCCGTCTCTAACACACGCCTGAGTGAGGAGGGACTGGCAATTCTCCTTCCAAGTCTCGGACACGGGGTGGGGAACGCGGCACTGGGCATCCCACCCTCCCAGGCACACTCATAAGGTGTGGGCATCCCTCAGCATGCACTTGAGAGAGGGGGCACCGGACACCCCCACGCACACACACACACACGCACCCCTCGCAGAGGATGAGAGGCACTGGGTAACCCTCACCCACCATCCAGGGCCATGGGGGAAGGGTGTACTGGGCACCTCTTCACCCACTTCCAGCTGCAAAGGGAACTGGGCATCTTTCCCTCTCGCCCCCCTGTGCACGTGCACCTGGAGGAAAGGGGGATCTGGGCATTCACACCCTGGCATACAGAGACACGGGAAAGGGAGGTCTGGGCATCTTCTCATTCCTCAGCATGTGCAGAAGAAAGTGGGAGGGAAGGTGTCTGAGAACCTTCTTGCTTACGCTTCCCATTTCCTAAACAAAGGGTGAGAGATTCGCCTTTGGCTCTCCCCCCTTCCCTCAATAATCGCACCCTTCCTTCAGAAGGAGCAGGGTAGAAACAGCAACTGTTTGTCCACTGCCTCCCTGCCACACGCACGCTTCTGATCCCTCTTCTTTAGTGAGGAACGGTGGAAGAGAGGGCTGATACCTGGCTTTCCCTCTGCTACCCTCGTCCTCTCCACTAGGAAAATGATGACACTGTGCTTCATCTTCCCTTTCCCATCACCTGTCCGCTGGGAAGGGGCATGAAATGGGACTTCTCCTCCTTTCTATTGAAGGGGATGCAACAGGCATCTCAGATACACACACAGTCCTTACTTCTTACCCTTCCAATAGAGGGGAATTTGCTTCACTCCCTCAACTTCAAAATGAGGTGGTGATGCGCTCCCTCGCCCACCCTTCCCTTTGCATTCATTTGTGCTTTGCTGGAGGAGAGGGGACCTTGGGGAACAGACATGAAAGAAGAGCAGGCACCTCAGCTCTTCTGCCCCTTCCTTTGGAGGGAACGTCTCCCAGGGTCTCGCTGGACAAGTGGGCATCTTCTCTCCTGGAGCAGACAAGTCACGCCACTGCTCGCCCTCTGGCCCTGAGGATTTGCTTTCCAACTGCATTCCTTCAAGGACAAGGGAAATGTTATGGAGTAGAGTGAGAGATGCAGAGTAACTGAGCAACAGACACTGTCCTGGCATGGACATGGCATGCCCCCCGCCCCGGAGAGGGGCAGGCAGGTTTCTCTCGTCTCCTCTGCATACTTTTGAGACTCAGGTGGGAGTCACAGAGGAACCGCAGAACTGTTTCAGATATGAAAACTAGGGCTTTTTCCCTCTTCTTTATCAGCACCTGTACGGGAGGGAGATCCATAAATGACAATACCAGGTGGTACAATTCACTTGTGGTGTGACAATTTGTCTTTCAAATCATTGCCCCAACAGACAGACACCGAGCTCGAGGAGCAAGCGGAGGTCTCGGTCCACACGCGTTTTGAGTTAGAGGAGCCTGGGCACAGCTCCTTGAGCAGAAAGTGGAGGCGGTTCTCCCTGTCTCCTCCCTGAAGCCCCTGCTGCTGGTACTTGATGCATCTGCCACATGGTTACTGGAGAGAGATGATGCAGGTCATCCAAGGGATGAGGAAACCGCTGCCATCCCTCTTGTAACTGTGCCATAGGGAGAGAGGGGAGCGAGTGAGCAGAGCTGTCAGGTGAGGCAGGATTGCTCTTGGTAATGGGAGCAAGAGGCTGTACTCATCAGCGGCTTAAAGGTTTAATTTCTTGACCCTGTGCCTTGTCCATTTTGGAAGCTGATTCAGTCTCATTAAGCCCGAGGAGCAGATGTTTCAAATGACAACATACGCTGTGCAGAGACAATTTCTGATGCTTGGAAGGAGAGATTCCCAGAGGTTAGCACCAGAAGCGGTGCTAAGCAGGGGAGAAATAAACTCGTGGTCCTGAGAAGACTAACGACGGGGATGTCTTTTAGTCCTCAGAAAGCTGATTAAGGAGAGTGCTCAAGTCTTTTCTTATTAGCGAGTCCACTCCTTCGCAAGACTAAGATAAACTTTTGGTGTTTCAAAGGTCTGTCAGTGTCTTCTGGTCTAACTCCTCCTTCACTTACACGTTTCCTTGCCTCTCTCCCCTGTGTACGTGAGCTCTCTTGCCTTTCTCCCATTCTTTCCTTCCAGCTGCTGCGTCCAGACCTGAGAAGACAGCAAGGTCAGGTCCCAAGGATTCAGTCTCATCTGTGCTTTTGAAGGCCTTGGTGTAGCCGTTATTCCCAAATTATTCCCATTTGATAGCGTGCGTGTAATTTTGGATCTAAAGGGTAGCTACTATGTCGGTTCACCGTAGTGTGGGAGGGAGCCGGTGGTGTCAAACCAGATCTCTCACTAGCGAAGCCCATGAGTAAGGGAGGAGAATCTCGCTCTCTGATCCCACGAGCATGAAGTATAATGAGTGCAACAGACTTAAAACATGCTGAGGTGCACGTTAAAGAGTACAGAAACTGCTACCCAGTTTTGCTGATTCACATTTTCGGTTCAGAGCAAAGGTCAAAAGCTTTTATCTTTGTTCTTGCCCGTTTTGTTGTTCTGTTTCACTTACGTGCCATACTTCAGGGAAGGCTGCTATCTCACAGCTACAACGCTGAACACCCTGACAGTTCTTCAGCTATTGTGGCATCTTAATGACAGGGTAATGTTGATTATAGCTTGGCATGTGCTGAAATATTTTTTCACTCCACGTCTTCAGAAATCTTAAGCTCATCACAGGGTTCGTTTGTAACATCAGGGATTTCAGACTGAGTTACAATTTGAGCAGATTAATTACTGAGAATTTTATCCTTATTTAATTAGTATTGTAGAACAAGCAAAGACGGCGCAAGAGGTCTAAAATTATTAGTGTAGGCTTCCAGATAAGTGAATAACTTGGAATTGGGCTGCTGCTTGTCTTCTGTGGACATAACGAGTGATATTTTATATAAGGGTCTTCTGTTTGAATCTTCTTAAATTATCCAGCCCTTTTCTGCCCTCCCAGTTGAAGAGGGCTGCTTTACAACCATTTTTCTATAGAGTTACTCAGTCTAGTTTTCAAAGTCCTGGGGGAGTCTGTTAAATCCGCAGCCTGTGGGCTCCTGGGTGACTCTCTCCTGTTCCTTGGCTTTATCCCATGCAACTATTGCCCTGTCTGGTATTTGCTTTTCCCTTGCTTTTTGATGGTTACATTGTCAAGTTGCCTGTATTTAGTTCTTGCAGTGTTTTCTTATAAATCGGTCCACTTTCGCTCTCCAGGTAGTCGTCTTCATCCCAGCATGTTCTCCAGTTTGAATTCTGACTGTGTACTGGGGACACTCATCACCTCGGCTGACGTCTGTCTTGCAACAATAGTTTTTGAAATTGAAGTAGGACTTTTGTAATATCTGGTGGTATGTGGAGAGAAGCAACAACAACAATGTGTATTTCTATGGCCATTTGGGGAGTCTGTGGAGCATTGCCTTTTAGGGAAGGATAAAATGCTCCACTCCCGCACACGGGTTTGGTAAGGGGTTTTTTGGTTGTTTTTTTTAACATGTATGTTTTTGTACCTAATAGTTGCAGAAGTCTATTAAGTAAAATACCTCTTGCTGTATTTAAAAACAAAAAAAGTGTTCACTAGGACCGTCTCTGAGTGAAGATGTAAGAGTACCTTCTGCTGTACTGATGTAACAGATACTTTACGGACCTTAGCCTGGAAACACCTGTGAATACGGAGTGGACCACTGGGTCTTAATTTTAAAATTTGTACGCTCGGGCTGGAATTGGGCAGCTTTTAAAAACTACTTCAGCTGCCTTTAAGCTTGGACTGAAAGAACTATCCAAGACCCTATATTTTCTTTGGTAAGCTCTCTGTGAGCTGCTTTGTAAACTGGAAGAAGAGGCAGTAATGAGCACCTTGTGAAAAGCCTCTGCACGCTGAGCTTTTGCAAAATGAGACGTGAATGCCAGGGCAGCGTTATCTGCCCTCTGAGCTTAGAGTTGGTCAAGATTACTGAGAAGTCTTGGAGTATGGTGGCTGATGCTTGGCACCAGATGATTACAAGAGGCTATTTAGTGGGATTTTTTTTATCATGTGCTTGTTTTGATGTAGGAGGTAGACGTTAGCAGTAAGATACAAAGCCTTTTGTACCTCAGCCACTGGTGGTGCTTTGGGCTGCCCTGTCAAGACTAAAAAAAAATCAACACTTCAGAGCTTGTGAGGTGCTTCTCTGCTGTCCGCTTTGTGCAGGAGCGTTGGGTGCTCGTGCCTTCCCTAGAGCTGGCAGCATAAATTTCTGTGTTGACACTTTACAGACTGGCAACCCTAAACCCATCTTGAGGCCCCGCTAGACCTCTTGCCTGGCTGCTTTAATCAGTGTCTGGTATTTCTTCTGAGGCTGCGTGTTTAGTTTATGGGGTTTGTTTTGTAACCTGAAACAGAAATAGTATTAAAACAGATTCATAAGGCAAGATGAAAATTAAGGGTTTAGAATCAAGAGTTTATCAGTATGTTTGTGGCTTGCATTTGTTTTAGTCTATTCTTAGCAGCAGAACACATTTTTAGTTGCTTTACAGCATGCTTAGAACATTGCTTTTGGTGTGTTGGACAGTCTTTGAACTTGGTTGATACAATTTCCTTTATGTAAAGGACCTTTTGATCGAAGGCTGAACTCCTGAATACTATTTTCTTGCTTTTCTGTCCAGGTATATTATTCTTTTGCAAATAAAATACTGATAGTTTACATGGCAAGGTAAAGCGTTACTTTTGCTACTCAAAATCTTTCCTGGGTTTTACTTTTTTGCTTCTTTTCTTGTCATACCATCCTTCCAAAAGTATCTTGTAGCTTAGTTTTGGCCAGCTGCTTCCTGACCAGAAGGCCTAACGCACATGGATGAAACAATTTTTAGATTTGCAGTGCTCCGTGTATTAAATCACAAATTACATTTGTTTGTACGTATGTTCTGTTTATGCTTATGGTCTCTGGTACCTTTCCTTCTTTCAGTAGAGGGAACCTGTGACATTTAGGATGTTTTTACTAGAACAGGTGGGAGATGTCAGCACTTTGCTTGGATGTGTCTTTGAGGGCGAGTTTCTTCCGTGTCCTCAGCTTTTATTTTTGTGATATACAAGCATTATTTAAGCAAAATGGATCTGTTGTCTTCCTCCTGTAAATGATACCAGAATCGTAGAGTTGCTCTCCAGTGGATGGTGTCAGCTACAGCAGAGCAGCTAAGGATGGACTCAGCTTAGAAAGCGAGTTGTGCTTGCCCTTCGATGTGGTCCAGCACTTTTCCTGCTGGATGTGGTCAACAAGGAAGAAGGCAGAGGTGCAGGGAATACTTGGGTTACAAGCTGTGGGTGGCAGGCAGAAGGGTGTTATCTGCTGTAGCTGACAAAGCAGAAAATGTTTGTGGGATGAGAAGGATCAGGAGTTCTGTTCCGACTTAACGCAGGCTCAAATACTGATTGGACTGTGGCGATATCAAAGAAATAGGATGGGATTTAATTTGGAGGTGACAGGGCTAGATGAAAGATAGGTGACAGGTGAATTTTTGCATGTATGTGTGTGAGGGAGATGCTGTCTAGGGAAAAAAACGATACTGAAGGCAAAGAGAGACCTTGGGCAGAGCTCCTTTTTGCCTCGAGAGGAGCACGAGAATCATGGAATCACAGAATGGTTTGGGTTGGAAGGGACCTCTCAAGGCCGTCTAGTCCAACCCCCCTGCAATGAGCAGGGACATCTTCAACTAGATCAGGTTGCTCAGAGCCCCGTCCAACTTGAATGTGGAAGAGCTGACACTGTGTTAAGTTAGTAAGCAGAAGGACTAGGTGGAAGAAAAATTTGCAAAAGAGCAAGAAACTAAAATAAGAAGCATGAGCAGTTCTGTCAGTGGTATCTGTAAGGCTGAAAAAAGTGAAGATGAAGTGGTTTTGACTGTTGGCCAGAGACAAGGTCACTAGTGTGGTATGATCTGTTTGAGTGGGTTGCAAGTAGCTGAAGCTGCACTGGAGTGTGTCTGGTGTGGAATTGGAGAGGAGAAGCTCCGGAGATTGTAAATGTTGTAAATAGCATGGTTAGCGGGCGCTGGGATGAAGGGAGTACGAGGTGCAAGTGGGGTCCTAAGCAGTGATATTTAAGATGAAAAGAAACTAAAATCATGCTGGCTTTCAAGGGGGGGAAAAAACCCATAGGGTAAAAAAAATTGAAGGGAAAAAGTGAAATCTGGGGATGAAAGTGTAGGGAAATCTGGAGGTGGGGTGGAGTAGACACAAAAAGGAAGTGAAGTTAGGAGGAGAGTGTAGGAAAAAAAAAATCCCTGCAGAGGAGAAGAGAGAAGGGGTTGAGAGTAAAGGTTAGTGTGCCCTTGAATATCTTCATCTTGTTCATTAGTGGCAGGTCTGAGGTATGCACAGGAAGAATCTTGCTGCTCTTTTTTTTAGAAGATATTCCTGTATGGGAACCTGCTTGCTCAAACTGTACGTACATGATCATTGCTGCTCGGTGCTGGTGAGAGCTCGCTAACAAAAGACCGATTGAAGAGCGCCTGCCAGGAGAGCGCACACACTTCGAGCTGAGGGTGTGATTGTGCAAAAGTCCCGTGACTTTCAGTGGGATTTGAGCCCATGCTGACATTTTAGGAGGTACTCACATGTTTGTCATGTGGCACGGTCGTTCTTTTGTGGGTCGGTTTAGCTTTCGCCTGATGCTATTGCAAAAAACGCAAGCTTCTCTGGGTGAGAAAAGAGCTGATGAGGGACTAGCTCCTACAGCTTACGACTCCAGCAGCAAACGCTGGTGGTGGAAGTGCTTCACTTCAGAGTACTAGTAGTGAAAGTTGGTAAACTATTTTATTGAATTCTTATCAATTAAAAAATAAAGCTCTCAACTTAAAACTGCAATTGATAAGAATTCGAAAAAAATAAAGCTCTCAACTTAAAACTGCAGCCCCATTTCATGTTTCAACAGTCCCGGGTTTTTGGATGAGCGTTTCCTGCTCGTCATTGACACAGCTAGCGAGGTGAGCTTTAGGATTCTGACTTGGACCATTGAGTTCGGGTCTGTGTAGAGAGCAATTGCAGAGGTTTTAATTAAACTACTAACTTAAACCAGAAAAATCCTTCCTGAAAAGCATGATACGCGCTATATTTCGGGGCGATATATAGCAATCGAGATGAGAGATGACTTTGAGGGCATTCATCTCTTTTTGAGGGGTTCCTTCTGTGTTTGACATTTGAACCAGCCCCGAAGATCAGCCTTTCGTTATTGTTTTGGATTGCTCAGTTCGTGGTGTAAAACGATTAAAAACGGTTCAGGGAAAAAACAGCTACAAGCTGTTGCTTGAATACTTTGGGTGGTCTTGGTAAAACAGAGGCGATTTCACATTGGCAGTGGAGCAAAGCGCGTGTTCCTCCCTTGTTGCATCCAACACTGAAGCAGACGCGGAGGCTCTGTAGATCAGAGTCTGGAAAGAAAATCCCATCTGTGCCAATCAGATTGCTCTTAATGTGCTTAGTGTCTGTGAAACTCAAAAGTAACTTCCACCTGTAATTGTGAAATTGTTTCCATAAAGCAATTGAGAATTATTTGATGGACCAGCAAAATAACATCCTTTACTGCTTGGTGGATGAAATCTCTTTTCATCTCAGACAGTGAATAAAAAATAAAAGTCTGGCTCTGTAAATTCATGTAGCTCTGAGTTTTCTGAGGCCGGGATTTCACCCTTGAACTCCTCTTGAGGTTATGTTGTTACTTTTGAAAGAGCAGAACAGATTGCATGTGTTTGTGCTTAAACAAAGGAAGGTCACCGGGGCTGTGATTAAATGAGTGGCTCCATTTATTCGAATGTCAGTAACCTGCTCTGTTCTGAAATAGTATGTTGGGGAACAGCTAGAAAGCTGTAGAAGACTAAGCTATTAAAAAAAAAAGTCTGCTATGTTTCCTGGCGAACGTGAAATAATGAAATTTTAGGTTTGGGCTATTTTGTTGTAACACCTGTTTGTTCACCGGGCACGCATGATCATGTCACTGACAGTAAAATGTAAGAATCTTCCATCTCACGATCGGTTTTTCTGTAACCATCTATTCTCATAATAAAGCTTCCTGTCCTCGTGAGTTTTTCTTTGTTTCCTTCACGAGACTCCACAAACCCAGCCGTGTGGGAACGACGCGAGAGGAACAGAGCTTGTCCCGCAAACTGCGCTCTCTGCATTTGCGTTGGCAAACATAGAATCTGCAAATCCTTCTTGCTGCAGCGGCAGTAGTGGCCGTGGCTGCTGGGTGGGTAGGATGCACGCTGGTGCAGGGGTCGAGTAATACCCGTCCTTACACTTCAGCGTTTGCACCAGCAAAAAGTCTTAGGGGCCGTGCGGTAGTTAATATACCCAAAATACAATTTTAGGCCTGATACAATAAGAATGGATAGCAAATTTTAAAAAGTCTCCGACGGTACCCTTGGTGTTATTCCGGAATACATTTATTTCAGTGGCTCATGTCAACGTTCAGGTTCTTGTGTGTATGACAATTGCTAGGAGTGCTGTGCTCCGAGACATACGACGTTCAGCACTTTTAGCAGGCCTTTGGGGAGGAAAAAAAAAAAAAAAAGACCATTTTTGCCCAGGTTGGTTCTTTTTTTCCCCTTGGTAAATGTGTGGGCACTTCTCTTCATTATTTAAATAGCTTTTGGCTTGAGATGTCACATATTGTAGCCTCACAGTTACCTTCAGCTTGTGCAGATGTTATCCTCACGCACCGCAGATTGTTTGCGACTGTAGTAATAAGGAAGTCCAATTTAAGGAACAGAAATTACTACACTGAGAAGCAGGAATCTGGAATTACTACACTGAAAAGCATCTCGAGCTGACGGCGTTTTATGAGCTTGTGTTTCTTGTCCAACGTCTTGGCTCCGGGCTTGGAGAGCTGGGGAATTGGGATTGTCAGTTCAGCAAAACACAAGCGTTAATTCAAATTTCTGAGCCTTTGAATATTATATCAACCTTTTAGATCTCGTTTGTGGGTGAACTGTTACGGCTGTCTTGAGACTGATGAGTGAATAGTGCCAGAAGTGCCTTAACTTTGCCGTCAAGCCACCTGAACAGGGCCTCAGCTTTGAAGCAATGAAGCAGAAGTTCACTGAATCTTGCTCTCTTATCATTTTATTCTGTCTGTCTTTCAGGTTGCGTGCTAGCTTGTGTTGGTATTTCCGAAGCAGACCTCCTTTTGGCTTCTTGTTTAAGCTCTGTTCGTTAACCTTCGGTTAACTATCTCTGTATCGTCTTAGTTTTGCAACAGTTTCCCGGTTCTGAATCAAGTAAGGTGAAAGAGGCTCACGTGAGCCACAGTTTGAGCTGTACGATATTTAAATTTAGGTATGCACCGTTTCAAACAGTGCGGTGGCAGGAGACAACTCGTAGTGTTCGTGCCGTAGGACAAGAGGAAAAAATGGAGGCAAGTTCTGCTCGGTTATTACTTTTCATACTGATGGATTATGTAGCTTTTTCATGCAATTTACGTTCACTGAGGTTTCTTGAGTGGATGCGATCACGCAGTTTAAAGATCTTCAAAAAAAGGAGCGGCTGGGGTATACATATATAACTTGCATATGTGCACTACATGTTGCATACAATGTTTTTAACAGTTTTTGTTCTTCAGAGGATTTAGGTGATTGTCATAACGCAAATCGCTCGTGTTCTTGTTCCTTCACATCAGCACTTGTATTCTTTTATTCTTTGAATTTTCAAGGAAAAAAAGACCTTTTTGGTAAAAATAAATTAATCCTTTGTTGCAGTCTAGATCTCTTAAACTATTTTCCTTTAAAAGTGGTAAAATAAGTATGGCTAATTAAGATAAAGTGCCTTTCATCAGCTGGTAATCTCTGCCATTCAGATTTATTTAGAAATTCTCGTATAAATAAACCATGCAAGTGTATAACCGGCCAAATATATTGGTATCTTTCAGTTTGAAGCACTGCCAACTGCAGATTATTTGGCGTCAGACTTAAGGCAGTAAAGAAATCAAGGCAAATCCTTTCCTAGGGACGAAGATTGTCGGGACAAAGATAAATAACACTTTATATTATAGATTTGGAATTCTGTATTGGCAAAAAAAAAATTAAATTACAACATTAATGTATTTACACAACATGATGTAAATATCTGTGTGTTTAGTTCTCTCCCATAAAACAACAATAACTGAAGGAATGTAGTTTAAGCTTTCTAAAATCATCTGAATATCCAAGACATGAATGAATTTATTGACGGTGGATAG
The DNA here is from genome assembly GCF_000699145.1 of Aptenodytes forsteri. Lineage (NCBI taxonomy): Eukaryota > Metazoa > Chordata > Aves > Sphenisciformes > Spheniscidae > Aptenodytes > Aptenodytes forsteri. The sequence goes on from NW_008794444.1 coordinate 2,413,839, forward strand.
GAGTGAGTGAAATCGGGTGCTGAAATGGCAATTTTTGTTCATCACTTTTTAATGGTGATTGCTGTAATAGCTGGCACCAAGTTCTCTGGGTGAACCGCCGAGAAATCTTTAAATAAGAGCACCTGTCCAGGATGAAACAGAGGAATTGTGTTTATCAAGGCATGCCTTTGCTCTTTCCCACAGGCAACAGATTATAAGGAAAAAAATCTCCTCTTGTGTTGCAGTCGCTTCGTTTCCCCACTCAGTCCAGAGTATTCGGTGTAATTACCGTTAATATACCTCTCTCTCTTCGTAGCTGAAACGCCGCTTGCTTTTGGAGCTGGTGACTTTTAGCATCGGTAGGTTGTCATCATCGTCATGAGCGGAGTTAGAATTTGGCCTGGACTGAAATCCAGCATTACACACTTACAATATTATGCCGTCGTTGTTCAGTTTTGAAAACACAGATGTTAATGGGCGGTTGTTCTTTCCCACTTTACCAAGCCTCCTCTCTAATGAGAAGGAAGATGAAATGGTTCATTGTCAGCTGTGATCCCAAATTTGATTGTTTCGGTTCTGAAAGACGGTGTTCAGTTTTCTTAAGACCAAACGGTGCCTCTGATGGAAGGAAATGTCATTTACCCGCTTCCTCTGCCAGGTGGTTTTCTCTTGAGGTTTCGCAGTAGCATAGTGATCAAACCTGCCATCCAGCCGGAGCTGTGAAATAAGACGAGCTTGTCGTTCAGGGTGCTGTGGCTGCACGCATAGTGTGCAATGGGTTAAAGGGGGGGGGGGGAAAGGGGGGTGTGGGAGGCACCTCGTGAGTCCCCCTAAAATCCCACTGAACTTTGGAAAACACAATCGCCTCGCGCAGGTTTTAAAGCCCTAGTCTGAAAACAAAGCTCCGTAATAATCTGTCTTTGGATCTGAAAGTGATTTATATTTCCATACAAATGCCCTTTCCAGAGCCAGATATATTAGTTTATTCCCAAACTAAACTACCCTGTAAAGATTTTACAATAAAAATTTTCTTATTTCAAACGTGTCAACTTTTCCTGGCTGAGCCTTTCTGGAAAAGGCACTGCCCATCTTATGTTTGAGAGCTACTGTTGAGTGCTGCAGTCTGCTCTTGTAAAGAACCACTATGGGAAAGTTTATCTCGGGCAAAAAGAGCCTGAAAATGTTTATTTTAATGCTTTATGTTTAGAATTTTAGAAATCTGTAGGTGGAAATTCCCATGTGAAAAACTTAAAGCCCTTCAAAACTGAAACAGAGGTGTCTTGTATTCATTTGGTTCGGATTACAAAATAGTATTCATATGATTATTATTTAAAAAAAAATATGTCTTTTTATGGATTCAGTGTCTGGAGCCTCGTCAGAATGCTTAGTCAAGAATTAAGGAATTGCTTACAGATTTTCCCAGTGAGGATTAACATCTGACGTAGTTGTGTCATTGCTTCAGCAACAATGGGATCCTTTATCTACGCTCACGTATTATGTGCATTTCATTTTTTCCTACAGACAGTGCTTTGTTTGCAAGGGCAGCCTAACTGGATCTGTGTGTATTAGCTCTACCGAAAAATGCGGGTCTCTGACAGGTGTAAAATGCCGGGGAGTACAGCAAAGGTTAAGGCAAGCGCGTGATGAGAAGCTACTGTATATGGTGAGGGCTGACACTGCTGTGGTTAACTTTCGTTCCGTGAAAACTAAATACTCGTGGTTCACACTTCATTGGTGGGCTGTAGACTCCAAAATTACTTTAAATTTTCATAGGCAGTTGAATTTTCTATGTCATCTGTAGTGACTATTAACTTCGGCAGTTTAAAGCCGCTCAGACCTTTTGTTCTTCTGATACGTTGGGATTCATTTTCTTTAAATAACCATGCCCTTCCAACACCCCAACCTCTTTATTCATCTGATGGATCATCAGCATCCGAAACGTTAGAAATTCAGCGCGTAACAATTGGCTCCTACCTGGAATAGCTATTTTAGCTGCGCAAACAGAAGTTGAATGGCAGAACCAGGTCCTGTGCTGCTTCTGTCTGCATTTTGGTCAGGCCAACGAGACCGGAGTCGTCTGTGTTCCATATAGGCAGAGCTGAGGCGTGCAGGGGGATCGAAGGGTTTGAATGGGGATTTGGGAGGGGTGAACCAGCACGCCCGATGCCTGCCAAGGATAACTGGGATCTGTGGGAAGTCGGCACGGGGGGAGGCTGGCAGCACTCGGAGCCGTGGTTTTGGGAAATTCCCTCTCTGCGTTGTGCCACGGCGTGCACGGAGGGGCTGTTTTATAGGGTTGCCTGCAGGTTTCCCAGTCACGAGAACGCTTGGGTAACTGGGGGAACGCGTGCGCCAGCACCAAGCGAGGGAAGTTCAGCGGTAGCCTGGGCTCCTTGCTCCACATCATCGGCCTCCAGCGACCACTTCTCTCCCCGCCTCGAGCTTTCCTGCTGTTCACTTTTCCTTGCTGATTGCTGCAGGACCAACTTACGGATGCCATCACCCTCAAGCGTGCCCTCCTTCTGTTACAAAGGTGGGGTGTTAAGAGATTGTCATCATCTCTAGTACTGTAGAAACAGTGTTTTCCTGTAAATCTGTTACGGGAAAGGTTTTCCAAAGCCAATTTTGAACATTTTGAGTGTTACTTGCCCTGTGGGGAGATTATTTTAAGGAGATTTCCCTTTTACTTTCATAGCTTGTAGGTGCAGTGCTCTGAGGAATGAAGAATTCGCAATAGTTCTGAGGTTGCAAGTAAATAGCAATTCTCTGCTCTTTATTACATTTTCTGCGAGCAGTTAGTATGAAAAATACTTCTGGTGTACGCTAGCGTGCACGGGCGCAGCGAGCACTAGCAGCATATCTGTAATGGAGGGCAGCGCAGAGACTTCTGAACCGCCGTCAAGCTTAGTGGGACGTGCCCGGTCCCGGCGTGGGGCTCTGGGAGGCAGACGCTTTCGTGACCTGAGCTAACGGCTGTGCTAGCGGAGCGGTGTAGCCGGGCTAAAAACCACTGCCCTCGGCTGGGTCACCTGGCCCAGCTGCGTTTGTACTGGTCTGGTGATCGATTGGGCATCTCTGCTTTCCCTTCCTTCGCTCACTAACTCCGAAATATTCGTGCTCTTTATTGTTTTTTTGCTTGGTTGGTTTTTAGCTAATTTTACTTTACTGTTTCTTTGCGTTTATTGTTTCTTTTCTGAGCTGTCCTTACCAGCTTTTTTTCCCCACCTTCCAGGTGGGAGCAGATCTTTGAGTAGTAAAGCCTATTTTTTCCCCCATCTCCTTTTTTTGAGTCTCTCCTTTTGTGGTTGAGTTCTCGGCTGCTTTGGGGAGCTGAACTTGTGCGGTTAGTACGCACACACGCGAGATGTTTGCATTTGGCCGAGTCTTCCTACACGTATGCAATATACAGCAGTGCACATTCGCGTGCGCTGGAGGTCAGTGGTCCGACTGCAGCAGAGCTCTATCTGTGCCGGTCCCATGAGGCTGGAGGTTGGGGTCTTACAGGCTTGTGGAGCACAGGCACACGCAGTATTTCTCCTTCTTGATTTTCCAGATGTAGGAGGAGAAATTCTGAGCTGAGCTACAATGGATATTACTGTCTCAGCTTGCTTGCAGGGATGGGTGGAAGGGGAGGATTCTTGCTCCCTACAGCCCCAGTAGTTAGTGTGGGCATCAAGCACAGTTTGGTGAAGAACAGACACCAGGACACGTTTTTATAGACTTCTCTTTTGTCACGTGGACAGCAAATGCTGGGCACCCAGCTTCCTCATTTGGAGTGCTGAAACTGGAACTAGAATGGCAGCGACCAAAAACAGCCCTCGGTGAAAGGCTGATTTTAATAAAAAAAAAAACCCTTTCCTTTTTAAAATCACCCTGTTTGCTAATGGATGTGTAATTTGGGTTATTGTAAGTGCAATTCCCAAAGGAAACAAGGCTCTCTGCAGTAAGGGTAAGCATCGCTGGTTTCGCATCTCCTCATTCTGCATCCTCTTGATAACTTTGAAACCAATGGTTGTTATCAGTCAAATTTTATATAGGAGCATGAGTCTCACAAAGTTCCTAATTTTTTTGAAAATACAAGGCAACTGGGTAGAGAGGAGCATGTCCCATTAAAGTGGGCCTGTTGTTCGAACTTCACCCTTAATAAATTTTGCAGAATCTGCATCTTTCTGTCCATCTCTCACATCCTCACACACGCTCTGAAAACTTGGCCTCATTAGCTCAGCTGCTTGTGGATTAATGCTATTTTCACGACTCATTTCAGCCCCATGGGAAAGGGTGGTGGTGCTTCTCGAGGCACTTGTGGTTACCTTGTGTCGTGGTTTAATCTCAGTCGGCAACTGAGCACCACGCAGCCGCTCGCTCACTCCCCCCCACCTGGTGGGATGGGGGAGAGAATTGGAAGAGCACAAGTGAGAAAAAACTCATGGGTTGAGATAAAAACAGTTTAATAATTGAAATAAAATGATAATAATAATATGATAATAATAATACACAAAACAAGTGATGCACAGTGCAGTTGCTCACCACCCGCCGACCGATGCCCAGCCAGTCCCCGAGCAGCGGCCCCCCCGGCCAGCTTTCCCCAGTTGATGTACTGAGCATGACGTCCCATGGTATGGAATGTCCCTGTGGCCAGTTTGGCTGTGCCCCCTCCCAGCTTCTTGTGCACCTCCAGCCTTCTCAGTCGGTAGAACATGGGAAGCTGAAAAGTCCTTGGCTAGTGTAAGCATGACCTAGCAACAACTAAAACATCGGTGCGTTATCAACTTTGTTCTCATCCTAAATCCAAAACACTGTACCAGCTACTAGAAAGAAAATTAACTCTATCCCTGCCGAAACCAGGACACATTGTTAGGGGTCCCAGCAGCGGGAGTGTAACTTTTTCATCAAAACACCAAAGAGAATTCCCTTTCCCTCTTACGCGCTGTCAGTCAGTTTGTGATTTGTTGCATTAAAAAAAAAAAAAAGAAAAAAATCTCTTGTTTGATTTTCAGAAACAGAAAAGATCCCTGTAATGCGTGGGCAGTGGTTCATTGATGGTACATGGCAACCTCTGGAAGAGGAGGAAAGTAACCTGATAGAACAGGAGCACCTCAACCGCTTCAAAGGCCAGCAGCTGCAAGAGAGCTTTGATATGGAAGTATCAAAACCTGTTGACGGGAAGGAGGGTAAGATTGTTTAGATCGCTATTTTTATAGTATGTTCTCTGGACGGTTGGGATCTGTTTTTTCTTAAGTTTAAGCATGTGATCTGTGGTGGTTTTCCATCCTACATAGTGGGGAACATTATTATAGGCATCAGTTTGCTCTCCCATTTTTCAGTGCATCTTGATGTTGTAGGATTTCCTGCTGCAGCATATTTGATGAACATTGTAAAGTTTTATTTATGGATAAACTTCTTGTTCCCATTTTGTTTCGTGTTTCATATCTTTTAATTGTGTTTGAAATTTCACTTCAAACTGAAATCTCTTGATGGGACAAGAAGAGTCAGTGTCTGAATGCAAACTGGCTATTAGTTCTCTGGCCAGCATTCCTAATTCAGCCTAAAGGGAATATCGGTTTTACAGGTCACATTTCATTTTCCTTTGTAGTTCAGCCTGTGACTTTATTGGAGTAGTTTACAGCTATAGTAAATCTTGGGCATTCATTCTGCTACGGAAGTCCTTCTATTTTAATGACCAGGCTGAGGACATTCAGTTAGTGTTCCTGGGAATCTCAGACAAATGCATTTAGCATTTTTAAGAACAGCCTTCTGAAATCACTGATTTATTATTCGGTGTACGCAGTCGAATTGGTTGCTCAGGGTAAGTATAGCACAGCGAAAGATCGGTGGTTTTGGCTTCCCCGCTTCGCTTTTGTTTGTTGGTTGTCACTTGATGAACAATCTACAAACCAAGAGCTGCAAGTACAGAGGCCTCACAATAGATTCCAGTAGGGTCTTGGTTGTGTTATTCTTTATAATGCAACTTTATTTTTAAACTCTTTAAACTACAACTTTGTACAAAACAGTTACAGAGGTTAGGAGTGGCTGCGTTTTGGCCATAAGCGTGGAGGAGTTCTTATGTGTGAACTACATGACCACACAAGTAAAAGCTTGTTAATAAATTGGAAGCAAGGCAGTATTCAGGGTACTTCTGTAATTACTAGAAGGAAAATCGGTACATCATTTGTTGACTTAGGGAGATTTTTCAGCAGTACAGAGAGCAGTTAAGTTTCTAACTCCCCTCAAGGCTGGCGAGGACTCTGTGAATATTTTTTTTTTTTCTATTGATACCACTTCAAAAGATCTTTTCCTCTGGCCAAGCCTGCAGTACAGTCTTCTGCTTTAACAGCTCTGTCAGGTAGGTGCAAAGCATGGTGTGACCCCTGAGCCCACAGCGCTGTGCCAGTACAAGCATCCTTTTGAAAGGCACTTTTACCTGTATTTCTGTGTGCTTGTACTGATTTATTGTTCCAGGGTACCGGCACAAAGCTCAGCTTTGTTAGTACAGCTGCACCCGCGCTGTGAGTGCAGTGCTGTTTGTGGCAGGGTAGTATGCTCTTACTTGGAAAGCACATCTTTATGGCTGCTGAGTGCTTCCAGCCTCTGGTAGCTTAACTTCTGATGGAAGGAAAGAAGGAAGGAAGGATGGCTTCAGTTGTACTTGGATTCTCCTTATCGAGTAAGGAAGGGAGTTCATTTTTTTTTTTTTTTCAGAAAAAGTCTGGTCTGTGGAGCAGAAATTTTCAGATTTAAGGTAGGAGAGGTTGGGGAGAGTGGTGAGAAAGATGCAATGCCTGATATTTACAAAAATGTAAAAGATCAGAAAAAGAAAATCCAAATTTGGATACCAGTGCCTTTTCTAAAACTAAAGTTAAAAAAAAAAATAGCTGTGTATGCAGTCACTTAAAATGGAATACACGTAAAGTGCCCCTGTACTCGGCACTGGTGAGGCCGCACCTCGAATACTGTGTTCAGTTTTGGGCCCCTCACTACATAGTAATAGGAGAGTTGCAGGAAAATTATAGCTAACAGCGTGAAAAGTGTGGTTTTGTTTATAATATGCCTCTCAATACATCTCTGATCAGCTGGCATCCATGATTGCCATCTGCACGCGGCACTGGAGCAGCTTTACAACTTGCATTATCGCTGATGAAGTAAACATAATTAGTTTGAGAAGTGCTGAATGCAGTTTATAAATTTCTTAAATGCTACAATTTGTTGTAATTGCATCCTGTATGAAACATATTTTGGTCCCATCAAGGTGTCACCAATAACTTTCAACAGATTCTTTTTTTTGGTAGTAATAGGAGAGTTGCAGGAAAATTATAGCTAACAGCGTGAAAAGTGGTTTTGTCATTATAATATGCCTCTCAATACATCTCTGATCAGCTGGCATCCATGATTGCCATCTGCACGTGGCACTGGGAGCAGCTTTACAACTTGCATTATCGCTGATGAAGTAAACATAATTAGTTGGAGAAGTGCTGAATGCAGTTTATAAATTTCTTAAATGCTACAATTTGTTGTAATTGCATCCTGTATGAAACATATTTTGGTCCCATCAAGGTTTACAGGTAGCTGTTATTTAAGACTAGTGAAAGTTAGAATAGATCTGTAAATATCATTGAGAGGCAAAGTGACTACTCGCAGTGCTATGATAAAGCGTTGTAAATGATGAAAAACTGGCAATCTCATCTAATTCGTCAGCAAAATTAAGACGATCTGCTGTAACAGTCTCTCAGTACTTAGACATAATTACTTTTTTATATGAACATGCCAGTTTGCATCATAAATAACGAAAAACTAGCCTGTCAACAAGCATCTTGTTGATATGCAGTAGACAAACCTGGCAGCTCTTGATTTGACCCCAGCCATGCTCTAAATGGTGGCAGTAGGCTGAAAATTTAGGAGCAGGTTCCACTTTGCTGCTCCTGGTCAGGATAATTTTCTCTTATTCAGCCTGATAACTCGGGGCAACATACGATATCCTGGAACTTAGCATCCAAGACAGTTGACAATTTATTCGCAATTTAATCATATTTATTTGCTTATTTTATTGTCCTCTGAAATCTTTTCGTGAAGAAAACAGAATTGCTAGCAAGTTTACTAGGTGCTTAGCACCCTCAGCTTTTGAGCAGCCTGCCCGGTGCATTGCTGGCAGTGGAATCGCCCTCTTCAAGGGCAGGGCAAGTGGTGCTGCTTCCATCTGCCTGTGGAGTCGTCCGTACAGAGGAGTTCGTCTTTGCAAAAACCGGCAGTGAGCACTATGTGCATTACCTGTGAAGGGAAGCTGCTCAGCATGCAGCGCCCCTCTTCTTTCCTCGCATCTTTAGTTTTGGGATACGCGTTAGGAGAGTACGCTTACATCTAGAAAAACAATTTCCCACTCCAGTGATTTGATTTACTAATTCTGCTCCTGGATTGTAGCATGTTAACAAGGAAATAACTAAGCTTTACCCAGGGCTTTTGGTGATGATAGGTGGTCAATGAATACATGCCCCATTATTAAGATATTAATCCCAGCAAACCTTCCTCCAAAAGTGCAAAATGTTTCGGAATAGGGGTCCCCAACCTGTGGCCTATAAGTAACATAACGCCCGTGCTGCCTTCCAGTGGTGTTTGGGACCGCAGGAAGCTGTAAAAGCTGAAGGTGACAGAACAGCATGTGACTGTGTTTAGGTGAACGATTCCTCAAGTTCTGTTTTCCGTGGGGCAGCCTGGAGACCACTGCTTCCGTGGGAGATCCCTCGGAGCAAACCGCCTGTAGCGGCGTTTTGATTTGCACCCTTTAAAGTATTTAATTTCATGCCTTGCAAAATGAACTGCGTTTACGCTGCCTAAAGCCGCTGACTCCCCTTGGTGCCCGATCCTCTTCGGCGGTCTGCTGAGCTGTTGGCCTCGTGAGGCATGACTTTCTCAGGTAAATTATTTGTTACGGCAGAATGCAGAAATGAGGCACTTTGGATCTTAGGACTGTCCAAGCAGGTTAATGGGACCTTTAGTTTTGCAACACCCGGTTGACCTGGATTTGTCTCCAAGAAGTTTATGTCCTGTAGGAGTTCATAGACATGATTCCCAGGTACCAGAGCTCTATCTGCTGCTTGTAGAAATCAGTCGTGTTTCTGAGATTTGGGGAGGGGTGTTTGGTTCTGAACGCGTTGACATCTGTAACGCTTGTAAAAGGCCAGCTACCCTGACTGGCCATCTCTGAAGTGCAGCATCCAGACAGCCGACTCCCCGGACCACCACAGACCAGGCAGAATGTGTGCATGTCAGGGAGGGATGCTGAGGGCATGAGCCTCTCTCTTCATCGCCTCTGCAGAGAGCTCTGCCTCCCGAGGTGCCTAAAACCAGGCCAGACGAACGCTGCTGGAGTCCCGGTGCATGCAAATCCTGCAAGGGCATCACCCGTCTCCTCCATAGCTTGACTGCACTCCGTTTCACATCCCATCACCCCAGAGGCTGCTTTGATCCTGGCCAAATTCCACATACGTTTTTCAGTTTAAATAGTTCATTTTATTGTTGATAGATACAGGAAAGGACGTGCTGTTCCGTCTTTTTAAGACGGAGTAACCGATACGGCTACAGGAGGAGACCACACTTAGGATGAGGAATTTAGGGGTTTGGCTGCATTTTGACTGCTTTGTTGTGAAACTGAATGTCTGCAGCCTGGATTTGAGTTAACGCAAATCACAAATTTGCACAAATGCAAATCTGCACACGGGCAGGTTCAGGAAGGCATCTTCTGTCTTGTCGTTACGTAAAGTAATTTTACATAATTTTTTTTTTTTTTGAGCAAAATGAGGGTCATCACATTGTCATTTTATAGTTGTATTGAGGACTAGAGCTTAACATTTGCCACTCAAGTCTTCGCTAAAAACAATCGAGCCTGATGACATATTAAACCCCTAAGTGAGATGCTGCACTGCTGTAACAGTGTGTGTGGGCTTCCAGGACTGATTTGTTGTTCTGCCACTGTTGATAGGTAGACAATGTTGGGGTTTTTTGGGGCCCTCAAATTCATTTGTCCAGTACTTGTTTTTTTTCATCCAGGTAAACTAGGCTTTTTTTTATATTGGCTTTGCTTGTCCTTCTTACGGAAGATTCATTCTTCAAACTTAACATATGTAAATTAATATCAACACAAGATGAAAGGTGGTGTTTTGATCTAAATTCCTCGGTTCAAAATGCCTAATGATACAAACTTCAACCCTTAAAATATGGAAATATCTGGGTTGTTTAATTGATCACGCCGAGAATGGTTTATAACTGCCTTTGTGCAGAAATACTGACCTTCCTTGTACTGCATATACCCAGTGATTACACTTAAATATACTACTACTGTAAAATAATTCTATAAATATTTCTGAGAAAGACCTAGGATATAACGCTTGTTCTTTGAAGCAATATTTCAGCTGAAACCATTTTGAAAGGAATACAAGAAGGGTATCACAACACCTTTTTAGCAGTCAATAAGCTTAAAACGTACAGAATAACGTAAGATTTAGAAACTGCTTCTTGTGCATACTTAGGCAGACAGAGAGTTCAGGACCTATCTGAAGTAGCCTATCAAAGGAGCAGCGTTCTCAAGTGATTTCAGTAATATGAAGGCCGTTGTCAGATAAAATAAGACCACGAGCTCAGATCGTAGCAGGTTCTTAAGGGTTCTCAGACTAGATATTTTGCTAGCAGTATTTAACCACAATAAAGGCAGTGCTGTTCAGACCAAGAGCTTCTTGATGGAGGGTCAATGTCGCTACTTCAGTGTCGATTTTTCGCTCTTGCTCTGGGGCCGAAGCCCACATATCCCTTGCTGTGAGTTCCTCGAGGACAGAGGAGCTGTTAGCAGGCAGGTGCCCACCGCTTCAGGAGCAGGGAGGCAGTCGAGGACGGACGAGCAGCTTTTGTCACACAGTCCGACTTCCCAGCTGGAGGTTCAATCTGTGGGACCCACAGCTGCCTGGTACGTGGTAGAACTGCCATCTCTTGCCTTCTCTGCAGCGGCGATGGTGCCAAGCAGCAGAGCAGGAACAGCAAGTGCTCAGCGTGCCCCTGAGCGTCCCGCTGCTCTAGGCTAGCATGAGGGCTAATTCTGATTCTTCTATTTGAGACCACTGAGCAGTGGTTCAAAGGGTACATCATAAACTGGTCCCCGGTATAAATAATATCCTCTAACAGCTTTAAGGTTTGCTATCTCCGCTTTAAGAATACTTGGTTAGCTGTTACTATCATAAATACAGTTAAGTACCTATCATCTGTTGCTTCATCACCTTTTTTAGGTATATTCATTTAATTAGGATGAAGTGAAGCTGAAAGCTTAATATATGTGATAGTAAGATAGGAATAGACATAGTTATAGAATCGTAGAATGGTTTGGGTTGGAAGGGACCTCTCAAGGCCATCTAGTCCAACCCCCCTGCAACGAGCAGGGACATCTTCAACTAGATCAGGGTGCTCAGAGCCCCGTCCAGCCTGACCTGGAATGTTTCCAGGGATGGGGCATCCACCACCTCTCTGGGCAACCTGGGCCAGGGCTTCACCACCCTTAACATAAAAAATGTCTTCCTTAGATCTAGTCTGAATCTACCCCCCTTTAGTTTAAAGCCATTCCCCCTTGTCCTGTCGCAACAGGCCCTGCTAAAAAGTCTGCCGCCGTCTTTTTTTATAAGCCCCCTTATTGTTCATTGTATTTGCACAGAGAGATGCTCAAAATTCAGCTGGAAATCGCCTGAGCAACCTGATCCAAATTTGAAATTGGATCCAACTTAAAAGTTGATCCTGCTCTGTGTGAGGGATTGGAGCAGACGGACCCCAGCAGTCCCTTCAACAGAGATTATTCTGTGATCAAGTCTATGATTCTGTGATAGATGATATAAAAAGGTAGAAAAAACCCCAATGAGTTAGAATCAGAAGGAATTTTTTAAATGCATTGATTTTGAAGCTGCATAAGTTTATTGGTTTTTCTTACGGATTTTCAGTGTGTGATTAGATACCACAAAAACTATAAAAGTTGCGTTTGGAATAGTTGATTTGTTTTGCCTTAGATTTCAAATAAAATTTTCTCTGTTCTTAAAAAATTTATATTAACCATGAATTTTTGTCACAGCTGGCTAAGTTAACCTTTAGATGGGAAAGTCATATTCATAGAAATCAGAGAGTCGTGCAGATCAGAAGGGATCTTGCAGATCAGAAAAGGATTTTGGTTAAACATTGGAAGAGGCTGCCCAGGGAAGTGGTTGAGTCCCCATCCCTGGAGGCATTTAAAAGACGAGTAGATGAGGCGCTGAGGGACATGGTTTAGTGGGCATGGTGGTGTTGGGTCGATGGTTGGACTCAATGATCTTGGAGGTCTTTTCCAACCTCAATGATTCTATGATTCTATGATCTCTGGAGATGATCTAGTCCAACCTCCCCGCTCAAAGCTGCGGAGTCAACGAGAGCAGGTTGCTCAGGACGTTTCCAGTGGGGTTTTGAGTATCGCCAACAACGGAGACTTCACAACCTCTCTGGGCAATCTGTACCAGCGTTTTATCACCCTCACCATAAAAAAGACTTTTTTTTTTCTTATACTTTACTTGAATTTGCTGTGTACGTTCTCCTTGAGTTGCCCCAGCCAGTAAACTATTCTGTAGACTAAGTTATTCCATCAAGTTCCAAGTGCAGTAGCTATAAGCCTAATTTTCCTCTCCTCTAGAAAACTGACATGCAACAGTAATACACTTGACTTGCATCTGTATTAAGGCATCTGCTGACAGAGCTGTTAGCTGAGGGTGTGAAGAGGTGTGATCCTGGACCAGCATAACTGTGGCAGTCGAAGCCCTTGACACAGGCATGGGCTATCACTCTCTTGTACTGGCATGAGTTACTGGATCGCACAGTATTAACTGTTCCTGATGTTTGCAAGGGAAGATGTCATTCAGCTGCATTTCTCCCCACTCTCCAGCAGACTAACTGATTTCAGGTAATTGCAGCTCAGTGACTTTGTGGATTCAGAAGCCAGGCTGGAGCCTCTTGATTTCTCATTGGATTTAAACACGCTCTCTTGACTATATCAGGTTTTTGAGGCTAATCCCCATCCCTGGAGGTATTTAAAAGACGAGTAGATGAGGCACTTAGGGACATGGTTTAGTGGGCATGGGGGTGTTGGGTCGACGGTTGGACTCGATGATCTTAGAGGTCTTTTCCAACCTCAATGATTCTATGATTCTAAAACATTTTGAAATTAAGACTATTTGTATGAGTGAGGGCCCACAGAGCAGTAACACAGAAGACGTAGATTTGTAGGACTTCACTCTTAGCCTTGCTCAGGAACACCCAAAGAAGCGTAAAAGGTATCTGTCATAACTGAGGCAACAGTGAACGCAAGAGGAGACTTGTATAAGTGCCAAGAGCAGCTTCCTCCTGCTCACATACCTTTACCCGCTCCTTCGCAGCAGCTTTCACTTACCTTAAAGTATTTCTTCCATAATCACGCAGCACCAATATCTAAGTCCCTGAAAAAGAACCTTTTGGACTGCTGGGCAGTATTTCAATACTCTCCCGGGGAGTGAAATAACACAGTTGAAAGTCTAATAGAAGTAGAAGAAATAGAAGAAGAACGGACTTGCCTTACCATCAAGGGGAAGCTCAGAGGCCAAGCGTGCACGCTGTTGCATTTCACCGTGGAAAGCAGCTTCTTGAGGACTTACAGAACAGGGTAACAGTAGGATATTTTGCCTAACCTAACTTTCAATGGTCCTCTTACACCCTTTGGGGAAAATAATAGAGCTGTGCTTAAAATTGAGTTGGTTTATGGGGGTTTTTTTCCCAAACCTTTAGTGTATACTTAAGAAGGGTTACTGTGTTCTACCCTATACAAATGGAGCGTTTATGCTTTATACGTGTAAAGGCACTCGGTGAGTCTGGTTACGCTGTGTTCCAGCTGTCTTTTACTAATGCCTGTAGCTTTCTTGTGATGTCATAACTGTTTATGAAGAGTGAAGAAATTGAATTTGGCTAATGTGACCTGACGCTTTTGCTACAAAACCAGGTTTTTAAGTGTATATACTTTTTCAGAAAATGTGCCAACTATTTTTTTTTTCTAAAAATGGTAATACTAATGAAAAAAATGACACCCCTTTTAAAAATTTTACTTTGAAGCTCAGTGTTTTTACTTTTAGTTCTCTACTACCTCCCTCCCTTCTCCCTCCCTTCTTTGTTCAAATGGAGAGGATATAAGGAGAATTCAGATGCTGCATGTCTTAAGCGAAAGCGTTCCCAAGGTACAGTAATTGTAGATTTCTTTTTTGTAGTACTCCGGGCTTAGGAAGCTTTAAATTCTAGTTTGCTTATATCAGTTAAATGTGTTAGATTTACATGCTTCGATTTCTTGAGCTGTATTCATGCCATTTCCTTCCAAAGGGAAGGAAAAAATATCATAGATCTTAGAAGAAAAGTAGAAGTGTTGTGAATCTTAGAGGAAAGTAGATGCTAACAGTATTGTGCAGTAATCCTTATTATAATTATTTGTGACTGATGAGAACTGTAAACGCTTGTTTCTTACTCTTTATATGTGGTTTGGCTTTTCACTAAACTAAAAGCTACTTTTTTAGGTATAAGATAAATTATGTGAGAGGAGGAATTTTTTTTGCCGCTTTGTTTTGGGTAATGCACGCATCTTTAATTTCATGTTGTAAACTATTTTTACTGCAGCTTTTGTATGAGTACTGGAATGAAATGAGACTTTGGACATACGATATAAAAAGGGCAAGCTGTATAGAATACGTGATAAAGGCTGCTGTGTTGCAGAAAACAACTTTGAACTCTGCAGCAGCTGATATTGTGCAAATTTGTTTCAGAAAGTGGGAATAGATCTTACAGGAGCCAGTAATGATTGCAGAAGGCTCAAAAGTGCTTGTCACTGGTCTTTTCTCTGCCACCGTTAGAGCCAGTAGTGATTAAACTTTTACTGACTTCAGTGACTGTGGAACTAGACTTCTGAAAACTGCACCCTCGATTTAAAATGTAAATGCACATGGTAGGTTTAGAGTTATTCTTGTCATACCATATATTCTTTTAGCTCCTGGGGATATTGTAAAGTATGAGAATTTATTTTGACACGCATAAATGTTTGCCTTTTGACTTCCTTTAATCATATTTTTCTATAATTGGGTCCAAATGAAAATGCCTGAAATAAAAATGCTTAACAGTAAACTTTTTCCTGCCTCTTCTCACACATGGAACTCAAGTCTGTTAAAGGTGAATTAAGTGTAACTACTGTCTTGAGCAGTAAGAAAGGACTTCTGCCTTTTATTTTGTGGTTGTAATTTCAAAATTATTTTGTATATTTTTTTTTTCTCCAAATCATGTTCAGTTGTGGTAATAAATGCGCTTGAGTTAAAAAATTAAAAGTCAGTGCTTATATAACAAATAGTGGCATTGGTGAGTTGAGAGGTGGTGCAGTGCAATATAAAAATGACAGCAATGTGAAACAGCCCAATTTAATTCAGAGCAATAGTCTTTTTAATGGCTTTGCATTTGCTTTTTAAACAAATAAAAAAAGGTTTTAAAGCGTACAGCTGTACCTCAGGTTTACATACCAGAACTTCAGAGTTGTTTAAGAAAGAACAATAGCGGCCAAATTATGCTCTCAGTTATGTGGCAGGGTTTGTGCAGAAGCTAATGCTTACTGATTTATTTTAAAATCCCTGAAAAAAAGAAGGCAGAAAAGGTTTTCAGACAGTATGTATCCCTTCTCTGGTCTTTAGCCCTGACTGGAATGACGGTGCCTTTGTGGAGGAGGTGGAGATAATATCAGCTCTAAGCACTTCAAAGATGCTTTCCTCTAGATTGATTTTGACTTGAGCATAGTCAAGCTCTGGTAGAAGAGAATCACCCCATGCTTTGGTCTTGGCAGGTGGATGAAAGTATCAAGTAAAAACCAGGTGCTTACCTTAAAAGGTATTTAGTTTTAAACTGTTGGCCCCGTGAAATGCCAAGTTCAAGTGCCCGTCTGTCTGCACTTACTCCTGGAGGTGTTCAGCTCCTCAAGCGCTTGAGTTGGGAGGATGTTTGCACTAGCAGTGCACATCCAGTGTGCACATCCCCAGCTTCTCCACGGGTTTTGTGCGATGAGCGTAAAAATCAGTGCAGGCTTTCTGCCTCTCAGTTATTCTCCAGTTATTTTGACTCAAGATGAGTTTCTGCAGTCTAATTGAGATCAGGTTCTTCAAGGCTTTAGGAATATGTATTCTGTATTTTATGTTTACCTCTTCGTTTTTCATATTTAAACTTTTTAGAGGGATTTTTTCCCTCTGTGTTCATCTATCTTGGTGAAACTGGTTGGTTGTGTGATAGTAGCCGTTGATTTCTTCAGCTGAAAGAAGTCCTTTCTTGATCCCTCTCACTTCCCCTACGCTTCTCTCCTTGTTTTTGCATGGCTTGCTCGCTACTGTCTAGCGTCAGGCTGCCTTCCATCTACAGTGGGGTTGTGCCTTCCACGTACTCGTACCCTAGGTGACTGTCATGGTTGGTGTTCCTGAAAAATGTTTCATTTCTACTTTCTGGCTACGAAGGAAACCGAAACTTGATCTCATTTCTATGGGCTTGGCCGTTAATCCCAAACGAGAAGACTAAGCAGTGTGCAGAATACCCAGGGTTTTCTGCAACTGGGGAAGATGTACCTACGGAGATGCCTACTAAGAAAGCTGTGCATGTTGTCAGTGTCAGAGAAGTAGTTCATGTGAAAACAAAGCTGCAAGAAGTCTGATCCGCAGGGAGATTCCTGTCCCATGGTTTTAGGGGAGAGCCTTCATCTTCTGCGCCTGCCGTTCAGAGATGCCGTAGCTGCAGTCAGATCTCAGTGAAGCTCAGCAACATCCTAGCCTGGTGCCCTGGAGAGAATCCACAAACGTAGAAAGCGTGCACCTGAAGGACCCAGAAGGCAGAGGAATGAACACGAAGAGCGTTCCCCTATGCCATACCCACTGCCTAATCTGAATTCTGCGACTTGGCTTCCTCAGCCACGCTACGACATGCCTTGGTGACTTCCTGACACTCTGTGACATCTCTCGGTATGAACAGCTCCCGAGTTGTCAGTTTGACCACCTCTGCAGCATGCAAGAGGTTTATAGGACAGTCGCCGTTTGTTCTGAAAAGAGAATGTAAATCATGTGATCTCATCATCTTCAGGAAAACGGAACTTTCTCTTCCTCGTGTTCAGTTTCAAAACGGCGATGGCAGCCCTTGTTATCCCATACCTGGAAAGCGTGGTTCGCATGTTTTGATTTTTTGGGGGGATGCTTATTTTCAGACTGCTATCAAATCCTCTCCAAAGACGCTTTTTTTGTTCCCTGCCTCACTATCAATACAACCTGGCTGGGACTGTCAGCAGCAGAAGCTCCTTTTGGTTGGGCTCTTGAGAGTTTTGAGAATCTCTTCACAGTCCTCGGTGCAGCGTTGGCCCTCGTGAAGAGGTACCTTGTTGCAGGGTGGGGTTTTTTTTTACCTAAAGGGTATCTCCTGTGCATAATGACAGAGAACCACTGTCTCTGCCTAGATATGCATGCACACATGGCTTGTGGATCATTTATCCCTGTGACTGATCTCAGCTAGGCAACCCTTCTCTCAGTTGGGTTTCTGCCATGCAAATCTGCAAGGGTGTACCATTTTTTCTCTCCCCAGATATTGTCATCACTGGGACAGATGCATATGTAAGGATAGAGAGCGCACAACCATGGTCATCAAGTGGGGTGTCACTCCTGTTTTGAAGGGGTATTCTTGCACACCAAGAGGGCCTGGAGCTCAGGGTGATAGATTTTCCCTTATTATGGGATTTTTGTTCCACTGGTGGACATCACATTCAGGGTCTGAGGATGAACAGACATCCCAATGTTTATATAAATTAAAAAAGGGGAGACAAAATCTCGCCCCACCTCAGTAAGAGGGTGGGTTGGTCTGTGGAACGGGTGCATTGATCCTCAGGCAGACTTTTTAAACAGTGCATCCCATGGGATTTCAAAAGAGAGTGCCAAGGTGGAGCACGCAGCACAGTTTGTTTTGACCCAGGTGACTCTTGTTAACTTTTAAAGGAATGTCTCTACTCCTGGTTGGTAAGACAGACACCCTGGAAGTGTTATCCAGACTTCCGCAAAATACTGCACTGGAGCGCATGGTGCCTTTGGAATGTCCTGCAGCCACTGTTTTTCAGTGATTGAGTCTCTCTACTGCTGGTTCGGACTTTGCTCTGGAGCGTGCACCTGGACAGGCACTCAAAAGCAAAGCAGTGAATGTGTTGGTAAAATTTACGAAGAGATGCAAAATAAGATGTAAATATATCAATTAAAACTGCAAAATTTATCATCTTACTGGCAAATCGGTAGATTCTCTGAAAAGCGTCGTCCATATGCATGTTCTAGATCCTGCCACTGCCCTGAAAACTCCTGATACTTTGTGGTTGAAGGAAAACTGAGAGGCAAGCACAAACACTTTTTTTTTCTTTTTTTTTTCTTTTTTTTTATTCTGGGTGCTGGGTAGAAAGGAAGGGTGCATAGTCCAAGTGCTGTAAAAAATATATATCTGAGCTTGAATGCAACGTGCATGTTAACAGCGCATCTCAGAGACGTAAGTTACTCTGTTGTCAAGAGACAAGGAAGTACGGTCCTACTGAAGGTTACCGGTCGTTTCCTGTGGTGCTTATGTTAACAGTAGACCAAATTTTTCAGGTTCCCTTTTGAAGGCCTTACTAAATATGCAGAGAAATAGCGTTGGTTATTTCATTTGCAGTTCCTCAGTGCGTGCACGTCTTGTAGTTGATTTTGATGTGTCCTTCAACATACGTGTTTTTGAAGAACACTGTTAAGAGTAAAAGTTAGGCATTTGTTCTTCCCAAGTGAGAATAATTCTTGCAGCAGAGGGAGAACCTACCTCTTTCTGTATATTTTTTTCCAATAGAGAGGCTGGACTTGATTCCAGAAAGAGTTTGAGGATCGTTCCTCCCCAAACTATTCTTCCAGTGGTAATAAGTGACTCAGCCATGGACCTCTCCATCTCTTCCTCTGCACGCTTTGGACCTTGAGCACCACGCTCTCCAAAGAGAGAGCTTCTAGCCCTCCTCTGCCAGCTTTCCCAGGAACGTACTCTGAGAGGGATTTTACAGAATGCAGGTGGAACAGCTCTTGAAGACCTGCTAGGCAATGCACGGATTTGAGGATGGAGGAGATTGAGAGACATCTGCAAGGAGGTCCCTTGCCTTTGCCGCTAGACTACGTGCCGGTCTCAGGACATCAGTGTCTCCGTTGCATTGTCTCCAAGTCTGAAAGAGGAAGTTTTGCTGGGAATTTCCTCTCCTTTTCCAGTTCTAAATTGAGACTTCTGGACGTGGACACATCTCTGCGCCTGCAGGGATGTTTATGAAAAATCAGTTTGCGTGTTCATTGAGTTCTCGCTAGATTGCTTCTTGCTCTGGCCGGTCGTTAGCCTAAGCTGACATGTCTGCTCTTCAAAGTCAGGCTTACTTCCTTTCCGGTCCTTGCTCTGTCGCTGTAAAACAGCGATATAGTTCCAGTTATTTTCTGTGAATCAATTGTTTACTACAACAGAAGGGGTAATCCTTTTCTAATCCCGTTGTTTCTTACAGACTTCATTTAGTTTTTCATCAGGCTATGTTAGGTCTATCTGCCTTGGCAAAGAAACAGAAAATACTACAGGAGAAAGGTCACAACATCTAGCTTAACGTGGCTGGTTTGTGCTGCAGCAGAGTTAAAATATGAAATTGTGATGGCTCAGGCTTTCTCAGAATGTTTTTAGAAGGGTATAAAAAATTAATTTGAGTGGCTTCAAGTAGGGGACAGGTTAGAGCTCCGCTTGTTATGGGGAAAAAAACAAACCCGAAACAATCCCCCTGGGTGTTCTCCATGACTTTGGACTTTTTAGCAAGACCAATGACAGTTAAATAACCCTTTTTTTTTGTCACAGGGCTATTGCTGTTGTCAGCTCTCCAAATGTTGCGTATCCCACGTTAGATGAGACCTAAACAGCGGATCTCCAAACTTAGGTGAAATCCGAATTACTAGTAATACAGCTGTGGTACCGCCTTGCTCAAGCAAGCTCGAAGCCTTAGATGAGAGATTCTGACTTGCATTGTAACATGCCTGCTGTGCTTAATCCCGACAATCAGGCAGTGTGTCATGAGGTTGGTCCCAGAGCTCAATCAGTTCCAAATCTGGAAAACACAATAACTGCACAAAAAACACTAGAGCTCTTAGTGGCTTTTGAAAGAGCTAGATTCTGTTCTGTGCCAGAAATTACTCATTCAGAGGCTTTCTCACTGAACTGCGTTTCCAGCTCCTAGGTATTTCTGAAAGGATAGAAATGCAATGGAGCCTTCTAGTAATGGAGCCTTGAAACCCTCCGTGTTACCGCAGTGTACAGTCAAAACCAGGGATCTCGCTGTACGGGCACAGGAGAGAGAAGAGAGGAGTGAAATTGCTCTTTTTCTAGTGATGCGAGTGCACGGGGCAGCCACCTGGTCGTCACACCAACCTGCAGTATTTCAGGATGCGTTGCCCTGCCGCCCGCTCCCCCCCCCCCCCCCCCCGTTTTTTTGTTTTCAGCTAAGGGAATATTTTGGAAACCTACCATCCCAAAATGAGGGTGGGAGGAGAATGATGTGAAATGTCCTCAGAGGTGGTCTCCAAACTCCTGCCTGTCCTGGTCAGATTAATCCTAAATGTAAAAAAACTTTTCAAGGTAAGAAGTAGTACGGATTTAGGTATAATGGAGCTCTAGATATTAACCTATGTTTAAATTACTCTTCTCTCTCTGTGTTTGAAGAGGCTTTTTTTTTTCCTCTTACCCATCTAAATTAAATGTTGTTCCTTTTTGCTGCAGCTATTCATAGTCTAAAGTTGAGTCGCAACCATGTGGACTGGCACAGTGTGGATGAAGTGTATCTTTACAGTGATGCAACAACATCTAAAATTGCAAGAACTGTTACACAAAAGTTGGGGTTTTCCAAAGGTAATATTTCTCAGAGTTTGTAAAGAATATTGTAAATACCAGTATTTTAAGTTTGTTACTTTAACGCTAGAAGGAGATTTCAAGTTTGAAGTTTTGCTATGTGACTAGCCCGCTTCGGCCATTGCAGTTTTTACAGAAGAGTATATTAGGGTCCTGAGGTCGTTGTACACAATTGTAACGAGATGTGAACAGGCTATGACTTATTCTTAGTACATATTTAATTATTATTTTGGATGCAGCAGTTAGCATTTCATAATAAGTATATGAAAATATTACAGTGGCAGAGTCTAGCAGCTACGATGTAAGAACTACAGTTCCCTTTGCAACCTTAACTTTACCGCTGTGTACTTGCGTGCTGTGACGCATTCCTTAAATACGTGATCATACCTTCCCCTCTCGCCAGCTCTTGCTTTTGATCAGTTCGTTAAAGAGACACATGAACCGAGAGGAGGGGTGAAGCAGCTATGTTTAGACAGAAATTGTTTCCAGTAGGAATCCGGGCTCATTTAAGCTCAAAACTACCAGTTCTAAAGCCAGCGAGGCTGAGATGGTTGGAAGAGAGGATGGTCTCTCTCAAGCAAAAGGCAGATTATCGCCAGCCTAGAAAACTGGAATTCGTCCTCTCTGTCGTGGTGCTCCTATGCACTGCTGGGCAGCTACAAAAACAAGAACATACACTTCTGGTTTGTTCCTTGGTTTCTGAAGAGGCAGAATCAGGTAATAGGTTTGGCTTTAATCACCATGCCTCTGTTCTGTAATAAATGCCCTCTTACCCCACAGGGCTCTCGGGTAGATACTTAATTAATGTTTGCCAGGAGTTAATATTCGTATTAATTCAATGCTTCAGTTCCAGAAGAAATGAAGTATTCTGTATCCAGAACATGATTTGGATAGTGTGTAATAAATAATAAGTAAGATCTGTCCTAAACAATCTGGGGGGAGAAATAGCAAATAGAAGCCCACTTGGAAAACAAAAGCTGTCCAGTGTAAAAACTGCCCTTAGCATTTTTGTAGTGTTTTCCTCCCCCTTAAAAGCAAAACAAGTTGGTGGTTTCAATTTTTGTGGTGGGGAACGATGCTGCCTTCCTCTGCGGGGGCCGTCTGAAGGGGTTGCTGGATTCAGGCGCAGCTGGCACTCATGCGAGGCTGTGGTCCTCTAAATGGGTCTGTCACTAGAGGGGGATGGAGACACGCTGTGCCAGTGGGTTTCTCAAGCCATCGGCGGGGCGCGGAGCCACTAGCCATATTTGCCCTGGGTAACTGATTTTTGGTTTGGCCACCGAACTGGAGAACGAGTGGGGAAATTTGAGGTTGGATCAGCTTGAAATAAAACATAGGATTTCCCCGTCAAAATAAAAAATTGTAAAGCTTTTCAACCAGCTCTCTTAATTGAGTCAGAGAAAGAATGACAAAGCTTACCAGTTTCCTGGCCAGATCATTTCCACGATCCTTCCATGCTGTGAAAGTAAGGTGGCGATGTAAGGGAGTTTAATGATTTAGACACACGGAAGAAGGGTATTGTGTCGTAAAAGTGGATGGACAATTATACAACTGTTTTTTAAAAAGTCGTTTTTCAAAACATCTCCAAAATGAGTTGTCTTTACAGTGGAAATGGCCTAGTAATACATTGATACAATTAATATCACCTAGTTGCTCAAATCTCTCAGGAGTTTAAAATTGCAGATATTTAAAAATACATGCTTTTCCTTTATGTATAATCTTCTTTTCACAATACTTTAACGTATTGGTCTGAGACAAGTCAACCTGCTGTCAACATATAAGACCGTTGCACTTCGTAGAATGTAACTGATCTAGGATAATGTTTTTTCTACAGCTTCAAGTAGTGGGACAAGGCTACATAGAGGCTATGTAGAAGAAGCTACGTTAGAAGACAAGCCACCACAAACTAGTCACATTGTGTTTGTTGTGCATGGTATTGGGCAGAAAATGGACCAAGGAAGGATCATCAAAAATACAGCTATGTGAGTGCTTCGTAATATTTGCAGTACCAACTCTAGCCTGAATATAAGGCTGACGTTATAAATGACGGCGGACCTTTCGGTTTAAGCTGTATCTTTTCCTGTTTCCTTCTCCTCCTCTTCCCCTGAGTCATTAGTCTTGATATTGTGGGTGCACTACTTTCTGTGTTAATTTGGACACATGGACTCAGTGAGAGCAGCTGCAAGCCAGAAGAGCGAGAAGAGCAAAGATACGTTCTGTTTTCATGACCAACGCTTGCGACTTTTAGGGGACTGGCCCGTGAATTTCTAGCACCTGCGGTCAGTGACTTTGCTGAGCGGGGAGAGATTTTTCATTTGGTCAAAGTCGAGGGGAATCTCCGTTGTTCCTGCGGGTTGTCAGAGTAGTGGAAGAGTGAAGTGCATACTGGTAAGGGAGGGGAAACGGGGAGCTAGCGGGAATGTTGGCATTCCTAACAGGACAGAGTTACTTCATGCAGTTGGAAGCTGTTGCTGTGGGACTGGTCATGGATTTCTGCGCATAGCTGCCAGTTGAAAAGTGAAACACGGTTGAAAGCTTACCGGATCTTTTCATTGAATGTCTTCTGTGAAGACTGGTTTGCAGATGGCTTTTGATTTGACATCTGAGCTAACTCAGAAGGCCAGCTAGGGTGCTGGTGAATGGGAAGAGAAACTCCTGAGAATGCTGTACCTGAAAAGATTTTTGAATATTAGAAGAAACTGTAAAGCCGTCATGACAGCATTGTGGGGGACAGGGTGGTGTTAAGGAATACTTCATTAGCTGAAAGAAGAGGCTAAAAAAGCGTTAATTGCAGGTCTGTATTGCGCAGATGGTTTAGTCTCTGTGTCCCAAATAGTTCCACGTTCCATCGAAGTTGACAGAAATAGTGACGTACCCAGTGACTCCTGTGAAAGTGTCTGTAGAGCTGGGATTGCTGATTTCATGGCAAGAGCTTTGTGAATCTCCCTTTAAATCCAGAATGGCAATGTAGGTCAGTGCTTATGTGCTGTCGCTGTGGTGTGTCAGCAGGCTCTTGTGTTGGTTCAGCTCGGTGTTCCACTCCAGAGTCCTCTGGCTTGGTAGAGTAAACCTCTTGGTTTCACTGCTGTGTCGTTTGTCATCTCAAAGCAACAACCTGCTACTCCCTGCTCCCCTTGTTCTGGCACTTCACTGCTCTTTTATTTGTGTTGTTTAAGACCAAGCAATCAAAACCAAAGAGAAAAGGATCCACAGCCCTTGATAAAAAGCTGAAATTGGTCGCCAAAATAAATCTTTGTAGGAGGCAATTACAATGCAAATACCCTAAATATAAGCTGCTGTTTTAACAGCGACGAGAAATAAAACTTCCACCTTGGAATCATAAGGTTTTCTGCTTTTTCGTTCTCCCTACCCCGTTTTGCATTGAATATACATAGAGGGGTTGTATGGGTGTTTTAACTTCAGCTCAGGACACAGTGCCTAGGCGTTCCTTCCAGAAGACGTCCTGCTTTAATTGGCAGCCCATTATGTGAAATCTTTTTATCTAAAAGAGAAACCAGACTTTTTGTGCTTCAGTAAATCTCGCTCATATCCTCAAGAAATATCAGGCAGTATTGCATAGACTTTTAAAATGCTAATTATTGGCATAAATTGTATATTCTGTACAAAATCTGCAAATGAAAGCATCATTTTAGATTGAAGTCTCTCTTTTTTTTTTTTCTTTTTTTATAGCTGAAAACTTATCAGTGAGGAAGATCCCATATGTTCTAGGAAGAGATTTTAGAAGAAACGTCTGCCAGGCCAGCACAATGGCAGCTCTCACCAGCCGTACTAGCACTTTCTGTTAGCACTTTCATCCATGATATGTGTGTGTATTTTTTTTTTTAACGTTCTTTTGCATTAGGGAGACAGGAAGTCAAATGTTGCCTTTTGAAAATGGATAAAACAGATAGGGAGAAATATTTTTTGACCCTTCACACTTTAAAGCAGAAGCTAAGGAGGAAAGACCTCAGTGGTTTTTTCCCTCTTAAATGCACGTTCTTTAGTAGGAAACCTGTAGTTGCAGCCGTGCTAAATCTGTAACTTAAGCCATAGGTCTGCCCATCAGCGTCACCACTCCTTTCTTCCCTCATCAGTATCTGGGTACCGCCAGCAGATGTAGAAGGCACTGTCAGCCCCCAGAGCTCATCATCGTCTTGGGCTGCGTGCAGCTTTGAAGGACGTGGACGTCACTTGTGATACGCGTGTGCTGGTGTGGGAACCCTGGGGTAGGGTGGTGTGCGTTTCCTTTAGAAATAGAAAGTTGCTTTCGGTTTAGGCCCCAGGACATCTGGCAGGACACGTTCCTCTGCAGAGAGCCACCAGTCCTCTCCGTGGACTCTGGGGAGAGAACCGAGATGAGGCAATCTCCATCACACCTTGCATTTTTTTTGGTACGGTGCTTGGAGGGACTCTGGGATCTCCAGAAGGGAATACTTGTTCAGGAGCCTTCCCTTTCTACCATCCATAAAAAAAACCAACCCTGTCTTGTGCATTTTGTCTTTGCCACGTACAGTTATTGTGGCTTCTTTGGGGGCTCAATCTACCCTGGGATAAAATGTTTGTATTTATTTCAACCTGTGTGAGAGCAACGCTTCAGTTCATAGCACAAAACCGAAGCCTCGCTTGAACAAGTGGTCCTAAAAGAAAGAAAAAGAAAGAAAAGTGCAAAAATACAGCTTACAACCCAGACACAGAATACTCTGACTGTAACCCAGGCCGGTGAGAGACCCTACCAGAGCTCACTTGATATGCTCTGTCCTCAGGTTACCGCCTCGAGAAGAAATTGGTGCAGCTCACATGATGCATCTGCATCATTAGGCAGATCCTGTTGGTTACAGAGGTGAAAAGAGAACTCTGCTTCCAGGGTAATTTAAAATTATATGTGCTAATTTCATTAAGGAATGGAGTTCAATCTAAGCATTAGCGTGGTTAGATGCTGTGGTCGCAGGGTGTCCTCTAAGTAGGTAAATGGAGAAGGTGCATTTTATTGATGCTTGAATGAACAGGTCTGTGGTAGATGTGACACTATTTTGTTTCTTCGCAGTGTAGTTAAACACATTTATTATCTAAATGTAGCACGGCAGCTGGTACAACAAGCTGCTACTGTCAGTGCTGACATTAACTGCAGAACTCGTCTGGGAAGAGACAGTACCTCCTCCAGGCTGGAACGGTGATTCAGCTGACCTAACGTGAACAGAATAATGTGCTGTGAGCTGCTTTGGTAGCGCAGGGATGATTGTTTAAGGAAGAAGATACTATATTCTGTATTCCTGTATGATATAAACTAAGCTATTATGGCATAATTGGAGGGGTTTTTATTTGCCATCAGATGCAGAATTCTGGCATTACTAGGTTTCTGATAAGGTACAATGTTAACTTTTAAAAAAAATCATTTTGGGATATCCTTTTAATTTTACTGTATACACTTTCATGCTCTTAATTGGAATTTTTTTTTCACTAAACCCTAATCTCTGATTTTGTTGCACTTGTGCTTCTAGATTACGGCGGGGGGTAGGATGGGGTTTCTTACATATATTAGACAGAATTTAGGAATGTTACTATCCATATTTCCAACCTCATTTTAAAAAAAATCCTGTTGTTTTACCCGACTTAGGTAAAGGTCAGACCTTTAGGCCGTCCAACCTCATTTAAAAAAAAATCCTGTTGTTTTACCTGACTTAGGTAAAGGTCAGACCTTTAGGCCGGCCCTCTAAATTTCATCAGCTCCTGTGCTTGAAAATTGAGTGGAGTAACTGTTCTGTGTATTTCCATAATAGCTGTCATGTTGTGACGCTTCTTGGCTGCTCTTACCCTAAAGCTGGTGTCTGTCTGCCTCTGTCTGAATCTCCTGTTTTGATTCGAGAATTGTATTTGCCTGGGCTGCTGCTTGTAGCACAAAAATTGCTGTCTGCACAAGCAACGTCATCTCGGCGTTCCATAATCACCAATTACATTTTTATTGCAAGTCCCATTAAAAAGCATTTTAATTGTGGATTATCATTATAATAATTACTTCAAAATAGCTATTTTGGTAAATTTCCAGTGGTATGCAAGCCCTTACAGAGTGCAGAGCCTCTGCTGAAGAGGCCTTTCAGCACATTAAATAGGCACTGCTGGAATTTTATATCAAGATTTCCTGTAAAATTTTTCCTATAATTTTTTCTCTTTTCAGATATTTGGTAGTTTTGCTTATTTTCCATTTGAATGCTTACATTGCATTAAATACATCTTACGTGCTTGTTTTCCGTTCTTCGGTGCTGGTAATAATTGCACGTTCTTCTGAAATTAAGTATGCAAATGGTAAAAATTGTCTTACGGGTTTCAACTCGCGCTTGTCTTGCAAGCTAAATGAGAAGCTCAGCCCAAGGGGGAAAAGGTGATAGTTAGGGCATTAAATACTTCCATAAGAGCTTGTTTTGTGTACATTTGTTAATTTATCTAACACATGACTGCATATTGGACGGGAGCTGTAACAGCCTGTTTGCGACTTAGATGTATCTCTAGATCCGTTCTCGTTCCCGTCCTCCCCCCAGCCCTCCTTTCTGCCCGGTGCTGCCCCTTCCCTGCCCGCACCAGCACGACTGTCTGTCTGGTCCCCATTGAAAACGGGATCACTGCAGTTAGTCCAAAAAACTGGAACCCCATCTGGAAGATGAACCCCATCTGGAAGATGGGAGTGGGTGGCGAGGAGGCAGGGGATGACAACGGGGACAGGGAATGCCTAATCTGCTTTATGCCAAAGCCAGCATCTCGCTAAGGGGCAAGCTTGCCACCGTTTGGAAAGCAGTGCTGGGGAGGGAGGCGCTCGCACTTGGAGCACCTGGATCTCCGCAGGCTTGTCTCAGGGATCCCGTGATCGACTAACCGAGCAGCTTGAGTTCCTTTGATCATGCAGGGTCCTATTATACTTGAAAAGGATGAAGTGTGAGTCACGATCGTGCTCTCTTTGGTTGCATCCTAGAATTTCCGTCTTTCTTCGGAAGTAAAATGAGCCTGCACATGTCCTAGAGCAGCGGTCTTAACGTGTTCTGGTCTGAGAGCAGATGAGTCCCTGAAGAACAGCGGCAGAAGATGACTTGTGTCTTGCAGCTGCTCTTTGAAATCTGCCTGGAGTAAGACTTGAGTTTGCCTTTCTGCAGTGCAGCTAAGCTTTTGAAAACATCCTCCCTTTCATGTCCTCCGGCTTGAGCAGATCTCACTTTTTATTATTCATGCCCACTACTCTCGCTTCAACTCACCAAATTTAGCTGAAGCCAGCCCTGAGTTTCCTCAGTAACTCGGGGTATTATTTCCTCAAGGAGGCAGCGAGCGCTGCCCTCCGTTTGAGGGAACTCCAGCGTGGTGAAAGCGGTCGGGGAATGCTTTAGAGCATAATTTACCAGTTGTGTGACCAAAAACCAGGAACGGGTCCACACGGTTTTGCAGGCAGTAGCGAGAGTTTAGGGTTTTTTTGTGGGGACGTCCCGTTGCCCTACCTCTTAAATCAAGGGTTCAGAGTAAGAAGTTGGCTGGTGTAATGCTTTTTAAATTAAAGACCATTCCCTTTTTCTTGGCTATGGATCATCTGACTGAAGAGAGTCGGCAAAGATGACTTGGGAATAAAATGAGTAACATCTTCAAGCCTTCAGGCATTTTGCTCTGTCACCAGCTATCAAGGTCATTTTATAAAATTTGTGAACTAGCTGAAGCTAACTTGTTTGTAGCTCTCCAGTTTTTAATGTAGTATTTGTGAATGTTCCACGAGAGTGAAATTAGTAACCTAACACAGCAATAATCGTAAATATGTTAATAGATCTCTGGAATATACTTGCTTAAGCAAGGATGTATACCTGTGAAAATATGGTTTTATTATTTATTATTTTAATCAGGGAAAGGCAGCCAAGCACATTTTATTTATGGTGAGTCTCAAAGTATCTATTTTCAGGCCATTACTTCTTACATGGAAAATAGCAATATGTCAAAATGCTTTCTAAGGTATGCGTTGCATCTGCACCCGAGTGATTTTTTTTTTTTTCCCTTAGAAAAATAATAAATTTTAGTTGTTACCATGTGTTTTGATGTATAGATTTAAGTAATTGTTGCTCTGGGGTCAATATTTCAACATCCATTTGTATTGGAAAGGAGAAGAATTCTCTGCCTGTTTAAATGAGGATTTATTACTTCAGTTGGTGTTAATTTAGCAAGTGAGTAGAGGGACTTGCCGTCTAATAAAATAGCTCAAAATATTTCTTTTTAAAAAGCCAGAAGAAGAAAAAAAGACTTTATAGCAGAACAGATAAGCATATGTATAGCAGGTATGTATTCTGGGGTTTTGCATGTGAGCGTAGCCACATCGCTTGGCAATTACACCACAATTTTTATTAGCCTTTATAATACAAAATTGTTGACCAAAATCGGTGGGAGATGTTGTCTAGTGCCATTAGCTGTAAATGAGATGTGTTGCATCGGGAATTGTTCTGCTGGTGTGTTTTAATGCCTCTGTGATTCTCGTGATCAGGAGACTGGTGTGACATTGCCGCTGTAAAATAATGAGAGAGAGAGTAATTGCAGCTCTGACAGTATTTGGCTAGTAACACTGGACTGGATTGCCTCAGAAAGTTTAGTGGAAGGCAAAAAAAAATTAAACGTTTTCGTAACTACATAGTTTGTAATCTGCAAAACTCCAGTCAGCAGTTTGTAGCGTTAACCAGCTTCATAAGGTTAGTGTGCAACGCAGCGCATCGTAGCGGAGGAGCACGCCTGAAACACTGAGAAATGCAACTGCTGCTTACTTGATCTCACGTCGGTGAAGCGGCGGTTAACAAAAATCTTGTTGAAACAGACCTTTTTGTGCACTTCTGCCGGAAGGTTATTTTGCCAGGCATAAGGAAGACGCACGCAGAGTTGGGTTTTGGTTTTCTGATGTAGCCGAGTGCTTTTGAATGTTTGTCCATAATCCGTTCTAGCAGAAGTTTGGGACTGTTCTGCCGGAGGCTGGACCGTGTCTGGACAGCCTCAGCTGACGTGGGGGGGGAATCCTCCAGATCCGAGTAAAATTAGGTTTTGCATTTCACAAAATTTTGGATCAGGACACGAAGCTGGCACAGCTTTTAGGAGGGGAGGCTTGAAGCTTTTCCCAGAAGCTTTGGCAGAATTGCTAGGCTGCGCTGTTTTTTCCAGACTCGTATATCTAGCTTTAGAAAGGAGACTTTTAGTTAAAAAAAAATCCTGTGTGTCAGTTTGCCTGTGAATAGCTTGAGTGAGACTTTCCCTGTTCCCTTTCGAACGGGAAGAAACCCTGTAGCTGTCGTGTTTGAAGATGGGGATTTCAGTAGCTCTAACAGCTCTTTCTTCTTAATGTTTACAGCTGCTACTGATGTGTAAATGGTTCGGATGTGTTTTCCTGCACTATTAGGACCAGGTTATTTACCCGTTCCTTCACTTAAAGTAATTGTTGCTGCGTAGAATTCTGTGCTTTATTCATACGGCGTTTCGATGCTTTTACTGCTTTTAAGCCTAGCAGCTTTAGATTGCTGCTTGGCTGGGTTCCCGCTAAACTTACTGTTCCTGAATTCATCTTAGCTGGCCACCGTCCTCCTTCATGCAGAGAAAGTTAAGCCGACTCGACAATACCAAAGAACTGTTAGCATTTCCAAAGAATATTCATTTAGATTTTAGGTCCCTGCTTTGCCTTGTGCTAGTAATCATCCGATTTTGTTCAGACAGTTGTGTTTCTCTTTTGTTTTGGTTACTCAGGGCCGCCAGGAATGTTTAATGTATTTACTGAATTTTTATCTTCTTGATAATCTAGAAATTCCGTGCGGCTGAAGTTGGGCTCTCAAATGTCCTTAGAGGTGTGTGACAGTGTCCTTAGAGGCGTGTTGCCTGGGGGGGTGGTGGGGAGGGTTGTTTTGTGCTTTGCAAGGCTAGGTCAGTTCGGGCCTTAAATCAAGCCCGATTTAAGCAGATCCTCTTGCTGACCATGATCCCATGATCCCCCCCCATCATGGGAAGGACATTCTGCTTTACTTAAACCTTTGCCATCTCGTTGGACTAGAGACTAGGAGATTAGGAGCGCAATCAAACCAGGCTTTAAAAATAGAGGTGCTGGTTAGTTGCATTTCTTTGGCTGTTTGGTCAGGCCATCGGTAACCGCTTCGGAAGAAAGCGTTGTAAAGGATGCTCCCCTTTCTGCCTTTCCTTTGCTTTCCTTCGTCAGAAAGTGGGTGTCGTCACTTACGGAAAAGTGTTTTGACTGCCTGCTTCAAAAATTTGGTACATCGATGATCTGCTTTTTTACGAGCATAATGTGCTTTCTCCTTCCCTGGGAAAAACAGGATAAAGAAGAAGAATTAATTATCTTCGTAGAAAACGTTTTTGCAAGGCATTGGCTTTCATACCCCTTCCTCAGGGAAGTGTGTTTCTCTCTTGCTGTGCAGCTGATAAGGCTGAAGGAAAAACGTAGAAGGCATTTTGTCCAAAGCCACCGTGACATCTCTCCGCAGCCCTCGGGAGCTGAAGGTGATGGCTGAAATTCATCTCCGTGTTTGTTCCACCGGACACATCTGCCTTCAGCCTAAATCCCGCTAGCGAGCTGCGTCCTGACGGCGCGCCAGCTACGCTGGGAGATTAAGAACAAATTCTGTCAATACTTTTTCCTTTTTACCTGGGTCCTCACCACTAGTGGCAAGCTCGTGGAGGAGATTTGGGCAGCTCCTGACTTCGTCTTGCAGCTACCTGCTGTGTACTGCTGGCTCGGTTTTAAAGGGGGCTGAAACTCAAGACAGGAGTTTGGTGGAGTTGTCTATAGGGGATCGCCATGCCGGTGCAGTGGTTTTTGCTCATCAAATGGAGCAGCTTAAGCGATTACTGTCTCGGGTGTTGGGAGTGATTTAGGCTAAACTGGCTCATTTCTATTGAAGGAGAACAGAGGAGCATTAATATATTCAAGGAAAGTGTCTCAGCTAGGGGGTAAACTTACTAAACAGCATTTGGACTGGTAGAAGTACAGATGGGAGATTAATGTCGTCACGCCTGTGGTTGTAGCAATCATTAAAGACACGGACCTGTTGGAGCGGGTCCAGAAGAGGGCCACGAAAATGCTCAGGGGGATGGAACACCTCTCCTGTGAAGAAAGGCTGAGAGAGTTGGGGTTGTTCAGCCTGGAGAAGAGAAGGCTTTGGGGAGACCTTATTGCAGCCTGTCAGTACTTAAAGGGGGCTTATAAAAAAGATGGGGACAGACTTTTTAGCAGGGCCTGTTGCAACAGGACAAGGGGGAATGGCTTTAAACTAAAGGGGGGTAGATTTAGACTAGATCTAAGGAAGAAATT
>NW_008794444.1:2446510-2454685 GCF_000699145.1 Aptenodytes forsteri
CCTGATCTAGTTGAAGATGTCCCTGCCCACGGCAGGGGGGTTGGACTAGACGGCCTTTAAAAGGTCCCTTCCAACCCAAACTATTCTGTGATTCTATGATTCTATGATTAAAAGGGGTTTGCTTTGAAAATAGGACAAAAAACCCATGTTGAAACTCTGGGCTTTACCTCAGAAATAAAAAACCCTCTGATGCTTGGAACTGGGAACCAGCTACTGGAAACCCAGCACTGCTGCCCCTTGGTCGGATTCAGTTTGTCGTGCTCATCTTCAAAAATGCTAATACCATTGGGAGCCAAGATTCATGTAAAGGGAAGAAAGGAAAACACGACACTTTCTCAGTTTGGTTGCTGAATGTTTTTGATAGAATGCGTGGATATTTTACTATCTTGTATACTTTCATGCTGGTTTTCTTTTTTTACTGATGGGTCTTTCACACAACACAAGTAAAAAAGCATTTTTAAAAGAATATAACATACCATTATTCCCCTTTTTCCCCCCAAACAACAGAGAGGGTCGGATATGCTTTGGGGTTTAGGTATTTTAAGTTTCTCACATCCCTTGAGAGAGGTGCATCAATGTTCATGTTCAGATATGCTTTAAAAATGAAAAGCCTTTTAAAAGGACAGTTAGCCTGTCCGTCTGCTACTGCAAGTTGAAATGCTAATAAATGGACCTATTTCTTACTCTGAGAGCTCTCAAGCCTTCCAATTTGATATGTGAAATTAAAATAAAATTCTGACTTTTCAAGCAATATTTTTAATAGTTTTCTTTGTGTTTAAAAGCACTGAATTGTCTTCCTTACATACTGGTCTAAGTGGTTGATTTCAGTGGATTCAGGATTTCAAGGCAGTGGTAAAGTTCTTAATTTTCAGATCACATTCTACCCCAAGCCCATGAGAGTTAACGGATATCTTTCAGTTGAATTTAGGTGGTTTATGTTCAGCCCATAGTATAATACATTTAAAGTTTTTTAAACTCTTCTTTTTTTTGAGCATGTAATGCGCAGAACTTTTCATTGTATGAGAATTTAAGTACTTTTGTTATAAAGCATGAGGTGAGGTAATTGCCTGTGTTAGTAAGCATGCATTGCATGCTTGAAAAGTAGCAATGCAAGCAATGTGTTGTTGCTGGGTGCGTTGGCTTTATTTGATGAGTACCAATAGTAGTCTTAACAGGAACATGTTCTTTTTTTCTTTTCTATAGGATGCGAGATACTGCAAGAAAAATAGAAGAAAAGTATTTTTCCAATCTTGCAACGCATGTTGAATTTCTTCCGGTTGAATGGAGATCAAAGCTTACCCTCGATGGAGGTACATTACTTGGTTCTTCTGCTGTTCCGGTAACTGCAGTCTGCAAAATTGTCCCCAGAAGTTTCACGCCATGTTCTCTGCCTGTGCCTTGTTTGGATTTTATCGGTCTCCTGCATGTAACTCAAGTCTCTCTTTTTTCTTCCCCCCCCAGACACCGTGGACTCCATTACTCCAGATAAAGTACGAGGTTTAAGGGATATGCTGAACAGCAGCGCGATGGATATCATGTATTATACAAGTCCTCTTTACAGAGATGAAGTAAGTGTGGTTTTATCTAAGTTTTACTAGAGCAGGGCATAGAGGCTGAAACAAATGGGGCTTAGGAATGTAAGCAAAGTTTCTTTCTGAGAGACCCTGCCCAGAGAATACTAACACTTTGCAAGTTTGTAATGGTCATCCACAGTAATCAAACCACAGAGTTTTAAGAGTGAGAGGAGTAGAGAAACAGCAAAAAGTACAATCGGTGTAATTTGTTTAGAGCAGAAATGCCTGTCTAAAATGGGTCTGTATCAGCGGCTTAGAAATGGGAAGGTTTTTTACGGTGTTTTCATGCATCCGCATATTTGGAGCAAGGGGAGTCCATAGAGCTGGGATTCTTCTTACCTCTTGCAAAATCCGTGGATGTTTGTCGTTTCATTTGTGTTAGACGGGATGGCAGCACGTGTAAACACGGCCAAGCCAGTTTTAATGCGTTTGTGCACACTTTCCTTGACGGCCCTCAGTTACCTGTTTGTTAAGAGGACTGTTCATATAGTGGAAGCTCCCATCTTACCTTGCCACATCTGCGTAGGCACGTGTGTGCTTTAGTCTGTGTAGCTGTAGAGTGACCCCGTTAATCAGAGGGGAAAAGCCTTGAGTAAGTGATAAAGTAGCCTGTAAAATACGTACAGCGCATCACCCCAATAGCATCCTTTCTGTGTCACGCTTACTGGAAAACCCCTGGGGGGATGTTTTAGGATTAGTTTCTATAGGAATTCCAGGGTTTTCTGTATTGACTACATTATGTATGGAGTAATGGTAATCTTTTTGCAGCCTTGATGCTCTGTGCATGGTTAGGCTGGGGCGGGGGAGAGAGACTTTCAAAGTTGCCCTGTGGATTTGATGCTACCGTTCATTAAAATTAGATATGTATAAGAGCTTTGGACTGGCGATATAATTTTAAACCCTAAACTACCTAATAATACTTCTTTTCCTGATAGCAGCAATGGTGGTGAGATCGCTATGAGCCTTTTAAGCTTCTGGCGCTAGCAATAGGTGTACCGAAAGCTGTACCTCTCTTGTTGCTCAGTAATGCAAAGTTCATTGTTCAGGGCTCCTGGGTTCTCCGCTGTGTACGGGGTTTCTCTGTCTGTTGTGGAACCGAGGCCAGCATGAGCTTCTGCGGCAAGCGATAAAAACTTCTCCGGCAGCTCTAAAATAGATTTTTAAGCTGCATTAGAGGTTTGGCATGTCTGTGGGCGTCTTATGGGAAATGGATTAGCGAGTAAAGTTCAGGTATGCTGGCCAACAACGCATGAAAAATTAAATTCATTGCTCAGCAGAACTGTAGTTTGGTAGGTATATCGCCATCCCTCAAGCGCAAGAATTGGCAAACAAAATGTGTGCTGTGGCTGTGCTTAGACCTGATTACACAAGACTAAGCTGTTTTCGTTACTGAGTCAAGTGGATTTTCTTGAAATGATTGCAACAAGTTGATCGTTACCTTACCCTATTCAGACTGCATTGCTAAATCTCATAACTTTCTCAAAGCAAAGTTGTACAATTTAAATTGCAAGTATTTGTCCAAAAAGGAAAGTGGTGTTACAAATGAAATGTTAAAACTTTGAAGAACAGGTTTCTGAAACGCGTCTTCAGCGTTGCAGCCAAAATGCTTGGGATGCAGGTTTTCTGGTTGTTCGTTCAGCCACGGAGTTTGTGTTCTGCCAGTGAGTTGTCAGGGACGTGACTTCTTGTTTGATTCTGCTCATTTGGTTAGGAGTTGTGTAAAGCTCATAGTCATTAAATAGTTTTTCTATATTTTTTCACCTTTTATTTTGCCTTCACCTACAGAAAGGAGACTTGGTTTGGGGTTTGGGGTGGGTTTTTTGGTTGCTCTTTCTTATCCCGCTTTATTTTCTGTGACCTAACTTTGCAGAGTTTAAACACAATCTTATCAAGTTGAGCATTCTTCTGGAAAAACAGTTGGGGTTTTTCCCATGTTCAGTGTGGCACTCTGTCCGGAGTGCTCATTCCAGCTCAGAAATGAGCCATGTCATAAGTATTCACATGGCCACACGTTGCTCAGAATTAGTATTCCTGCTCGCCACTTCTTAACGCCGACCCCATTTGTTGTATACTGTGGGCACTCCTAACGCTTTCCATCCAGAAATCCTAAAAGATCTCAAAAGGAGCTAATTAAGCTTCGCTGTGCCCCTGTGAAATAGATGGAGCAGTGCAGCGAGTTCAGCCTAGAGAAGAGTAAAGCTGCTATTCACCTGACAACACTCAGCAATACTTCGATGTGAATTTTCTTTCTACTTCCAAGGATTTTCCCCGCGTCTAGAAGTAACGCAACTGCTTCTTCAAAGGTTTTGACCACTCTTTAAACAACTCATTAGGGCATTTGCAAGTGAGTAGCCACTGTCTTCTTTCAGGGGGGAAGAAGCCTTGTCACCTCAGCTTTCACATGAGATAGCAGAGAGCTGTTTCAGATGTAGCTGGATTGCTCTGCTAAGCGTTATGGGAGCGTGGCGGATAACCCCCTCTCTGGTTTCAACTATTGTTTCTTCTGCGGCGTAGTAGGAGAATATCCAAAAGGTGCCTCTGACTTCTGGCATGTAAGGTGATAGCAGACAGGTATTAATAGTTCAGTGCAGCCCTATGAACATCTCAGACGGTCTGGGCTCAGAGTCCAGTCTGGAGGATGTCTGCAGCCAACAGATTCAGTTGTGGTGGTTGCGTGTGGCTGCAAGTGAATTGTGCTGTGCAGGTCCTCATCTATACAGAGGTCCACAATGAGTAAAACAGAATCCCTCTTTAAACGTTACACAGACAATAAGGAAAAGCAATAAACTGATATTTTGATGCACACGTGCCTGTTTCTAAATGCACAATCATTTCGAACTTTTATTTCTGACCTTGCTAGTGCCGTCTATGGTAACGTAACCTTGGGGTTTAGTGTCTTCAATGGGTGACTTGGTTTCACATCTGTGTCATTGCAGCTCCATATTTCTTTAATAATAAATGGCTGTAACAGAGATTAAAAAGACTAATTGATGCATAGTAAATTTAGTATTGTCACCTTCATTATATTGTTAAGCGCTTATTTTACTGATCTTCACTGTACTGACTTGCAGGCTAATTGTAAGTCTGTAAATTATTGATATATGTCTTGGCAGAAAATGCCTTTAGTACAGGATAAATATTATTTACATCTGTCATCCCAAGATCTCTAAAGATTTAGTGCAAATATTGCAGTAGTCTCAGAAGATTAGTAGGAGCGGTTTATGGATTACTCCCGCCACAGCTGAAGAGCAGGGAAACGCGGTGGGTGTCGGACATTTCTCACCAGCTGAGGTCAGGAAACGAAGAAGCCGGGGTCTGGGACGTGGTGGCTGTGGGCTTGGTGCTGGAGGTGCATTACCGGCTTTAGGAGGCCGGGGGGAATGCAGCGTAATGCAGCCAGCCTAGCATTGCTCCCTTGGGCAGACTTCACTGTCCGCCTTGAAACGGCTTGATGGTTTGCTGTTATACACATATTAAAAGGGGGAATTAATGACTATACTCTTGAAATTTGGGACAAGTATTAACTTCTACTAGAGCTTTCATCCCTTTTTGATACGAGGCTTAGCAATGGAAATGTCCTTCTCTTATGCACTTCTTTCAGCAATAAAAGGCAATTGTTTTACGTGTGTTTGAAAACGAGAGGGGTGTGAAGCAGGAAATATTTAACTGAGACTATTTCAACACTGGTTTTGCTTATTCTGTTGAACCTAATAGTCAAGGAGCTGCTTGGCAGCACTTTCATGGCTTGCTTAATTCATTTGATTGTTCTTGAATGTATGCTCAGCTTTAAAAAGTGATAGGTTACTGGATCTGCCTGAACCTGAACTTAGCCTTGAACACAGCGGCTTGGTTAGAAATGGATTAGACTCAGCTTTTCAACAGAAGGAGGGGTACTGAGAGAGGGACTCGGGTCTGGGCAGATCCGCAGATCCTTCTTCTGTAACATCACTAAGACACGCAGCCATTCCTGTCTGTTCACACAGCGAAGTCTCGTTCTGGCCTCTCATCTGTTGTTGTGACACTCTTCTGGCATCCATCAGTGATGCCGTCAGGGAGCAGGACAGCTCTTGTATTCTGGAGGGTCAGCAGTCTCCCCATCTCTGCGTTGTGTGCTGGCACGTTCTCCTGGTTCACGTGAAGCAAACACTCCTTGTCTTTGCTTTCGTGGTCCTTTACAATCCATCCTTGAGCTGCAGATCTTTCGTTGGCTTTTAAGGACCTTCTTCTACCTCCAGTTGGCTCACATACCTTCTTATTGCCTGCTTGCTGAATTTCAAATGAGTTTGCACTTTCTCCTGAAGCTCTCTTGACATTTGGAGGGAGCTGCTTGCAAAACTCCCTGTTCCTCAGATCTCCTTAAAATTCCTTTCCCACGAAGCCTACTAAAACAGTCAGGCTATTCAAGCTGGAGTGGGTGCAGAGGTCAGGTTTCCTGCACTCCCTTTTCACATGTAGCTGTCTGTTATTTTTTTTGTCTTGGGCTTCAAGCTGTTCATGTGAGAAGATTGTCCAGTGGGTGAGGGTCCTGTGGCAGAGAGAAAGGACCTCTGAAAGTTACAGCAAGGGGGTGGTCAGAGCTGAGAGCAGTCTCAGAAGAGGACAGTCACCAGAGCACAAGAGGAGAGCAAGTGGTTTTGTTGGCTTTGACAGATCAAAGAGGTTGGGATTGGAGTGCTATATCCAAGTTTTGGCAGTTTTGGCATTTTCTACCCTGGTGCTTTTGGCGTGCACTGAAAAGCCCCTTCGACCCCAGCGATCTGCCCGCTAGAAGGGGCAGGGGGTGAAGTTCTTCCTCCAGCCTGGATCTCCTTGGTGTAGGTCCAGGAGGTGTTTGTCCACCACGCGCACAGCCGACTTCCTTCTGCTTTGCAAGAAACAGGCATGCTTATTTACGCCGGTGTCTCGCAAGGCTTCTTTTGCGTCAGAGGAGGAATGAACAGCTGGTTTGGATGCTGGTGCCAGGAATTGAGAGGCTTGTTTTTTTCCAGCTCGGCACAGGATGCTGTTAATGTTCTGCACAAAAGGGCTTCAGCTGAGACAGACAGGAGCTCTGGATGTTTCACTGCTTACACGGTCACTTGCTTCCCATTGTGTTCCAGCAGTTCAGGCTTACCCAATACCCAAGAGGTGATTAATGACATGATCCTTCTGCCCGTATTATCAGCCTTGCCACAGCTCCTTCTTCTGCCTGAGACGACAGAGGCGTCTCCCCTCTGACTCAGGCTCCCGCCTTGTCTTTATAAAACACATGCCCTTGCCACCAGGATTCCTGAACGGGTGGAATGGGCAGTTATTTTTTGGACTTCTTGGAAGCCGTACGCCAAGCAGGCATGTAACTGGAAAGCAGAAGGGACTTTTAGCCTGATCAGGTCCAGCAACCCGTTCCTTGGACGACAGTCTGGTTTTTGGCTTCCCCTCGAATTGCACGGCTGTCACGCTGGCTCTCCGTGAATGTGCAGAAAGACCATTCCTTACTCTGCCTTTAATTTGGTTTGTGAAGGGCACAGAGCATTTAACCTCAGTTTGTCAGAATACAAGCTGATGACTTCTGAGCAACTTGATCCTGCGGGCTTGAGTTTCCTGCATGGAAGATTTATTGGCAAAACTTCAGCTGATAAAGGGAGCTTCAGGCAAGTAGTAATCAATCTCCTTTTCATGAAGCAAAAATGAAACGCGTTCCCAGAAGGGCTTCACAGGGGAACAGCAGCGTACCACATCTGCTCAGTCGTCCTCTGGCATTTTTTCTCCATTCGCCCCTTTTTGCCGAGATCTTTGACTGCTGGAAATCAAGTCTCTCGCTTGCCCTTTGGGACCAGACTAGAACATGTAGGAAACGCGTCCATTTCTTGGATGCTGCTCTGTCAAACTGTATCAAAGGCTGTTTCTCGAGTGTCTGTGCTTCTGCTGGTATTGAGCAGGTCTGCAAATTTAATAGTACATAAGTACTATTTAATAGTACATAAGGGCTCTCTCCCCAGCCTGAGGATTGTGGGGTGCTTCACGTGCCTGATTATGACTTGCCATAAAATCAGTCTCGGAAATGTGATTGCGTTAAAGGCTTCACGCATTGCAAAGTCCTGCTTGATTTGTATTTCATTTTCTCTGGGTATCTACGAGTATTTGCCGTGGTACGTCTCCAGGGCTCGTAGCATTTTAATCCTGCACTAAACTTTTGTACTGAGACAATTGGTCTGCAAAAGGTGCTCAGGAAATTTTTCCCTAAAAATCGGAACAGGGAGGAAGGACTTTTCTAGGGAAGAAAATAGGAACACTGGAAGATTTTCTGTACCTTTCTTTCAAATATTGCAGTGTCCTCAGGCAGATGCTAAACTCATGCTGTGGTAGAAAGCTCAGCTGGGAGGAAGGGATTTGATACGGCTATTTTTTGAAGAAATAGGAAGTGTCCCCTTTGAACAGATCAAACCACCGTAACAGTAACAGACACGTAAGCGTGCTGCATTTCACCGGTCCTCCTGGAAGAGCTGCGGGTAGCCGAGCAGAGCGGAGCAGCCAGCAGATTAGCAGTCAGAGCGGCGAGCAGGGTTTGTGGGAGCAGCTGCACGGGGGGGGGGGGGGAAAACCCCCCCAGGCCGCGCGCGCC
>NW_008794444.1:2455262-2482867 GCF_000699145.1 Aptenodytes forsteri
AGGGGGGGAAAAAAAAAATCCACTCAGTCGACTGCTGCCAGATTTATTCTTTTGTGAGATATCTGAGCTCGTTTAGTCTGTGGGAGAAGCCTTAGGAGATGGTAATATGGGTTGGGCAAAAACTCAAGGAAACTCTAGGCTTTTTGTGGGGAAAGCCCGACTGAAAGCCCTGCTGGGGGGGCTGCCAAGGAACAGCACTGCTGCGGGGGCTGGAGAAACGGCTCTTTGTGAACGTTCACTCCCACTGGTCCCCAAAATAAGGTGGGAACTGGGAAGGAGGAGGCAAGAGGGGAGATGGAAAGAGAGAGAGGGGTCTGGTCATGTTGTATTCCGCTACTAAACTTTTGTTTTTTCCCCTGGATGATTCCTGCTTTCCTGTTTTCAGGCAGAAACAGCAGGTGCTTCCTACGCACATCATCGATCCCATGGACCGGCAGGCGGGGGGGGGTCGGTGAGGCTTGGGGTTGGCAGAAGCACCAGGGGAAACCGGTGGGGAAAGGGCTCCCTTAGTCGGGAAGTCGTTGGATGTAGGTGCAGCGAGCGCAGGAGAAACTGTCGGCAGGCTCTGGGTGTCCCTTTGCTTGCCACCTGACAACGAGGTGTAGACGGGGAGCAGCCACTCGGGTGTTGTGGTTTTGGGAGGCTGAGGAGCAAGTTGTTATTTTGTTGGGGTTTTTTTTTTTCTTTTTTCAGCTCTTAAAAAGTCGGTTTTAATTACAGTGATGCCGTTTAGGAGAGAAAGTTTGATAGGTAGTTATATTTTTCATGTTTAATTTCGATGAAAAAAGTCACTGATTTTAACAAATATAAAGCCAATTGGTGTTTATAGAAGGTATTTTTATATGGAGTGTTAGGATATATCAAGCCGTAACTACAAAAGAGATTTGAAAGCAGTTCATGTTACTGTTGCTGGACTAAAGCCCTTTTCAAACCAAGCTTTTCTTTTACAAGTTAGAATGTTGTATGCTTTTTAAGACTAAGAAAGCAAAAAAGAATTAAATATTATCTTAACTTCATATACTGCTTAACCAAATAATTTTTTAGCTGGGACTTAAAATGAATATGCTTTTTCTTTTCCTTTCTTTCTTTTTTTTTTTTTCTTACTATATACCAAAAAGTTCAGTTTCTAATCTTAGTACTGATACAGAACTGTTGGCAAGATGCAAACATCCATAAGCGCTCACTGCAGGTGGAGGGCTTCTGTTTTTGTCAGAGCAGCAAACCTGGAGGCTTTACTACAGCAGGCCTCCTACTCTATAATTAAGTTAGATAACCAGTGATTTGGAGTTTAGAAACAATCTCGATCAGATGATGTAGTTGAATTAAATGCTTGGACTCTGGTCTGCAAACTTCCAAATATGCAGCTATTTGGAACTCCATGCACAGTTTCTTAGTTGCTGTCCATGTTTTTGCCTAACTTCTCAGTAACAGCATGTTTTTAAGGAGCAGGACAGTTAAAAACAGGGTTGAACTCTGTGTCCAACCGGGACTTTCCACGAATATTGTGTCTTACGCCCCCAGATTGCAAGAGAACAAGACCTTTGTAATGAAATGCCATGATGCCAGAAGATTACCCGCTCTGTGCCTATGGGCTGTGGGGGAGACTGACATAATATCATTCTTCCTGGAAGATATCTGCTTTTCCAGGGAAAGAGGCTGTGCAGGAATAGAGTACAGGAGAATAGGGTACAGGGCTGTTGAGCAAGTTGGGCAGGACATTGGGAGCGGTAGCTCTTATGCAACAAGAAACCAAGGGAAGCAGTTGAGTTGTTGTGCATCTTACTTTTCCCACCAGAGGAAAAATTTGGGGACACTGAGATATATTAATGCAGCTTATTTAGGATTTTTTTTAAAATAAGATGGCATTACTCATCTCCCTGCTGTACTGACAGGGATGCTGGAAGCTGTGATGAGTCCAGCACTAGTTTGCTTGGCAATTTTTATGCTGCCGACTGTGAAACCTGAAGCCAGCGCTCCATCCAGAGTGTCTGCTGTACGGCTGGGGGTCCCGGGCTCCCTGCTGAGGTCCCCGATGGCAGGACGATGTATGTTGGCTCCCTTGGAGGGTACCACGGCAGCCAGCCACGCAAACTGCTGGATGTCAGCGTTCCCTCGTTTCACTGAGCTCCTGGCAGGAATCCCAAAGCACTTTGATTTCAGCAGATCTCTGCTATTTTGTTCTGGGTTTTGATCAAAACCTTTTTAAATGGAGAAAATGCCAGCCAGCCAGAGCTAGTCCTGATTTCTATTTTCAGCTCCAACTCTTGCTAAAACCTCTGCCTGTTCATGTGTGAAAGTGATGCCCAAAGTCTGTATAGAGCCAAACGCAAGAATAGGCGGCGTCACAGTCAAAAATACTTGAAAATAGGTATTACGATACTTATTTCTCCAAGCTGTTGCAAGGCTTTGTTAATCATTTCACAGTGCTTTAGGCATAGGGTTTGATGTGTGGATTCTCGCTCAGTAAAATGTGTATCAAACACTGACAGTCCTAGTGCCATTCATATTTATATTCAGTAATGATTCAGGCTCTTGAAAAATCATGTTCAAATTACATGTTCTGTGGCTTCAATTTCCTGTCGCTAACAAGGGAATGATTTGCAATTTCTTGTTTGTCCTCCTCTATGCCGTAGCCTGGAAGCATTGCTTCAGTTCCCATGCTGAGTTTCACAAGCAAAGCTGCCTTTTTTGTTATCGTCTAGTTCCTAAATCTCATGGCTTTCAACGTTTCTCTCTAAAAAATACTTCCTGTGAATCTGAACGTTTTTACGCATGTGTACCCTAGTGTAGGATTTGAAGCAGATAAGCCTCTCAGAGACTCAATTAACATAGGACCAATACTATTTATTGCAGTAGTACTATAGGATTAGCCTATGATGTTTGAAAACCATGTCGCATTCCTGTTTTTCCCCCAAAAACCCTCCTGGAAACCTGTAACCAGAAAACTGTTTTTCTCCACATTGTTTATATCGAATGTTCAAATTCTGGCTCTGCCTGTCTCATTTGTGCTTTTTCTCCTCCCGGATCTTCCTTTTGCCTGAGATGAGGCTTTTTATTCTTTAGCAGCACCATTTCATTCTGATTCCTTTGGAAGAAATTACAGTAGGTGCGGTATGGTGGGAGGGGAAGTAGGACAGAAAAGCCGCATCTCCTCGTAGCCAAGCAGTGGGCAGAATAATGAAAGACTTGATGAGTTCAAGTACGCTTTATGAAGATC
This sequence comes from Aptenodytes forsteri, assembly GCF_000699145.1. Classification (NCBI taxonomy): domain Eukaryota; kingdom Metazoa; phylum Chordata; class Aves; order Sphenisciformes; family Spheniscidae; genus Aptenodytes; species Aptenodytes forsteri. The sequence continues at coordinate 2,458,480 of NW_008794444.1, forward strand.
CAAAAGCAATTTGAGGATGTTTTTCCAGAGCCCATTTAGGCTGGCGCTGTAGTATCTGAGCACATCCGTTTTAGTGGATTTATCTTCCCAGTCCCCCGCAATAAGGTAGGAAGGCTGTCGCTCACTTTGATAAATGGAGAAGAGAGAGTATGACCTGTCTAGGGTTATGTGCCAAGCTTGCGTCAGAGATGTGAGTTGATTCTAGATCACGGGTGGCCCAGGCTCCTTCCAGCCTCCTTAGGTTAAAAAAGGAGCTGAGCCTCTGACACAGGAGAAACATGCAGTGTTGTGAAAAGGTGGAGAAATTGGGGGAGAAACAAGCAACAAGGGAAGTATTAATAGTCGCTGTTGTGCTGATGGATCGCTAGTGAAAACCAAGTACAGAGGATGCTGTTAAGTACTTTTAAGCACAGCTGTCATTTGTTTAAGGGTTTATTTCAATTTAAGGCTTTGGAGGGTGTAGTGTAGCAGTTGTAGGGTCACCACGTGTCCTTTGTGTGGTGGTTGCTGCTGGGTCTGGAGGGGAGAGATGGACCACTGGAGTCAGTGACGGTCAACCAAACTGTTGCTGCTGACCGTAAGATTTTGCTCATTTTCCCAGCCTAGGTAAACAGACCATCGTGCTCGACCTAGATGCATGCTCGAGAAGCTGGTCAGTGTAGTACATGAACATACGTGAACATGAACAGGAGTGATAAAATGTTGATATTAAACTTTCTTTCCTTACCTTCTTGAAACAGCTGGTCAAAGGGCTGCAGCAGGAGCTGAACCGGCTGTACACGCTTTTCTGCTCCCGGAATCCAGAGTTTGAGGAGAAAGGAGGGAAAGTCTCGATTGTGTCCCACTCGCTGGGCTGCGTCATCACCTACGACATCATGACTGGCTGGAACCCGGTCAGGCTTTACGAACAGTTGCTGCAGAAGGAGGAGGAGGAGCTCGAAGACCGTTGGATGAGCTATGAGGAGCAACGTTTACTTGAAGAACTTTACATAACTAAACAACGGTAATGCATCCACTTCTGATTGTTAAAGGAGAAAACCACATCCCTAGATGACGCCCCTTGAGTGTTTCCAGAACCCACCATGGCTGTTATCTTTGTTGTTCTGCTGGTGATGAATGGCAGTGGTAAATGCTAAACCCAGGACTGAGCGGGCACAGGGAGCTGGCACTGCTAATAGGAGCTCTGAATCCACATCCTACGGGCTGTACCAGAAGCAGGCAACTAGCTACTGCTCACTGACCAAATGCACTGGCAGCAGATCATAGCCAGGAAGAAAGGAGAAGGTCAGGCCATTAGCCCTCCGGATACCTGAGGAGAAACACAACAAAGTAGCTTGCAGGTGGGCAGTGAGCTGTAACACTGAGCAGAACCTGAGCAGTGAAATTCCGAAGTTTCTAGAGGAAAATGAGACATTTTCTCCTAGGCTCAGCTTGGAAATTGAGCTCCGCCAGCTGTGGATACAGATGTTGTAATTGATGTGATTGGGTTTATGGGGCTACTACTCTGCTGCGGATCATTTACTAGCTTCTTCCCGCTGCCGTCTAGAAATGTTCATGCTGTTGGGAGTGTGAAGCAGCACTGCCCACTGTGACAAACAGGATCTCGGTTCCAGCGCCTTGCAAGTGTTGGTAGGGATTCTCAGTGTTAGGGGGACCTTGCAGATCATCGTGATGTCTCCACAGTGTTAAGGTGACTTCCCTGTTCTAACCTGGATATTGAGGTGCTATGAGACACCCGTGGATAGAGAATCTAATAATAGTAGCTTGAGCTTCAATCTTTGCAGTGGGAGGTGAGGATAAATCGTGATCACAGTTCTTTTTAGTTCCTTCCTGAAACCTATCTTGGTATTGGTGGTGCTTTGGAAGCATTAATATAACATCAGATCTCCTGCAGTGCTTGAAATCAGTATGTGTGTAATTAGGGATCGGTAGAGGACATCTCTGTCACCTGCAGGACTGGATAAAGTGCAGTCTTTCCGAGAGAAGGGAAGTAAGAAACCTAATGAAGTTGTCCAGTGGTAAGATGACCCTTCAGGCATATCACTAGCATATGATCAGGGCAAAATTACCATTTTCACACTCACACTCCAGCTCCTTAGGCATCCTCTGAAGTGCTTCAGGTTGCGTCCACAGTAATCCAAGTATCGTTTGACAGTGGCACTTCTGTAGAGCTAGAGTGGCTCTCCACTTTGTGAGCCATCTTAGTGCAATTTAGCCTGAAATAATAGAAAATATACCGCTGATGTCCTATAACTTCTGGATTTCTAGTGTTTTAAGGATGGCAAACACATAGTGGATTTATGGAAATGCTTATGTCTGACTAGGGTGTGTCGTAGCATGTATAAATATTCTACATCGTAGAATAACATACATACAGCATGTGAGGTTGTGTATCGGAACCCTTCGACAACGCTTCACAACAGTCAACTATTTTGCATGCCTTCTTTTTTAAGACTGAATCACGCGCATTAAAGCATCCCAACTTTTTTGAAAGTACTGCTCTTTGGGAAGTTTCAGCTCCAGACTTGTTTCTTTCTAACCAGGATGGCGGTGGTGATGCTTAGCGTATTTGTTTCCATAATGCTTTTGTGGAACTTGAGGAGATGGTGTTTTCCTGCTCTAGTGCTGGGGCTGGACAGTTTTACTAGTCCATATCAGGTGCTTTATATTGTAGCTGCTTTTTTTAATTCAGGCTAACTAGAAGAACAGGTGAACAACCTTTTTTAATGATAGTTGAAAGGGTGGGACACTGTCCTCCAGATATTCTACCACAATACAGAACTCCATGATGCTTGGGCCGTGGAGTTTCCTGTGGCTTTGTTTTTAAAAAAAAAAAAACCAAAACAAAACAGGTGATTTGGTTGCTAAAACACCAAGGAAACAGGAGGTGAGTCACCTACCCCTAAGGAAGGAGGGTGGGCAGATGCTTGGGGTGGTGAACAAGGAAACCGTCATGTCTTGATTGATTCCTTCTGTGGTCAGAGAAACAGGATTTCACGTACATTGATTCTTAATCAATGGGACTGCGTCCAAGAAATACTGACGCCATCGCTCTCTCTTCCCAGCAGACAAAACTGTTGGACCCCACAGGAATGCCTGTTTGGATCAGAGAGGTTAAGGCTACGTTTTTTATTGGATCTCAGAAAGATCTCTATTTTCTAGGTTGAGAGAGATAGAAGAGAGGTTACATGGGTTAAAGGCATCCACCATATCAAAACAATCTGTCTTAAAATTTAAGGTATGTATGTTCAAGAGGTTTTTACTGAACGTTCTACTTGCTGTAAAAATACACCAGCAATATGAGTTATTCTACGTACTTTTTTTCCCCATGTCCCTAGACATGATGTTGGTAGAATAATTTTAACGTATTGGTTGTAGTGTGTGTACGTGTGTGTAAACATGTTACTGTATTCATATATTACTATTTATTACAAATAGGTATGTATGTTCAAGAGGTTTTTACTGAACGTTCTACTTGCTGTAAAAATACACCAGCAATATGAGTTATTCTACGTACTTTTTTTCCCCATGTCCCTAGACATGATGTTGGTAGAATAATTTTAACGTATTGGTTGTAGTGTGTGTACGTGTGTGTAAACATGTTACTGTATTCATATATTACTATTTATTACAAATATATATGTTTATCTGTGAATATATAAGCCTGGATATAGATTGTTAATATATTACACACACGCATACAACTATGTGGGAAGGTAAAAGCCGTTTGGCAAATTATATTAATCGTGTATCTTAAACAATTTCACTTCTACTTCGTTGGCTAATCCATTTTCCTTGGGGACTAGACTACTTCTAACATGTCACATCTCTGAGCAAATCTGATTGAATGTCTTCCAGCAGTGGATTTTCCTTCCAAATTACACCGGTTTGACAGTTAGCACAAGTTACTTTTAGTCTCATGAAATAGATTGCTCGCTAATCAGCTGTATAAATTGCTACTATTTCATATCATTGGGAAAAGGCATTTTCTAGCTTCTTGGTGGGATGTGCAACACTTTCTAGTTGCTCAACTGTATCCTGCAATATTAAACCATAAATACATGACATGATAGATGAGAAGAAAATAGATTATTATTTCTTAACTTGCCATTTTTCTTTCCTTCTGAGTCAGAAGCGCTCCTAGAAGCCAAGGTCAATCTTGAGCCATAAAAAAGAGGAAACTAACCATAATTTGATTTGTCATAGCCTTCTCCTTTTCATCACTGCTTAAAAGCATGTTTCGTGCTATTATCTCTACCATCAAGGAAGCTGGAGTCAGGCTGATGGTCCTCCAGCTCTGTGAAAGATTATTCTTCACTCAGTTGTGTTTAAACTGAAGATTTTTTGAACAGATGCTTTTTAGAGGGAGCAGGAAAGGAAGGGAAAAGAAAGGGGGAAGAAAAGAGGACTGTATCAATCCAAATTACTGCTAGGTAATTTTCCATTGCAGTACATCCTTTTTCTTACCCTTACCGAAAGGAAGATGTTTGTTTCTGTGAAGTTTTACACTAGTGACTCCCATTGCTTGAGTACCGTGCCTGAGATGGAGCTCCAAGGGAAGAGAGAGGCTTTCCACGAACGTGATGGCAAAGTGCTTCTGCCAAGGGAGGATTTCCACAGGATGTCATTGAAAGATGGTTGCTCATCAGCAAGCCGGTCCAGCTTACTGAGGGTGACTATCTTGTTGAAAGAGCACTAACTGCTTTGTAGCAGTGAGTTCTAACTACCTACCAGCACCTTGGCTCTTCGTGGCAGGCCAGAGCTCTGGTTTGATCATGAGTTGCTATTAACTACAAGCGCTTGATCCACAAATTACTTTGGTCTGTGCGACACAGGGGACTGGAGTCTTTGGTCACTGATCTCCTTAGGCTGTATTACACGACGAAATGGGCACGTACAGCTGTAATGAAAAAGGCTAGCCACTGTCGATGTGTTGCCTCTTTTATGGACTGAAACAAATTAAGCTTCCCGGGATGAGAGAAAGTCACTAGTCCTACGTTAAGCAGAATTAAGCTTGCTTGATGTTGAGCAAGGCAAGTGTAAGAATAAATACAGCAGCTAACTTGGCCGGTATTTAATATTAGAGGAAATGATCTGTGTTTAACTGACCCTTTGGGGAGGAAAAAAAACCTTGAAGGTATGGAGTGTCTTGTACTCTAATAACATATTGGACAAGCCATCAGAATGAGAACTTGAGGGTGAGGTATCTTTATGGCGCGCTCTCCTCTACTACTCCTCAGATGGCACAACTGAATAAACTGCTAAATCATTAGGACCTGCGTGGGTTAAAAGCAAAGCACCGTTGTCAATGTAAAGCTTAGAATCGCAGCCTTCTCCCCACCAGCTAAGAGGAATCGGAGCTAAAGGCTAAAGGGGCTGAAGAACATGAAAACATGGGGAATGGTGCAAGACCTACCCCTTTATGACTCTGTGGTGCATGAAAATAGCCGTGTTGTAGGATGATTTTCAATCGCAGTAGGGAAGAGGAGGGCAGGACACACCTCAGTTGCTCCCTAGTACTGAGATGGAAACTCATTTAAACCTGGACTTGTCGATGTGCTGGCCCAAAGTGCTTCAGGATTCCTTAGCACTTCTCATTCACCCAGGGTTACAGAAACCCTTCTGGAAGAAGCTCCAGCTTGTACTTGACCTTGTGATTTCTATGTAGCATCATCAGTGATGTCAATGTTGATAACTAGCACAAATTATTTATAAGATACTAGTGATTTACCACATGTACAAGAATTATGAGAGCTTAATGGGATGCTGACGTGCAGCCTTATCTGAGAGGAGGAAGCCTTTAAACTGAACGCAGAAACGTGCCGCAGTAGTTCAACACACAACCGCCCAGTTAAATTCCCCATGTAATACGGGTATAAGTCTCTGTTCCCTTTGTCTGCTAAGGCTGCAGAACGTTCCTGGGTGCAGGAACGAGTGGAGGCTGCTGCAGAGGTCTGTATTTCCTCACTCTGGGAAGATGTTTGGGAGCCTCCAGCCTGAAAGGCAGCACAGAAACACAAATTGTAATCGCCTTCCGTGTCTTCTGTTTCAACATCACCGCTAAACACATTCATTTGTCCCACACACTTCCCTATGCACAAAAGAGCTCTGCTGCCTCACTTCTGTTGGCTCATTCAGCTTTTTTTCTTTTTAATTCTGAAAATACTGTAGTCTTAAGTTGAATGGATGACTATTTGGCTCAGCTTCTGCTTAAAATACAAATAAATTTGTTAAGTCTTCCGTTTATGAATCATACCCAGGAGAAAAGTGCTATCCTGAAAGGTCATGTTCTTAAACATTTCTTCTCTGTTGCTAAACATTTACAGGAGTACATGTGAAGTGCCTCACTCCTGCTTCTAGGAGAAACCAAAATTAATAAATGTTTTCTAGAAAGGTTTTAGTCCCCTATTCCCAGTAGGTTTCATGGCACAGCAGTCTTCAGCCACTTTGCAACAGCGCTGAGAGTCTAATGGCTGCAATTTAAAGGACTTTATTTTTGGAAGACTTACTTTTGATTTTTAGTGTTCGCTGCTTTGGTATTGGTCTGGTGCCACCCGTTAAGGTACCCACCAATTGGTACTTTGTCTTTTAAAGCGTTTCCAGAGCTGGAAGACCATGTTGAAATGCTTGCACTTGTAAGAAGCGCAAAGCGGAAAAACAGGGCCCTCCAAGAAGAAAGCATCTGTCTGTGGATGCTGTCAATCCTGTGTTTATCAATAGAAACAATGGAACAAAAGCCACGCACCGTGTAACCACTGAAACTATTTACCTTCTGAGATTTTTGCCTAGTCTGTAGTGGCCTAAGGTGAATTCATGAAAACATCTTTTAAGCATCTGCTAGCCAGTGTAAGCTGGCAGTCACTTTCCGATTTCTTTCTAAAGCAGAAGGACTGTAATTGTGTGCTCCAGGCGCTCGATACAGGAATATCAGATGGACAGGGTTAAAGGTTACTTATTCAGTTTAAAGGATTGCACTGTGACTATCTGTTTCTATTGTATTTGAAGATGAGAAAGCTTTTTGTCCAAACTGCAGAAACGTAAGGGTCTCTGTAAAGCTTGATTATAAGAAAGGAGAGCAGCTTTGCGCTAGGCTAGAGTAACAGCGTAGATGACAGAGCAGCGCTTTGCAGCGTATGACATTGAGTAGCTTTGCTGGAGACCTAGGTGGTTTTTTTTTTTCCTCCATTGAATTGGGACTTGCGCGTTCTTTTGGAAGGAAGAGGTGGGGTACCAGTGCCAAGTCAGCGGAGGAGGAGTGTTTCGTGCAGTGCTGGAATCTGATAGATGAAACGGACCATTATTTCTACACCCTCGCTCCACGCGCTGACATAGAGCGAAGGCACATGGGAATCCAAGCATCCTCCACGTGCACTTAGCAAGAATGCAGCAATTTCTCTTGCTGGTTAAGTAGCAGCGCACTAGGGGTTGCTCAGTTGCAGCGCCCTGCAAGCTGGGCACTCCTATTGGGAAAGTTGCAGTGAAGGTCTGATAACGGTAAAATTAATTTTTCTTATAAGAAAATATTCTAAAGGTTAAAAAGTAATTTTGACTTACGAAAATACTTTTGACTACAGAGTTTTACATTTGATGTTTCTAGGAGACGATCTCTGAGGATTGGTAATGGGATACGAAGCCATTCACCTCTAGGTCACTGTTGAATCCCGGCCCAGGTTGGTAGTGACCAAAAGTCGTTACCACTGATGCATGTTCAGTGACCTTTGTCAGATGGGTTAGCAGTTGCGGTTCAGGTTTACTCGACTGCCTCGCAGTGTTAGAGGCAGTCCTTTTAGAGCAAAGTCACGGTAGAGCTTTGGACGGCGTGAGAGTAGCCCGCAGAGTCGCTCAGTGTGCTGTACCTGTCCTGGGTAGCGGTTCCTAATGTGTGACGTGGTGGCACTTTTGGCAAGCAACATTCTGTTCTCTTAACACTAGGTGTTTTTAAGAGGTTGTACGTAACACCAGCCTGTATGTGTGTGCGACTACTGTAAGTATCTTCTAGGTTGTCTTTAATACTCAGTGTAGCTTGCGTTTCTACTTCATCAATGTGTAGCAAAACAAATCGTGGAGTACTTGGTTAGGGTAAGATTAAGGAGCTGTGGTAAGCTTTGGGAAGTTTCATGAGAAATCAGACTTCGATCTTGTGAAACTCATCACATTTCCTTAGCGTCTTCCAAGTTCTTCTCGCTCCAGCCTTTCCAGTGTCGGTAGACCTCTTTCAGTTCAAGTATCTGACCTGTTTCTCAGTTTTCCAACTATGTAGCACCACAACGTGTAACTCTCTTCTCACAGCAAAGGGAAATGGGAAACTTAACCTTTCATGTTATAGTATGTATGTTATAGTGGTCTTCCCCGTTTTGACTTACTAATACTGTACGAGTCCCTCAGTTGAAACTGAGAAATCAAACCTGGCCATGTTAGAAAGCATTGTTTCCGTCCTTATTAACGTGGATGAAATCTCTCCTTAGGTTGAGAATTTCTTCTGTATGGGATCTCCATTAGCAGTGTTTTTGGCATTGCGTGGCATCCGTCCGGGAAACAGCGGTAGTCAAGATCATATTCTGCCCAGAACAATTTGTAACCGCTTACTAAATATTTTTCATCCAACAGATCCAGTGGTGAGTTGCGTTTCTACTTCATCAATGGGTATGTGTAGCAAAACAAATCGTGGAGTACTTGGTTAGGGTAAGATTAAGGAGCTGTGGTAAGCTTTGGGAAGTTTCATGAGAAATCAGACTTCGATCTTGTGAAACTCATCACATTTCCTTAGCGTCTTCCAAGTTCTTCTCGCTCCAGCCTTTCCAGTGTCGGTAGACCTCTTTCAGTTCAAGTATCTGACCTGTTTCTCAGTTTTCCAACTATGTAGCACCACAACGTGTAACTCTCTTCTCACAGCAAAGGGAAATGGGAAACTTAACCTTTCATGTTATAGTATGTATGTTATAGTGGTCTTCCCCGTTTTGACTTACTAATACTGTACGAGTCCCTCAGTTGAAACTGAGAAATCAAACCTGGCCATGTTAGAAAGCATTGTTTCCGTCCTTATTAACGTGGATGAAATCTCTCCTTAGGTTGAGAATTTCTTCTGTATGGGATCTCCATTAGCAGTGTTTTTGGCATTGCGTGGCATCCGTCCGGGAAACAGCGGTAGTCAAGATCATATTCTGCCCAGAACAATTTGTAACCGCTTACTAAATATTTTTCATCCAACAGATCCAGTGGTGAGTTTTAATTGCAGTTGCAAGCTTTTACCTTGACTATTTTTAAGCATCAGCTGTGTGATAATGTGTGATCTTCAAAGCGTGTGAATCATCGCAAGTATGTTCCAGCACAGGACTGTTTGTTGATGATTATTGCACAATGTCTTGGTTTTTGTAACTGTAGAATAACAGTTTCTACAAATAGTTGCCTAAATACCATGTACTTTGCTTCTCTTTTTGTATTAATAAGCATAAGAGTCGAGATTACTCTGCTTTTTTTTGGTTTTGCAAAGACATAAGAAATAATCCTTCTCAGCCAAGTTCCAGCTTGTGTTTAACTTGCTGACGTCCATTAAACATCATCTGCCCAAAGATACTACTGCTGTTAAAACAGGCTCCGCAAGCAGTTTACAAGACACTGTAGGAAAACAAAGCCACTGGTTTTTTTCCCAAGGGGTCCAGAGTAACAGATTGTTAGAGAGTGGGACAGTGCCTGGGAGGGCGGTTTTGGTATAGCTTTGCCCTGTCCTTATACTCTTCCGTAGGCAGCCAGTGTTCGCTGTTATCAAAGGCGAGATGCTGGACCTTTGATCTGCATCACCTTGGCAACTTCTCTGACGCAAGCTGGGTTTGGGATTCCATGCTTACTGTAGAATAGTAATTTGGGGATACTTTTGTGTTTAAACTCCACCTGACTCTGAGTATATTCAATCCAAACATGCTGGTTCTGCTCATCTCAAGATCGTGTTCAGCTCCAGCTACTCCAAAACCAGATTTTTTCCTGGGACATCTAGGACGATTGCTCGGGCTGCAGTCTGTGGCCCCACTCTAAAAACAGTAACTTTACTTAGTTTTAAGATAAAGAAGTGCCGAATGCTTTTCTACATCTAAGTAAACAAAGAAAAATAAAGTATCGATAGAAAATGATTTTTTTTTTTAATAAGCACACCAATTCATGGTTTGCACAGGGATCAAAGAAGAGTCATCAAACAAAATGTTTACCCAGCCAGTTCCTCCCTCTCTGTTGTGTTGTGCAGAATCAGTTTAACTGTATATAAAGTTTGCTCTGTCGATTCGTAACAACGAACATCTGTTAACGGTAACTTGTGTGTTTGTAACAACATGTAGTAGAAGTGTTGCAGAGAAACGTGCAAATGTGAGTGCACGAGCAACTAGGCAGCTAATATATCTTCCAGGCTGTGAAAATAAAAGTGACCCGGAACGTAACACCACCATTCTGTCACTTTCTAGGCTTCACTCGTTGCAGATATTTTGGATTTGAGGTTGGAGAGGACTCCGTATGGGAAGGGAATGTGATTTTTTTTCAGTCTCGACAGTCAGGATTTTCTTTTCTGAATTACTCTTGCAGGCCTATAGGTTAGAACCTTTAATTCTGAAACACTACAGCAACATTTCGCCTGTCCAGATCCACTGGTACAACACTGCAAACCCTCTACCTTATGAGCATATGAAGCCAAGTTTTCTCAACCCAACGAAAGAACCTACCTCAGTTACTGATAGCGAAAGTGTTTCAACTGTACCGAGCCCAACTACTTCACCAGTCATGGTTCGACGCCACTACGGGGAGTCTATAACAAACATAGGCAAAGCGAGTATATTAGGTAATTGTTCTTTATGTCCTTTTTTTTTTTTTTAAATATATAGGACCTTCTTGTAGAGCTTCGCTGTTTGAGGTACGGCCCTGAGCAAGCTGTTCCTGGCTGTCTCAGTTTGTTCTGTGTAGGTGTATGGCTCGTTTTAATCCCGACTGACATTTGCTTTGAAGAAAAGACAGTTGGAGTCAAGGCTTGCAGGGAGAGGATGTGGGTCAGGGAGTTTATGCTATTGCTGCCTTATTGTTGTCTGCCTTCTTGAAGTAACATCGTGGTGATTTAATAGTTTCCACTCTACTTCATGGAAAAAAAAAAAATAAAGCTTGTTTTGTGACTACATTTTCTGGTATTGGCAAATAGGAGAAAAATCACTCTATGTAAGCTGTTACAGTTCCATTTAACTCATGATTTTACAACAGGAAATTCAGGCTGTTTTAATATGAAGTCTGTCCCCTTCTGGCTTTCTGATTCAAAATAAGCCCTGGTTTAACTGAGCTTAAATTCACTTTCACTGGAGCTTATATTTGAGCACGCACTTGCAGTTTTTGTTGACTCAAGGCTTTTCTTTAGCTCTCTGTGTGGGATTTGGAAGAAGGCTGATGTGACCTAGTGCCAGGAATCTTCCCAATCAACTAAGTATATAAAAACAGTTTAGTCCTTAAGTGGAAATAGGCGGTATTTCACAGCAGGGTTGCTTTTTGCCGTGTTACTATAGTAACTTTAGTGTCATGTCCATAAGGTGGCAGCAAAGTCAGAAGAAAACATCACAGATCCGTTCTTAACTTTTACACCCCTCTTCCTGAGCAACCAAAATAGTCCTTTTAAAGGATGATATAGCATTTCTAAATGTCAGTAAGGGTTATGCCAACATAAGGACCCTTAATGGGAGAAGCGCCTTAAATGTCCCGATGGGATTCTTACGTGCAGAAGGTACTGACATTGTTATAAGCATTTTTGTCTTAATCTTGGACTTTTTATGAAGGAGGAATTACAACACATCCTTAAAAGTACCAGATTTCTTGCTGCAGAAGCGTTCTCATGTATTTCTGTTCCCCTAACTACAAGTTTCCAAATTATAGCCTTTGCTTGTACGCTAGATTAGTCTCACGATAAACAGAGTACACTTAAGTCAGATAAGCTGTTCCCACCCTAGAAAAGCATGAATAGTGTTTTCCTTCGTCTGTCGCTCAGTTCTAATTGATGGGTGCTACAGTGACTTTAATTTGCGGTTTGATTTAGCTGCCCTCGTGCTTGGTTTGTTTTCTTTTTCTCCGTGCTGAATGCAGGAGCTGCGAGTATTGGGAAGGGCCTCGGCGGGATGCTTTTTTCGAGATTTGGCCGATCCAGTACAACCACCCCACAGACACTCGAGACGGGAAAAGATGGAGCCGAGGGGGACGACAAGAAGGCCACAACTGTTGGGACGCCGCCTTTCCCGCACAGCAGCTCAGGCTTTCTCGAACCCACAGGTTAGCGACGAGTCCACCTCACAAACCCCGTGGAAACAAGACCTTCGGTGGGCTGCATCTGTGTGTTGTGGGAGGCTGGAAATACCGCGACAACATATGCCGCTATTTGATTTTGTTGGTTTGCTCTGAAGTGATAAATATTGAATCCATTCCTGCTTTTTGAATCTCTTAAGACCGTCCAAGGACTGACTCTGTGTTCTCCCTTTTATCCTTTTTTCTTTTAAAGGAGGTTTATCTGTATATGTGTTTGTACGTACATCTACACCACGTACGCATATATATGCATGTATGAGTTTTGGCTAATGAGATCTGCATATCAGTAGTTCCTAGAGTCCCGCTAGGAAAAGCAATATAATTGCTGCAGAGAATCCCACTCACCATTTATCATAAAATGGATTTATTTAAATTTCCCCATACATTTGCGGTTCTGAAGCAATCTGGATTTAAAGGCACATATGACTGGAAAGAGAAGCTGCCCTTGTCCTGATCCGAACCGCCCAGAACAGAAAGTGCAATTTTAGCAGCTGGTTTTTTGGAAGAGTATGGGTACTTCCTTTACAGAAATTCATACTTGATTTTATTTCTAAACTTCTCATTGGCACTGTTGCAAGGCGGGGGTTTTTTTTCAATCTAAGGAGTCACAAGTATGTTGTATCTTACGATAGCGTTCACATGATATATTGCTGTCCGTTCATCACTGCTAATTTCAACGGATAACCTGTCTGAGTCAGTATTTGAGGACAGAGACTGTTTTAAACTTGAGGAAAGTGGAGCGGCGTGACAGCCAATGTTGTGGAGCTGCCGATGAGGTCCTTTCGGGGGGAGGGTTGGCACATCAAAGGCCTCCTGCACCGTTCCTGCATCCCTCTCCGCTGAAAGCCCGTCCCTGCTCCATAGAAGGAGAACGCGGAGCGGAGGCCAGCGAGGCTGCAAGCTGAATGATGCAATCCGCCGCCAAAGTATTTGCTTCTGAGAGGGCGGCCGCGCGGCTTGTGGTGGGGTTTGGCTGCCTCCCCAGCTCCTGTAACGGCCTCTTCGTCAGAGGGAGACGGAGTCGTTCGGGGCGTCCTTCCTGCAGGGCGACGGGTTTTTGAATATATGCGTCTTAGTGGAAGTGACTGCGGTTGTCTCCTGGTATTCGAAGGCTCCCACTCCCTCTCCTTGCTGCGTTTGCAAAGCGGTGCAATGCTCCTGCGAAAAGACGAAGGCATGTCGTTCCCCGAGTGCTGCTGTGCCCTGACTGCCGAGGCAGCGTTTGTGCGATGCTCCCTTTCTGCGCTCTTTGAGCCAAGAGTTAAAATTCCTTGAAACGGGCTTTGATAAATGGCTGCGTTTTTTACTCAATATGGGGTTTTGGCTTTTGTAGCTAAGCAGGCTTTTAGTTTTGTCCTTTTGATTCTATTGCTCCTTGTAGAGATTTTCTAACCACTAACGTGCCTTAACAATAGGTTAGCCATTGGCCCAGTTAAACATGCAGTGAAAATTGCTTTGAATGTGGAATTAATCAAAGCAGCCATTGAAATGAAAGGATAACTGCTGAAATATATTCAGAATAATCTGGAAATGGAAAGGGCTAGTGCTGTGTAGGGACGGCTGGTTTTCGGAAAGGGCTTATAATATTGGGTGTAGTCTCCTTGTATAGCCACTGAAGATGCGAGAAGTCCATTTATTTCAGAAAGTTCTGAGCATCCACCTTCTGAAAGTCAGTGTCTCCTAATGGGGCCTCAAGATTTGCTGGATACTTCTGTGTAGTTATCATAAGGAGCATAAATAAATGTATTTATATAGTTACTATAAGGAAAATTACTTAAAAAAATGCCGGCTTTTTCCAAGCTTTAGGTTTAGTTCCTTCCCCCCCCCCGAACTAAGTTACTATAGAAAATTACTTAAAAAAATGCCGGCTTTTTCCAAGCTTTAGGTTTAGTTCCTTCCCCCCCCCCTAAGCATCACTCTTAGGTCAGGTTTGTGCTAAATGCGTGTTGCGTGTAATGTATGTACAGATGATTAAAAATCACAGTTGACTTAGGTGAGTGTACTGTTAACTGTAAACACAGAGATATTATGTGCATTTTATATACGGCAAGTGGAATCAGAACCCAAAGCTGATGGAAAAACGTGCCGGTGTTTTTTCTTCTGCTGACATACAATTCTAACGACGTCTTTGTTTCTTGTTCAATTTCTAGTGGAACTGGAGCACAGGATTGATTTCGAGCTCAGGGAAGGTCTCGTGGAGAGCAGATACTGGTCCGCAGTCACATCACACACTGCCTATTGGTCATCTCTGGATATTGCTCTTTTCCTTCTAACCTTCATGTACAAACACGACCAAGAAGATACTGACAAAGCCAATTTAGACACGATTTGAATTTTTGACTGGGGATGGGAAAGGAAATTTTAAAACAAATGGCACAAAACGGACGTTCTACTGTTGAACTGCAGTATATATGGCATGGAGGTTTCAGGTTTAAGTGCATGTTTGGGTTTTTTCCTATTTCGAAGGAGCAAAAATGATTTGTATTTAAAAGCACTTTATAGTTTTAAACATTTTGCAGTGCTTAATTAGACCTGAAAGGATTCCAAATTCTTGTTAACTTCGACTGTATAAAAAGCCAATACAACGTGTAGCATCCCGTAAGCACGGTTGTGCAGTGTGCTTGGGTGACATCCTTGTTAATGACCATAATTGCTGTTTAGTTCATTAAAGTATAAAAGATGAGTTGATTTAAAAAAAACCCTAAATTAATTTCCATTAACAAAAGTATATGTTAGATACAAACCTAAAACTGCCATGTTCTGATGTTTTATGTACTGGTAAATAACAAACGGCGGTGTCATTTTTCTGGGACTTTATTCAGCTCCGCATCCTGTTACCCACAGTACCATTGAGAGACCATTCGGACTGCTGGCTTTCCGAGGGCGCCTTATGCGTGACACATTTAGAAACTAATGCTGAAAAAAGCATGAAGCAAATATTGGAAATACTGTAATTCTAATTTATTATTATCTCTAATTGTTTCATTTTATTCCAGTGTATAAAACATTACTTTTTTACTGGTTTCTTTTGACATAATTTAAGAACCACATTTATTTTCTACAGTGTTAAGATTTTTTCTCAGAAATACATATCTTTGTACTACTATTCAAATGAATATATGGACACTGTGGCACACTCTAAGTATTTTTTCATTAAAAATAAATATTTGTGGTTTCACACAAATGACATCAGTCACATTCTTCTCAAAGGTAAGTAACTGCCTTTGCTTTTTAGGTCCCAAGTGTTTCTCAGGCAGAGGAAGGTTTTGATCTCACATCAGACTTGGTTTGCAGGGGATCCAGCCGTCTTTGGCATACCGTTATTAAATGTATATATGTGTGTGTGTGCGTTTGTATAAAAACGTATGTATATGTGTATCAGGCGCAAGGAACCTATCGAGAGGAAAGAGAGCGGCATAAAATAAACGTGGTGAGGCCTAAGAATACCAGAGCTTAGATTAGATTTGTATCTGAAACTGATTCAAGAGAGAAGTGTTGTGATGAAAGGGAATAGTCTCCAAATGAAACACTGAAAGGTCATTGCGGAGATTTTAAAACTCCGGAGTAGAAGTGTCCGATATATGGCCTCTGAGCTGCCTCTGGCTGTGGTATTTATGATCTGTACGGCATATGTAGAAGCTGCAGAATCTAAACTTTTGTTTAAAAAAAAAAAAAAGTCAGGCTGTGGTGTTGGTGAATGGCGGTGTTCTCAGTGTAAACAGACGTGACAACATCAGCCCACACCAGCAGACAGCCTCAGCCGGTGGCTCGGAGGCGTGGAAACCACCCAGACATCCCTTTCCGAAATTCGAGGGGGAGAGAGAATATTATTCTCGCAAATAATATTGCTTGGGCTGTTGCTTGTTTCCCCAGTCCATGGTGGAACGGGGAAGGAATTGGGAGCTAGGCCTGTATGTTGGGGTTATGGATTTAGGAAGAATTATGAAGGGGAAAAAACAGTGCAAAGAAAAAGGGAAGAGAGGAGGGGAGGGGAGGGGAGTGGGAAGGGAATAAAATGACAGAAACAGCACTACTATAAATGCAATGAAACAATAACAAAGATGTTCAGACAATGTAAAAGCCCATGCTTCAGCGTGGATCTCTGAAAAAGTCCATCTAGCCTCGGTGCACTGTAACCCTCCTGCCCGACACGTTTACCTTGGTTGATGAACAATCATAAAAAATTAAAATCAGCCCTCTAAGAGAAGGAAGCTTGACACCTCTGCTCCAGAAAACAGGCTTTTGTTTACATTACTGGCTTTCCAGATAAATTGTTTAATCAGCTCTTCCTAATTAGGAGAACTTAAACATAAAAGGAGACTCTCCTTTTATATTTAGAACATGCAAAACATTTCCAAATGTGCATGGTTTGTGTTTCAGTACTGTGAGTTGGATCGCGTCACTGCGGTGGTATCCCCTTACACTACTGGATCTACACTAGATCTCTTTTTAAACACTGTAAACAAAAGGGGGTTAATTCCTGTAATTCTTGTGGTCTGTGTAAACTCTGCTGTTGTCCAGAACATGGTTCAGATTTATGGAATAGCTGTTCCCCTCGCATCGGGACATGCTGGTACTTGCTGACGGCTCTCCATATAAGGGATGAGATCCTACTTTTATGTACGTACCCCTTGGTAAATCAGGGAGAAGATGGAGCTGAGAAGTAAATCATATTGCTGGTAGGAGAAGGGATAATAGGGACCAATACCTGTTCATCGCTTTGCATTTTTCCCGAGTTAAGGCATGTGTGTTTCTGTTCTAATTTGTAACTTCATGGAGCATCTACTAATCTCCAAGCTTAACTACAAAGATAAAACACACCTCGAAAGAATAAATGGAGATTTATTCTAAAGTGTATGCAAAGCATGCTGTGGGCAGACCTTCATTTTTTTTAATCCTCAAAAAGATCTCTTTTCCTCCTGCAAAGATGAAATGCTAGTTGATAACTGAATTCTGAAGTTGTCAGAAAAAGGGTTGCCCCATTTCTATTCTGCAGTGTAACAAAGATTCAAGTAGGGTCACGTCTCTGCATGCTGGAGTCTAAATTTCACGCTTAAAACTTTCTGGTCAGATGGTCCGTGGCATAATATAGAGCTGGAATGTCCTGGCTTCCAATTACTGACTTGTTTTCTTCTGCAAGAATGATGTTTAGCTTTACAAGCTGTGTTGGCTGGTGGTTTTTCTTAAGAAACCAAGATAAGGGAAATGTACTGCGCTGTTGTCAGTCTTCTGGCTGATACTGAGCTGGTTTCTGAAACTTGTCCTTGAGTACTTTGTCCAAATTTGACGCTTACAGGTTTTTTGCTATGAGGTCAGTTTTGCAGATAACCAGCTTTAATTTTATTTTTTTCCCCCCTCTTTTTACTGAATTCCATCCCTCTGCTCCTAATTATTTTGTCATGGTTTTACCACAACCTCCCTTCCCCCTGTAGATGCGCTCTCTCTGCTTTTGTTGCCCGTGTTTCTGGAGTTAGAGGCCCTTTGCTTTATTTTACCGTGATAGTCTAGCTGGCCAACTTCAATTATTTTGTCTCCTTTCCTGATTAGTATTATTAGGCTGAACTGAAACATGTTTCACATTTCCATATATACATATATCACGCCTGGTTGCCACCTCTTCCTCCTTCATGGTTTTCTGTTGTCCTGGTGCTCGTTTCCCATGCCGCTCGTCAGTTGAGCTGACTCTGCCCGTAGCTAAACTGGTGAGGATTGATTTTTTTTTTTTCAAGTTGAGTTCATGAATCGCAATGTCAACTGTTTGCGGTTGGATAGTTAATGTATATTTGTGTGCCCTCTGCCCGGCAAGTTTATCTGAAATTCGTTGTTTCCCATTTTTTCCGTTACTAGCTTGGAGACTAGGTTTCTGCCTCCGCACGTCATTTCTCTGCTGAAGTCGGACTGCAGGGGATTGACCCATCTCCCCAGTCTCCGCCATACATCTTCAGGGACCGTCAGGGGTTCAGGAAGCTTTTACACACCAAGACCCAGTAATAGACTGCCCCACGTACTGAGTTATTTTCAGTTTTCCAAGCGTTATCTTACTGGTTGCTCTCCATCTGCAATTGTAGCGACCGCTTTTCATTGCTTCCCCCGAGTCCGTGCCTATTGTCTTTGCTGATCTTGTGAAAAGCTTTAAAATCTTTTTTTTAAAATGGCACCCGTGTGACAATCCCATTTTCTGGTTTATCGCATGGACTTCAGCCTGATGTTTTTCTTCTTGCGTTCCATGTTTGATCTGCGTTTAACAATCATTTTCCACAAAATCAGACTTTCTCTTGGTTTAGCTTTTCCCTCCCTCTTCCATAGGTATTTTTTAGTACAGCTTGTCTCTTACCCGTTGCACTCAAGCCTTTTCTGAAGCGTTCGGTTTTAATTTCCGCTTTGATGTCTGTCCACTGGAATTGAAGCTCGCTTCGTGAATGTTTGAGCACGGCCTGTCCATCCTCAAGACTTAAAGGGGAAACTTTAAAACCCACTTGAAACCCAAGCGGCACGTATTACCGTTGTGATCCCAGAGACTTCTCCTGGAAGCTCAGCATCAGCAAAGCCCAGCTGGATGTGTTTAGCTTTCAGGATGGGTTTGCATCTTCACTCTCGCTGCGTTTGTGTCTTCTCTGGTCGCTGCCATCAGTCAGCTTAACTCTAGGACTGAGCATTTTCTGTCATTGACAATGAATTTTGGCACGTTAGTGAGCAGTGGATCTGGGCTGGCCTCTCCCAAGACTGGTTCCTTGCTCTTTGGGTTTCTCCTGCATCCCTTGAGGCCCATTTGACCCACACTTTGCTGCAGATGTCACAATGTTCTGTGTTTCTCTGCATGCCATTGCAGAAGCACTTAAAACTGCACGCACAGCTCCTGATGCTGGCAGCGTGTCGACATGGTCTCCTCTTCCAAGGAATAAGAGAAGTCCTAATACATGGAGAGAAATGCCTGGCTATGAAAGTTTCAGATCGCCCCGGAGGTCAGTGCTCTCTGGTCCCACTAGAAAGCAAATTCCAACATCAGCCTTTTCCCCTGAAAATGCCCTGTCTCCCCAGCTGCAGTTGCAGCAGCTCTTGACCAGCAGGCCTTGGCCAAGCCTTTCCCTTCAAGAGTGAAAAGTCAAGGAGTCCCCTGCAAACATGAGATGTCCCAGAAGCACTCTCTTGTGGTTTTGAAATCCTCGCTGATTTATCCAGAGAGGGGTTTCATTTGACAACTCTGTGGGCGTCTGCCACAGATTAACTTCTCTCTTTGTTTCTTAAATAAAATACCATTTCTTGCAGCTACTCTTGCCGGTTCCCTGGTGCCTCGTTGATTGTAAGCATGGACACTGGAGAGGTGAAATGCAAACTTCTCCACAGGCTGCAGCCCTGACCAGATGCTCGAGCTCCAAGGACCCCATGTCCAATTTGTTGTTCTTGCTGGTTTTATGGTTCTTCCAGTATCTCCTTGAAAGTCAGTATCTCACCTCAGAGTGGTCCCATGCTTTGTACTTAAAGAGCAGCTCCTTAAAAGGTCTTACCATTTCACCATACCCCTTGATAAAGAAGATCCTTGACTTCCATTTTAAAACATGATTTTCAAGCATGTTTGTGCCAAAGCATCTCAGTTTTTGGGGTTTTACTACTTTCTTCAGTTTATAAGAAGGCTCCTTGAGCTTGGGTTTTGAACTCATAATAGCTGTTTCAAGTAGAAATTAATCTTATCCAGTGCCTTATGAATCCAGATTTTTTTCTCTCTGATATGATATCACTGGTAATGTGTCAGACTACCTCATATTGTTCACCTAAGAAGAATGTATAATATGGATTATGTGGGGGAATAAAAGGCTTTGGCATTTAGGTTGCCAGATCTAAATCTGCCTTGAATCTCTCGAACAGAGACATCACGCTGTGGTTGAGTTCTGGTTTTCTGTGTTGTTGTTCATCTCCTTCTGTCTGCAAAGCCCAGACTGGTTGGGAACCAAAGCCATGGGAAGGGGGAAAGGAGAGCAGCTCTGCTGATTCTGAATTTGTGATATCTTTCCATCTACTGCTGTCTCTCACGCCTATCCAAAACTAGAAACGAGTTTGTGCTACCACCGGAAAGAGGCTGACTGACCACATCGTCTCTGGTGTATTTTCACAGCTTGTGTTTTCAGAACTGTCACTAACATGCACTGGGGTTTTTGGACTCCAAATACTCAGGTTTTGCAGGGTAAGGACCCAGCAGGCTGGGGATGGAGGCAATCTCGATTCACCCTCAACAGCGGAAAAGGCGATTGTGAATCAATCAGGGTGGGCAAAGGCTGAGCTGGTGTAAATGGACGTGGTCTCAGGGCGGTGATGCTCGTGAAACCTGGGTGCTGAGTTGGCCGGTGCGGCCGAGCCCAGCCTGCGCAGAGGGAGCAGGGCTCCCCCCTCGCCGCGGTTTGCCGTGGGGCTGCCGCAAGCCCTGTGCTTTGTCGCTGGGAGTCCGGCTGGGCAGGAACAGGCTCCCCGCCGGCTCCCGGGGTAGGCATTTCCCATTGTGAATCGGCGTGGAAATGCAAAATGGCAAAAACCTCTGCAAGATGAGAAGAGCCCTCCTAAAGTGCACAAATGTTTTCTCTTTCCACCATTCCATCCCGCTCCCATTCCGTCGTGCTAAAGGGCCAAATGAGGAGCATGCAGTTTTCAGTCTAAAAATGCCAACGTCCTGCTCTGATAAATTCCCAGAATGTTTAATACTGCAGGATTTGTCAGAAATTATTTTCACATTCGTAATTACTTTTAAGTAACCAATACTTAAGTTTAAAAATAACTTAACGTACTTTCAGCATTGCTAGGTGCACTTTCAGTAAGGAAATGGTTAGATTTATTTGCAAAGAAGGACAGACCGCTTCCAAAACAAACACCATTTATCTCCAGCTGGTGTCTCATGGAGTGTGTTGCAGGGATGCCACCTCTACATTTCACCAGTATTTCCCCAACTAGTTTTACAGCTACTGGACTGTGAAGGGTCCTTCAGTTAACCTCTGTGCTTTGTATAAGGTGAGATACTGTTGGAAAAGGAATCTTTAAACAGCTCAGATGTGGCACGGTGTTTAGTCTGGTGAGCTTTGCAGGAAGGGCTTATACTGAAGCAACAGCTGAATATTCTGTGTTTACAAAGTACGATGTTTGGATGGGATGGTTATGTCTCCTGGCACACTCCTCAGGTTTTCTCCTTTGCTTGCCAGACTGCCCCTTGCATGCAATTGAGTGTGGGGGTTTTTAATTTTCATATAAACTGGAGTATTAAAAATCAGCGGGGGAAAGGAGGGAGGTGAGGTCGCTTTGTGGTGGTTGCAGAAAAGGGAAGAGGGTAGAAATGTTCCTTCCAACGATGCGTGCTGTGCTGTCACGAAAGAAACCTGCGATCTCCTTCGTGTTGGAGAGACTACATCTGCATTGGGTGGGAGGGGAAGGAGAGGGAAGAAAAAACAGGCAGGAGAAGTGCTGATTAAATCAAGGCAAAGCTTGGCAGCATTGTGGAACAGCCTGATGCGTATCAGCCAGCACGTGTTAAACACATGTTGTGGCTTGATGCTCCCGGCAGGAGACGTGGGTGCAAGGCGGATGGCAGCGAGCAGGCCGAGAGCTACGGCTCTTTCCTCCCATGAGGGGCTCAGTCCTGTGCCTGCTCCCAGCACCCTCTTGTTCTTCGGGGTTGAGTGATCCCTTCCTACTCACCGCGAGCACACCTGAACTAAGGTACTGCTGCTCACCCAAAATATCGCTATAGCAAGGCTTCTCTTGGCGGTATTTAATTGCTCCAGTGACCACGCTCAGCCTGGGGACAGTCCTGCAAGGCAGCCTGTGTCCTGGCTGCTTAGGTGGGATCTCCCAGAACTGGAGCAGGGAGCCCACGGCGTACGCGCATGTCTCCAGGGGAACTGAAACCCCTTTCTGAGCTTGTCCCGGTCCTGGGGGTTATCTGGTGCACGCTCTCCAGCCCATTTTCAGTGGGCAGCCTCTAAGGAGCAGCTGGGCGGCAGTTCCATGCTAAGGCAACAGAAGCCTTCGCTTCCCTGCCCAGAGCTGCCTAAACTTGGACACCGATGGATGGCTCGAGTCAGGAGGGACCGATGTGTCTTGTCTGACCTGCAGGCGATAGCTTCCCACCCAGCATCGCCGGGCTGCTTTCTAGGGATTGTTCACTTTCTTTCCCAAGTCACTGGGCTGACCGATCGTTACAGCTCTGACATCTGCAACCACAAAGTCTGGGGAAAAAAAATGGTGAGGACTGGCTTCTTCGGACCGCCTCTCTCTGCAGTGAGTTTTGACTCTGAATAGCCTTAGCAAGCGACAGTGCCTGAAAACATCTGCAGACCGTGTCGGTCCTGCATTCTGCAATGCGTCCTGTTCTTTTATTCTAGCTACCCAAAGAAAATCGGAGTTGTATGGATTTTGCAGTAAATGGTTTGCCAATTTCTAGTTATATTTCATAATCGTGATGGCATTCTTGGCCTCCTTGGATTTATGATTTATGGTGACATATTCACAGCCCTCTGGGGGAAGGGGGAGCTCTGGATGCAAGCTGTTTCTGTGTAAGCGTTAAGGTCCTCCCGAGTTTATTCTGTGGTATCAGGAGAAACCCTGTGTGTATGCGAGCACAGATGAATATATTTTGTGCATTATATATGTCTGCAGAGTGCACTTGTTTCTCCACAGTCTAAGCTGTGTTTCAATCAGGGCTTTAAAATTAGCCTAAAAGCTTCTGCAAAATAATTTTACCCTCTCCAAGCAATTTAGTTAATTAACCGGCTAAATCAGTTCTTGCTGACTCTCCCTGAAGATACCCCTCCTGAACGAGATTTTTTCTTTAGATTTGGATGAAATGCAATGGTTGAGTCATGAGTTTTCTTTCTGGCTCGCTTGCTGGAGCGGGGAATGTTGTTCACAATATTGGCTGTTGCCATATGCTTTTTTCATCAAGTAAAAGGGTGCAACTTTCTTTTTGCTTCCCCCTCCACTGACTCACTCCCCAAATATGTTTCTGGTTAGGATGCCTTGTGACTTCTTCCTGACATAAGGTTTTCTAGTTTGCAGTTAGCTTTGTGAATCGGCTCTGCGAGCTCTAAAACATCCCAGCTCCTGGGAGGAGAGGACGGGTGTCCTGGAGAGCAGAGGGAGCAGAAAGTTGCTTACCTGGTTCTTGGGTGCTTTGTGTGTTCGGTAGCTCTTCTGCCCCAGAAATGGTTTTCCAGAGGCCAGGCAGTCCTGCTCCGATGCCCGCCGGTGCCCATTGCACCCTGCATGCGGATTGCTGTGCCCGGGCAGTCTAGGAAAAGCCCAAGGGAGTCTCAGAGAGATCTCCCTTCTGGATTAGACGAACTTGGCATTTGATCTGTTCGGAACGCGATGCTTTTAGAATCGCTGTACGTTAAGGAAGGGAGATGCTGGCTGCAAAATAGCTTAGAGGGACAGACAGACAGACATGTCCCTTTCTGACTTCTTTTAAGGCCTCCTTTTGCTGTCCCCCAGAGCTCTCAGTGCAGTGACCTTCACCGCTGATGCCAAATTTCCTTGGAGAGGGTGAGTTAGGAGCACGGGGCTTTTGTCAGAGCCAACCCAGTGCTCCCAGCATCCTGTCCTTACCAGTGGATAGCTTCCAGCACTTGGCCAACAGAAGGAAACAGCTCCCCCAAAAAAGCAGACCATCAATCATTCAGATGATGCCTCCTGAACCTGACCTTGCAGAAAACAGGCTTGCACCTGCGAGCATGGGACTGGATTCCTGAAAACCAGCGTCTATCGCACCCTACTACTGACAGCTTGCTGCGGTAGGGCTGTAGGTGGACACCCCATCCTCACCTCCCAAAGTCCTAACATCCCGGGAGATGCCAGAGAGGCCAGGAAGGCCAGGCTCGCCTCTTTTCCAGCTAAAGGAACTGAGACACCGAGAGTTAAGTGACTGGCCCAAAGCCAGAGTGCTTGGAAACGAGCCCATGTATTCCTTGTATTAGCTGGGACATGACCGTGTAGCATGCCTTGCCCTGCTGGAAATGTCACCCATGATCTCTGGAGCAGCTATTCTGCAAAGAAGCATCTCCTCCTCTTCCCTCCCCCCCCCCCCCCCCCCTCCCCCCTC
>NW_008794444.1:2482915-2486054 GCF_000699145.1 Aptenodytes forsteri
TCCTCCCCCCCCCCCCCCCCCCCAACTGCTCTGCCTCGCAGGACGATCCCCATCTGTTTGATCTTCTGGGATGCAGGAGAGCAGAAACGCGCCAGCCTTTGCGCTCTCCCTTGTAGCACTTCTCATTTCCTACAACTTTGCCTGGAAAGTTAACTCCGGGCTTACTCGTGCTGGGAGTTTTCCTGGCAGCTGCTCCACTGGCGTGATGCTACAAAGTTCTTCCAGTTGAGTGACTCTCCAGCATTGGAGTCATCCATCCCTGGGTGTTTGGTTGATGGCAGAAGACATGCAAGGGCACCGTGAGTCGGCACCGCAGGGTGGCCCTGCCTGATCCTGGCACCTCTCCCAGGGAAAGGAAACTGGGAGTCAGATCCTCCCTGTCCCTCCTCAAAGCCTGAGAGCTGCTCTTCCCTGTGCCACTTGGGACGTCACGCTGAGATGACTCGCTGTGACTCCAAGACGTTTGGGTACAGAAGATGGCAACCGTGGTGTCACGTGCCAAAGCCCCTTGAGATGCCAGCCCTGCTCCCAGGACTCAGGCTCTCATAAGAAGGGGCTTGCTCCGTTAGACAGCAGGTACCATCTTCACGCTGCGGTCCCTTCCAGGAAGGACACATCATTTATGACCAACCTCCGCAGGCTGGTTATCCACATGGCCTTGGTAACCTCTCCTTTGAGATCCAGGAGTGACTCCTGGAAGATGGTGCCTAATTTCCATGCGATTTGATGGAACTTTGGGTTTTTTGCTGTGGGTTGTTTTTTTTCCCTTATTCTTTCCAGTGCTGCTCTCACTGTTTTTCCCTGGCCTGGTGCTGTCATCATCTGGTGTCATCACTCGGGAGATGGAGGGGGAGGCAGAGGTGTTTCCTTGCAAGGAACAAATGTTGGAATAACCCGTCTTTGCTCAGCTGGCAGCATCTCCAGTGCCCAAAACACACTGGAGAGATGTAAGCAAAGCCTGGCCACACCACAGCCTGGCAGGGAGGGACAGGGGACTTGATGCTTGGAAAAAATACTCCGGCAGCACAATCTCCTGGACTCTGCCTTTAAAAAAAAGAAATCTCCCAAAGGAACTGATGGAGCCCAACATTCGCGTTATTTAAAACTGCGCAAAATAAAGAGCCGGAGGCTGCAAGCTCAGTATGAATGGCAATGGCTTCTCAGGACCTTAGTTAAAGCCCCCGGGGGAGGAAAAGCACATCAGCCAGCCAAAATAGGTCTCTCCTCCTCTCCGTTGCCATGTTTCCACGTAGCTGGGAAAATGAGTGAGGTCTTGGGAATATCTTTTTGCTGGCTGTGCATTCAAACACGCAGTTGAGATACTTTCCTGTATCACCTCCCCTCCCTCTGGTCCCCTGCCAAGGAGAAGCGTTCGGGACTTGCTCTTCCCCCTCTGCACGACTGCCAGCGTGGAGGACAGTGCTGGATGCAGGGTGCCACGGACCTCTGAGGGTCTGGCCAGTGCTGGGCAGATGTGTCAGGATTTGGGCTGTCAGATGGAGATGGGGTTTCCCAAAAGCAGCCGGTGCTCGGTGCAGAGAGCTTTGGGGAGCCAAACGAGGCAATAAATGCTTTCCTGTGCTGCTCCATGCCATGTGAGCATGGCACCTTTCCACAGAGGGGCTCGTGGCAAACCCCAGGTCTGCATGCTCTGGCCCTGTTCATCACTTCACAGGCCAAGATGGGAGGGCGGAGGGGGCCTGGGTTGGGATCCCAAACCTGCCCAGTGCCCCTGTCCATCCCCTAGAAGGTGGCACTAAACCTCTCTCCCCCTCGTCACTTCGGTTCACGCTCCCCAGGGCTCTCACTGCATTTGTGCCGCCCGTGGAGCAGCAGTCCCAGCTGAAACCATCCCACAGGGAAAAACCATCCCCCCATCCCACGGGGAATAACCATCACCCCATCTTGACAGGACAAGGGGTAGTGGTTTTAAACTAAAAGAGGGTAAATTCAGGCTAGATATAAGGGAGAAATTGTTTACGCTGAGGGTGGTGAAACACTGGCCCAGGTTGCCCAGAGAGGTGGTGGATGCCCCATCCCTGGAAACATTCCAGGTCAGGTTGGACGGGGCTCTGAGCACCCTGATCTAGTTGAAGATGTCCCTGCCCACGGCAGGGGGGTTGGACTAGATGGCCTTGAGAGGTCCCTTCCAACCCAAACCATCCTATGATTCTATGATCTCTCTGCCATGGAGACCTCCTCTCACCCAACGCATCTCCCCCTGTGTCGGTCTCCTTCCCAAGAGCTTCCCAATGGCCTGTAAAGCCACTTCAGAGCATTGACCTGATTTTCTCCTCTTCCCCATGCATCTCCAGGCTGTTTCCTATCACGCTGCCATGGGGCTTGGCTTCTCCTCCCACCTTCCCACGGCTGTGCATAGCAGCGGCTCGTGGTGCATTCCTTTGCATCGTAATCTCCGGCTTGCTATCTAAGGAGTTGAAGGATATTTCCAATCCAACGCTGCCAGAAAATACTGGCACCCACCTCCGGCTACCTTCCTCTCATACACAAATCCAGCTCCTCAAGCGCTCTGATACTCTGCCATGTTTAAACAACCATCACTTACAGTCAGCTCTCAATGCAGTGGCTTATTTTCCGGCTCGTTTTTTTTTCATTCTTTTCCAAGCCCCAGCTGATTTCTGCAGTTTCTTGCCCTAGTGACTGGGCTTGACTCTTCGCACCGCGTGCCCGCACTGTGCCTGCTGCGTGAGAGCTGCAGCTTTAACTGGGCTGCAAAACATGCAACACAACCTCATCTTGGCCTCTCCATTCTCTAGGGAGCAGCAGGTCCAAGAAGTGATCGACCTTCTGCCATCGTTGCCGATGCCATCAGTATTGATACAGGCTGGGGGATGAAGGGATTGAGAGCAGCCCTGCCGAGAAGGACTTGGGGGTACTGGTGGATGAAAAGCTGGACATGAGCCGGCAACGTGCGCTCACAGCCCAGAAGGTCAACCATCTCCTGGGCTGCATCCAAAGCAGCGTGGCCAGCAGGTCGAGGGAGGGGATTCTGCCCCTCTACTCTGCTCTGGTGAGACCCCACCTGCAGCACTACATCCAGCTCTGGGGCCCTCAGCTTAAGAAAGACACGGAACTGTTGGAGCGGGTCCAGAGGAGGGCCACAAAAATGATCAGAGGG
>NW_008794444.1:2486372-2487019 GCF_000699145.1 Aptenodytes forsteri
TGAGCACCCTGATCTAGTTGAAGATGTCCCTGCCCACGGCAGGGGGGTTGGACTAGATGGCCTTGAGAGGTCCCTTCCAACCCGAACCATTCTGTGATTCTGTGATTCTATGATCATCCTGCTGCACCTCAGGAGCAGTCTCAGACCAGCTTCCTACGGCGCCAGCCGGCAGCAGGGATGAAGGGTCCTGGCCCCGCAGTGCTTGCCACCTCTCTGCTCCCACCTGGGCTGTGTTGCTGGTACTTTTGTTGTCCCATGGGATGGTCTAGCAGCGATGTTGTCATGATTTAACCTGGCAGGCAGCTAATGCCCGATGCCAGCCAGTTCCCGCGTCTTGCTGATCACCCCTTGGCCCTCCAGTCGTCGAATCGGATGGGAATCAGGGAGTCTTGGTTGGTGCGATATTGCCGCCAGTGCACCGTGCACCGTGGTGGTAGCGATTGGCCCGCTGGAAACTGGAGCAGCAGTTTTCCTGGAAGAACCCCTTTCTGTGATTGTTTTCCCTTGCAATTCACGTACCCGTGCCCCTAGGGCTGCAGTAGGTTTCCCATCCCGCTTCCTCATGTCCTCTGCGTGGTCATGCAGGTAAAACCATAGGGTGCCCCGTGGTGTGTACCCCTTATACTCTCTCTCTCGAGCAAAAGAAC
>NW_008794444.1:2489132-2499703 GCF_000699145.1 Aptenodytes forsteri
CCGCAGGGCCTGTCGCCGGGGTCGGAGCGGCCGCAGGGCCTGTCGCCGGGGCTAGAGTGGCCGCAGGGCCTGTCACGAGGGTTGGAGTAGCCACAGTTCCTGTCATTTTGTCGTCAGAGCCAGAGACCTTCTCTTCCCCTTGAGGGTACTGAATAGTGCTGAACAGGGCTCGGTAGCCATGGGCCAGGCCCCAGCACGTTGCAGTGATCTGTGTCTCTCTGGAATTGCCAGGGTGACAGCACGAGGGTTGGAGTAGCCACAGTTCCTGTCATTTTGTCGTCAGAGCCAGAGACCTTCTCTTCCCCTTGAGGGTACTGAATAGTGCTGAACAGGGCTCGGTAGCCATGGGCCAGGCCCCAGCACGTTGCAGTGATCTGTGTCTCTCTGGAATTGCCAGGGTGACAGCATACTTTGTCCAAATATTTCACTAGTTTTTCAGGATTCTGCAGTTGTTCAGGGGTGAAGTTCCGAAACACTGGAGGTGCCCACTGTCCTAGGTACTTGCCCATGCTATCCCACACACCCTGCCACTCATAACTATCCAGCCTCGGGGCAGATCGCCGGGTGGTATTCTTAAATAGTTGTTTAACCTTAAACAAGACCTGAAACACATTCAGGAGACAGAGCAACAGGAACATGCTGGTTTGAACATCCCGAGGATATTCAAAATTCTCAAGAGCTATTGTAACTAGCCTGGAGGAGAAGGGGAAGGTGAAGAGGCGGGGGAAAGTGTCCCCCCTTACCTCCCCCACAAATTGGCTCTCCGAGGAGAAAAGGTAAAGAGCAAATAAATCAACATCGTGACCAGCAACTATTAACCTAAGAATGAATGCTTGTAACAAATTTGTTTTAACACACTCTGGTCAGATCTGTCGTTAGCTCAACCCTTCGGGCCCTACGTTGGGCGCCAAAAAGGACTGTCGTGGTTTAACCCGGCAGGCAGCTAAACACCACACAGCTGTCTGCTCACTGGGATGGGGGAGAGAATCGGAAAAAAGGTACAACTCGTGGGTTGAGATAAAGACAATTTAATAGGACAGAAAAGGAAGGGAAAAAATGATAAAAGAATATACAAAATAATTGATGCACAATGCAATTGCTCACCATCCACCAACTGATGCCCAGCCAGTTCCCGAGCAGCGGCCGTGCCCCCGCGGCCAACTCCCCCCAGATTTTTTGTTCAGCATGACGTCCCATGGTATGGAATGTCCCTTTGGCCAGTTTGGGTCAGCTGTCCCAGCTGTGCCCCCTCCCGGCTTCTTGTGCACCTCCAGCCTCCTCGCTGGGGAGGGAAGTATGAGAAGCTGAAAAGTCCTTGACTTAGTGTAAGCACTGCTCAGCAACAAGTAAAACATCAGTGTGTTATCAACATTATTCTCATCCTAAATCCAAAACACAGCACTGTACCAGCTACTAGGAAGAAAATTAACTCTATCCCAGCCGAAACCAGGACAGATGTGCTCTCCATCCTGAGGTCTCAGCCACATGCGGCTGCAAGGACATAAGCAGACAGCCATCCTTCTGGTGCATGGTGGGGTTGGGGCATCTTCAGTGCTGGATTTAGCACGCAGCGGAGCACAGAGATTTACCTGCAAGTGGGGACTGGACCAAGTCTGTGCACGGCACTAATTTCAAGCCCATCTTTGGAGAGAATGAAGCTGCTGCTTTTTAGATCAGGCAGCAGCTCCAGCATCTTCCTGTTTAAGCAATGAGCCGCTGAAAGCTTTTGCTGATCAGAGAAGGTGGGAGAGCCCCACGGGCACAGAGCAGGCACATAGACCATCCAGGACGCATGTTTTCTGGCTCAGCTTTGAAAACCTCTGACAATGGTGATTCCCCTCCCTCTGCAGTCCTTCACTCCCTTACACCTAAACAGAATCCCCGAAAAACGAACCTGAACCTTTCTCCAGGTGATTTGCCCATTGCTTTTTGCCTATCCATTGTGGAAATGGGGAACAGAGCATTTGCTCCCTTTTCCATCCCTCCCTCTTCAGATAAACACTCTTTTATCTACCTGAAGATGTTATCAGCCATCTGTCTTTCTCTAGGGTAAACAGCTTGAATTCTTATAACCTTTCCTCATCCGTCACCAACCCGTCTCACCACAAACCACTGATGAACCGAGAGCAGGAGTCCCCAGAGGGGACCTCATCGAGCCCGCCTGGCCCCAGTTTGTAGGGGACACAAACAGTGCTGCACCAGAAACTGCAGGTACATGGCAGCGCCCTTGGCTGCAGACCACTGTGTGTCTTCTAGGAGCTCGCAAGTCACTGCAGTTTCATGCTTCAGTGGGGTTTTGGGGATTCCCAAAATCTCCCCACATTGCCCATTCCTGGCCGGCTGAGAGCCCACCTCCCCTTCCTATGGGAGCTGCCCATCGCTCAGATCGCTCTGCTTGGAGGCAAAGTTCATCCCACCCGGCTGATTCAATAACATCTACCTTATTAAACCACTCCGCTCTGCTCTGTCTCTCTTTTCCAGCACTAACTGCATTACCATCCCGCTTGCATCTGACCTTTCCGGTGAAGACTGAAGCCGAAAAAGCACAAAACCATCCAGCTGTCTGGGCATCATCCGTCTCCAGCTTCCCCCGGCGCAACAGGCTCCCAAATGTGCTCGGCTGTTGCAGCTACACGGGGCATCTCAGGTGTCCAAGAGGCAAGTAAAAGGTATCAACTCCCCTTGCCCTTTAATAGATGCATTTTTTTTTCTGCTTGATGTTCCCTAAATGCCTTTATTCAGCTCAGAAAACTTCAGCGCAGCACTGAGAGCCAAAGCTATCCGCAGCGGAGAGACGCGGACGTGGCCGGGAAATCTGAGCCCCGCATCCGCTGGTGCACTAATCCTCCTGTTTCTCTGCAGCCTCCCGGTGTTGTTTTCCCTGCAAAAGGAAGCGGTTTGGGGTTATTTTTGACCCAAACCTGAACACAGGGGCTGTTGTGCTTTTCCACCGTACCAAACCACACCAAGCCATCCCAGGCGACACAATCCCGGCTCCAGCGGGGAGCTGCATCCTCAGTGGTTGTAAGTCACTGCCGTGCGTCTGGCCTCAGCATCTCCATCTGTTAAATGTGAACAAAATTGCTGCAATTTCCTTGGCTGCAGACATTCATACCCGAATTTTACTGTTGGTGACCTATGCCCAGAGAGGCTGCTCACAAACACCCCAAACCCAGTGAGAGGAGCCAGGATATGCTTGTGTTTGGTTAAAAACAAGACAGAAGAGCAGTCTGGGGGGCTGTGGGGACCCCACGGATGCCCAAGTGAAGTGGTTGTAGGGGACGATGCTGGGTTGCTCCCCCTGCACTCACAACCTGGGGTCTGGGGCAAATTTGGGTGATTCACACGGGGCGAAAGTGCCCTGCATGATGGCTCCATCAGGGCTGCACGGCTAAATGCCCCCCTGAGGCACATGTGCACCCGGTGCCTGCGTCGTGTTGGTTCTTTTGCTCAGGTGCCTGTTATCAGCCCGGCTTTTGCAGAGCTCTGACATGCGTTTCGATAAGCCCTCGTTCGGAGCTTTTTGTTCTCCAGCAGCGCTATCAGCCCAGCTTTTGCAGAGCTCTGATGTGCATTTCGATAAAAACCCTCGTTCGGAGCTTTTTGTTCTCCAGCAGCGCATGAGCAAAGGCGGCCAAACCCCAGTGGCTCCGTCCTTGGTGCCCTCCTCCTCCTCCTCCTCCTCCTCCCCGGTGCCCTCCTCCTCCTCCTCCTCCTCCAGCCTTCGCAGCTTCAAGCAGCAGGGTTGGGATTTATCGGGAGGGTGTGATTTATAGGACAAGTGTGATTTATGGGGCTGCTGCTATTCTCGTTTGGCCTTTGGGGCTTTGCAGCCTTGGGGAACTCCCTGCTTCCTGCACCGGCATGGCTTGCTCCAAGTCCCTTATTCCCGAGGCTTTGAATGCTTTTGGGATCAGACGATGGGAATGAAGTGGCGGCTTTTCCAGGGGGCTGTTGCTGCTGGCTTCTCCCTCTTTCTGGCTGGGCTTGGGGACATTGGGCAGCTCCTCCCCAGGGAGCTTGGGGCCACGTGGCTCCTCCTCAGGATGCCACACCAAGGGGAGGCACGGGGTTTTGGGGGTTAATTGGTCCATGAGGGTGCCCCAGCTGCCCGCTGGTGTTTGCTCTCCACATCGTGGGGGGTGTCTGGCTTTCCCCATTCACCCCCCAAGCTGCTGCTGTCATACCCCTGGTCATGGGAGATGAAGAATAAACCCATCTCCAGAGCATCCTTCTGGGGCTGGGGGGTGGGGACCAGGACACAGCACCAAGCGGGTCAGTGGTGCAGCCGGTGGGGAACATCCCAGTACTAGCCAGAGGGGACGGGTGGCCCAGGCTGGGGTTTCTGGGGTTTCCACAGTGGGAAAATCATCCCAATGATCCCCCTCCATCCTCATGGCCCTTAAGCACCGCTGGACAGCCAGTCTCCAGGGCTGGATTTGCTACTCTGTTTCACGATTTGGTGATTTTTGCAATGCCATGGGGTCAAACAGTGCCCTGGGGAGCTCATCTTAACCCTGAGCAAAATTTTTCACAGCGTAGGGGGATTCAAGCAATGCTTGCAAAGAAAAACTGGTGTGGTGAAACCCCAGGCCTGGGCAGGACACAGATCCGCTCTCACTGGGCTTTGTCTTTGACCCCCATGTGTCTTGAATTGATTTTGACCCCGCTCCAGAGCGCATCCATAGGGGTGGGAATGGTCCGGCATGTCTCAAGGGATGCCCTACGCCTCCGCAACCCTCGGGCCCCCTAACGAAGCATGACGGATGAGCTTCACCTCGCTGCTCCCTGCACTGATAGAGGGAAAACCCGCGGGCTGGGAGCCAGTTTCCCCAGACCGTTGGGGAGGGGAGAGCTGGGGCTGGAGAGATAACGGGAAGCGTCAGTGCCAGGGCTCAGGGTGGGGGTTTAACGCTGCAGCACTTGGTGATGTCGGCCGCGGGGCTGCCGCTTTGCAAATACACAGGACGGGGCTACGCAGGGTGCCGGGGGCAGTTTTCCTCCCCTCCTTCACTACCCGGGGAGATCTGCAGGGTGCTGGGTGCCAGCGCAGGGTGCTTTCCTGCAGCTCCGCTTCCCATCAAGCAGCTGCCCTGGAAAGGCCTGAATAGCAGCTGTGAATAATTGATGGTGTGATTTGGGGACTTTTTTTTCCCCACTGCTTCCCAGTAAAACAATACCAAATAGACGCTTTCTACTATCTGGCTGGCTCTGCAGGTGATGGTGTCAGAGCCATCAGATGAATTATTTGGGATTTTTCATTTTTCTTCCCGCTGGCTAGCAGAAGATCAATGATGCCAGCTGTTTCTTCTAACACCCCAGAGTCACCAGCTCCAGGGATGGTGATTGAGCATTGCGTGACATTTGGGTTTTCTTCGAGCCCCAGCTCCATGGGAGAAATTCAGCCTTCCAGCCTGCACTTTGTATTTGTAAAAGCAAATGAATAGGAGGCCTTCTGGAGGTGGAGAAAAGCCAGAACGGGAGTGGCAAAGGCTCAAAAATTCTGATGGACAATAGAAAGTGGCTTAATATGTTGTATATTACAGGAGAAGAGGGGGGGTGTGAGGTATTTGAACCTTTGGGCTGGAGTTACCCCCTTTCTCTTGGGCAAGTGCAAATCAGTAGTGCGGTAAAGTACCCTTCAAAGTCACTTTTAGCCAAAAAACTCTACGGACTGATCATGTTCTGGGATTACCTCATCAAACCACAGCATTTTCCATCCTGGGTTTCTAGAAAATGAGTTACACCGACCGCTTGCTGACAGCACCATGCAAAGCATCTGCAGCACCCGCAGGAGAGCACCCTCCGAGAACTGGTGCAAGCGGCCAGGGAAAGCTACATTTGGGACAGGTTTTGCCGAAAGAATTTGCAAACCTTGACGGTGGGCTGGATGGAGGCAATATTCTGACATCGCTGGGGGTCCTGGGGCTGGTTGAAAGACCGATGGGGATGGCAGCAGCTGAGAGGGACACGTTTTGGCATCCCTGTGCAGCATTTCTGCCCCATCCTTTACTAAAACACGGGCTATGCAGAGCAGCGTGATTCGCTGCTGCAAGTCACGAGGCGACACTAGAGTCCAAGGCGAGGATGATGAGCGGTACCAAACCCATGAGCCGGGCACGGGCGATGCAGAGGAAGATCAGCAACGGGAGCGGGGTCCTGGGCATGGCTGTTGTGAGACGCTCAGGCACCGGGCAGGGAGCTGGAAGGATATTTCCATCCCTGGGATGAACCAACTTTTAGGAGAATTTACCTGGGATTCATCCGAATTCTCCATCACACGGATTCAAGTGTTCTGCCAACAACTCCCTCTGGCTAAAACAGATGTCAAGATGGTGCTCCAGGACCCACCGGCCCTTTCAGACACAAAGTTCAAGGACCCTCCTGACCCTGGGGATGACTAGAGAATGATTTGGGGCACGTTGCGTCCTTTCTGAGCCCAGGCAAGAGTCACACTCAATGGAGGTCACTCCTGACAGCTGGAAACATCAGAAGGACACGACCACATGATAGAAAAAGGATAAAAGATAAACGATGGCACAGGGATTAATGTCAACAGGAAACTAATGCCTGACACACGCTGAGTCAGGAGAGCCAGCGGAGTTATTTGTTATGAAGAGCTGATTGCGGAGGAAGAGGCTGGGAAACAAACCTCCCAGCCTTAGGCTTCAAGAGCTTAATTGACCCCGATTCCTGGAAAGAAGGTGAAGAGGGGACAGAGAAGAGCCCTGCAGCGGGGTTTGTCCTGCAGGACAAGCCTAGCAGGCTCCAGCACACCACGGCTGATGTTAGGCACATGCAGAATGGAAATGAGATGTGATTTTGTAGCTGTAGGGCAATAAAACCTTGGCTTGACTTACAAAGGGAGGAGGTAGCTCGCTCTGGCTCCGTGTCTCTTACCTGAGCGTAGCTATCTCTTACAAGCTAGGATTTCTTCCAGCTGCAGGGATGTATTTTATAACCTTTGGGCATGAAGGACCAAGCTGGATGGCTGTGACAGTCTCGAATCTTAGTCCCTGGCTTCATCCCATGTGTCTTTGGCCATCAGGAGGAGAGATCTGGCCACACGGCCCTCCTAAGGTCGATGGCTCTCGTTTTAGGTAAGGACACCCATCGTGGCATCAGTGCTCCTTGCCCAGAGCACCCAGCTGCATTTCCACATCAGGTTGCCTGAACTTTCCTTGGAGTAACTAGGACAAACGTCCCATCCTGAAGACGCGAGGACTTGAGTCTACCCTCAAACTCTGTGAAGATATGCAGTATTGCCTTCTGTGTTCAACCCTGGGCCCCACATACCCCTCCAGCTCTGATACCTGCTGTCACCTCCGTTCTCCCCCACAGCCGGTGGGAAAACCCAAAGACACCACACCAGCTACGAACCTGCCCAGAAAAGGGTGCCGAGGCTCCGTTACGGACAGGCCCGAAGATGAGACAAACTCCTGGGAATTCTTCTGACCTCATTCATCAGAAGCAAACGTTACATCCAGCTGAGATGATGAGCCTGGAGGAAGGCTACGCATGAGCAAAGCAGTGGGACTGCATCGCTGGAGTTGTGTCCTAAGGGACATAAGCAAATATTCTCTTACTGCTGGGCAGTGAGGTAGGGAGGTGCTGAATAATCTTTGCAAGATCACAAGAGGGAATTACTACAATCTAGAAAGAGTAAACCTCCACATCTCAAGTGCTTCTTCAAGACCTTAATCCCAAATATTATCCATCCTTTCACTACAGGGATGCTGAATAACTCCGTATGCCAGGTGATTGCACATTTGTACAATACGTATCTGTGACAGATTCATTACTCTGCATATACATTCAGAAAAATAAAAAAGCCAAGTCACGTGGACATTTCCAAAATGACAAAACCAGGGAAGAACGAATGTGGCCAGGAATAAACAAGGAAGCAGAGTTACCCAGCACATTTCCTTTGTCAGGACCGCGACCTTCTCTCTGCTGGGAAATGGTCATTTGTGAAAAGCGAACCTTGGCTATGTCCGAAAGACGCTTATAGGTGGAAGGGGATGGAGAGACACATGGTGAAAACCACCACCAGGTGGTTACGTGGTGCCGGAGATGCGGGAGCAGGCAATAAGTGGTTTGTGCTGCCCAAGTTTATTTCTAGCAGTGCATTTTTTCAAAGGGACTCAAGTAATGCTCCAAGTCCCCCGTCGCTTAAGGGAAGTCTGTAAAGAGCTCAGAGTAAAACTCAGGGAGAAGTAAAGAGCTTGCAAACCCTGTGTGAAGAGGAGCGGTACCAGTGGCAGTGGGTTGTGAAGGAGCACAGGGGCAGGGAGGTGTTAGAGACACAAAAAGTGCCCAGGGAAAAAAACAGGCATCTGCATTTCTCCTTTTTTGGGTTTTCTTTTTAAACTTCGGCCTCGTCAAGGAAGAAGCTGCAGATGGGGAATATCAAGACCCGGGTGAACCAGCGGGGTGAGGGGGGCCGAGCAGGGGCTGCCCGCCACCAGGTCAGAGCACATTGCGCTCGTCCAGGCTGGAGCATTTGAGGAAACGGAGCTTCTGTTTACACAGAGGTTTGGGGAATTTCTCTGCCTCTGTATATGGAGACGGGCCGGGCGCTCAGTCGTGCTGCTTTTCCTGCTCCAGTCACCCAGCCGAGGCACCCAAATGCACAGGGCAGATTTCTGTGGCCGGTCACCCTGGAAAGAGCCAGTCTGACCGGCTTGCCCGCAGCCCCGGAGCAGCCAGGCAGGAAAGCCAGCTGGTTTCAACAACTGCACGTAACAGTTTAAAAACCAAAAAAAGATCATGAATAAAAAAAGGGCAAAACGAGTCGAATAAACCCGCGACAGGGAAGGAGCAGCTCAGCTTCGTCGCTGATTTCCCAAAGATGCCCGTTGAGTCGTTTCATCGGAAAAGCATCCTGGTTTCCACGGAGCAGAGGCAGAAGGAGCGGGGGGCCGGGAGCTGCACTGCCGGCAGATCTGGTAGGTATCATCCCTGTCCCGATGGAAGCGGTTGTGCGTTTCGGTACCTTATTTGGCTATTGCTGCTTGTACGGAGCGAGGACTTCTTGCAAACAGTGGGAAGAGCCCCGGGGATGCTTGGCTGCCTCTGACGCAAGAGCCTCACTGGTGCATTTTTGACCTTGCTTTGCGTCTCGGCCGAGCATTGGAGATCACGCTGCCCGCCTCTCCGCACACCCACCGCCGAGCAGCGGCGCTGGGAGGAAAGGAGAGCCCCGGGGACGGCAGTGCCCGGCCCCGGACGGGACGGAGAGGGCAGAGAGAGCAGCTTTCCCCATCCTCAGGGAAAGAGAAACTCCGCAAATGGTTGTAAGAGCACAAGGAACTAGCAGCCTCTACCCCACGGCGTGCAATCAGCTGTACTAAAAGGTTACTAGCTTCGGCAGAGCCGTACTGAATTGCATCAGCTGGGAACCTCGTCCAAACCATTCAGGTTGAGAGTAACCCTTTCTATTTATTGCCCTATTGTTTTACACTGGAAGAACACCGAGATACAATCTGTGAAAGCTTTATTGTCACAGACCAGCTTTCCCCTGCCCTCTCAAGCCGTCACCCTGTAAATTACGCTCCAGCTTCCAAGTTTGGGGGGATGAAGTGGGAGTTACACTGACAGGGATTAAGGCCCCGGGAGGATTTGGTGGGGGAGGTTACCTGCTGCCCGTCCTCCCACCGTTCAGGGCAGCGTTACCCAATTTCCCTCTGGCAGCATCAAACCACGTTAGCCCAAATCCCCCGCGCTGTTTATATGTAAAACCTGGCTTACTCTGCCCAGAGCAACTTTGGGAAAGCTTTTATTAATGCATATGGGAAAACAGAGGAACAGCCCTTTATCTCCATTATAACAGCAAAAGTGAAAAGGTGGCAAGACTTTATCGTCCCCATTAAGAGGTTTTTGTTGCCTTCACGACGGCAAAGCTCCCGCTGCCCTTCGCGGGAACGGTGCTCGTGGAGAAGGCTCTGGGCTGGCAGAGCCATCCCCGAGGCTGCCGGGCAGGGCACGGCTTTGTCAGGATGTGGCTTCCCATCACCCGGCGCGGCGCGGGACACATCCTGCCCACTGCCACCGACCACCGCGCTGGACCTCAAAACGCAGCTCCTTCCGTGGGACCGTTTTTCAGGAAGCCCGGTTGCCTTGGCGGGATGTATGTATCATTGGGTGGAGAGCTACAGGAAGCGGATAGTATTTTTTTTTTTCCTCTTTCTCCATTTGTGCCGCTTCAGACTCTTATTTAAAGACAGTTCTATTTCCCAGATTCACAGATGATAAGGATGGAAGGAACCAGCACATCGCCCAGCCTCAGCGTGGCCACGGCGCGGGCCACGGACTGCAATGCAAAGGTAAGGGGTTCGCCTAACGAGAAATATTTTGCTTATGGATTAGGGGCTTTTAAATAGCCAGCGTTAAAAAAACCCCTAAAGGCAGCGGAGCGGGCAAGGCTGCCGCGGAAAGGCGCTCAAAGCACCCACGCGTGTTCGGGACACGGCGTTTCCACCGGCCCTAGAGGACGCTCTCCGGGCCGGCTCAGGAGTTCCCTTCACCGCACGCCCCGCGACCGCCGACCACCGCGCCGGGGCGGGCCGCGG
>NW_008794444.1:2500216-2500599 GCF_000699145.1 Aptenodytes forsteri
CAGGAGGCCGGGGCCATGGCGCTGGACGGGATCCGCATGCCGGACGGCTGCTACGCCGATGGGACGTGGGAGCTGAGCGTCCATGTCACCGACCTGGGCCGCGACGTCACCCTGCGGGTTACCGGCGAGATCCACATCGGCGGCGTCATGCTGCGCCTCGTCGAGAAGCTCGGTGAGTCCCCCGACACCTCCTACTCCGCCCAGCACCCTGCCCCGGCATCCTCTCAGCACCCAGGACCCTGCCCCAGTGCTGTGCTTGGGCACCCAGCACCCTGCCCCAGCACCCAACGTCCTGCCCCAGAGCTGTGCTTGAGCACCCAGGACCCTGCCCCAGAGCCGTGCTTGAGCACCCAGCACCCAGGAGCCTGCCCCAGAGCCGTGCT
>NW_008794444.1:2501443-2515485 GCF_000699145.1 Aptenodytes forsteri
GGGCCCTCAGCCCCCATCCGCCGGCCGCTTTGCACGCGGGATTTTACACAGAGCCGGGAAACATCTTCATTTATGAGGTGGGGGGGCGATTTTTATGGGTGCTCACCAGTTTACAGAAAAATTTAATTCTGAAGTCGTAGCTGGCTCTGCGCTGCTTTGGACGAGGAAAGCGCCTCCGAGGGCCCTTTGCAAGCATGGGGTGATTAACGGGGTGGCATGGGCGAGGGGGGGGCTTGGGCTTGGGACCGGGGACACCGCGGTGTCCGGTGGCTTTCGGTGCGCACCTGGACAAAGAGCCCGTTTGTCTGGGACGCGTGGGAACGCGCGGCCAAAGCCGCCGGGCTGGCTTTGTGGCGGAGGAGCCAGCTTGCGCGTCTGCCGAGAGCGAGCGCCCCGACCTGCCGGCCACGGGGAGCTGTGCCCCACCAAACCTCCCCCTTGTCTTTTTATCAGCTCTTTATGGTTCGGGTGTGTTTACTCAACGGTATACTCCGGGCCGATGACTGTAATTGCACAAATAAAATATTAATTGCGAGGTCCCCGCGCGTGCCTGCGGCTGTGGGAGTAGCGGAGCTGTCAGCTGCGCCTGCAGGTCCCGGTTCAACGCAAAGCCCTCGTGCGGCTTTAAAAATACCATCTTCCACCATGCTTAGGTTTTGATTTATTAATTATCTGAAGTTAAAGGAAGGAAGAGACGGATATAAATATGCTTGTTTCAAAAGGAAGCAAGTGCTGGCATCAAAGGGTCTCATGCTGGAGATAGCCTTGACTCCCCGAAAACTTGATTTTTGTTGTTGTTGTTGTTGTTATTTTTATGCTGGAGCTGCAGAAAGATTTGCTGAAGTTGAGCACTCAGTGGCTAGGGAGAAAAAATGGTAAGCTTTCTAGAAATGGTAAAAGAATCATCCCGTTGATCACGAATGAATAAGCGATGCTCCCCTCGGTTTTGAGCTGCGCTGAGTGTCAGGGCTGGGAGATGCCAAAGCAGAGCCGGGGCCGACTCGTGTGCTGAAAGCCGGACGCGTGCACGGGGACGAAGCTTAGCAAGGACCTAAATTAGCGCCTGACGTAATGCGTCCCCCCCCAAATGTGTTTGCCCGGATCCTCTCCACTTGTTAAATTAGGGATTGTATTAGAGGGAAGGAATGCAGCGGCTGCAGCGCTGGCCCCGGCGGGGGGGAGCGAGGATGGTGCTCCCCTGGGGGGTTCAGCCCCAATGCCCCCCTCCCCAGGACGGTCAAGACCCGCGGATGTCTCCAGCTGTTGCCTTCCCTTTCCCCTTAGCTTTTGTCACCGAGCCAAGCTATACGTATTTAGTTCCTTTTAATCTTCCTGCGTGTCAGCTCTTCCAGCCCTCTCATTATTTTTATGGCTCTTCTTTGAGCTCCTGCCAGTTTATCAGGGTCGGGTTTAGCAGAGCGGGGTGGGATGGGACTCGCTCCTCGCCCTCGTGTGCCTCCTCAATGCCCTCCTTCATCCAGCCTCTGCCGTTGCTTCGTCTCCAGATATTAATTTTGCAATTTTTCCGCGTTGAAACCCTTTCCCTGCATTTTTAACCTGTCCCTCCCCGTCGTTCCTCTGTCCCTGCTGGTGTTCGTTTCCCTCTTTTAACAACTCCCAGCATTAAAAGAATTATTTGTCTTTTGCAAAGCAGCTTTTTGCTGTTTTAAGGAAATGTCTTAAAAATGAAGTTTCCTTGGAGCTCTGGGATCCCCTGTGGACTGCTCCGCTTGCGCGTCATGGGGGGGAGGAAGGAAGGGGGGGCTGTGCCTTGGGCAGGGGTTTGCTAGCTCCATCCTTTGGGACAAACCTCCCGTAGGCTTCGTGCTGCCAGAGGGCAGGGAAAGCAGATTTTTGTGGCCTGCCCAGAGTTTCACTGAAGTTTAGGGCATCGCTGTGAATTCGCAGCAGACCGGCCCTGCTCTGGTTGTAGGATGCTGGTAGAAGCTCTTCAACCGTTAGTGAGCCGGGGCGGGGGGAATGCCTTCCCTCCTCCCAGCAGTGAGGGGAGCTTGGAAAAGGGAAAAATCTAGATTTGCATTAGTATTTTCTGATGCTTGTAGGAGAAAACGATCGCAGTAAATAGCCCGTTGCCTTGGAGAGGGCTGGGGTGCACAGGGGACACGTGTTGGGGTGCCACGCTCGGAGCAGGAACGCAGGAGAGTCTCTCCTCCTTAATTGCAAGGCTGCGGGTATCAGTAAATCTCGTCGACTCGGTCCTTGCCTGCACAGAGCGGCTGCAGTCGGGCTATTTGGGAATAGGCAATTAAAATCTGTCACTAATGCAGGCAGGGATTGGAAAAAAACCAAGCGGCAGATAGGGATTCTGGTTACTCAAGTGAATTGCAATGACCTGTTCGCTCCCCTGTTATTTATCACCCCGCTGGATTAAGCCACTTCGTTAATTGAGCCGTGCCGTGTGCTTGGCAGAGTCATCTCTGAAAAATAGGCAAAAAAAACTGCTGAGGTTTTAAGAGCAGCAGTATTTAGTTGGTCCGTGCAGGTTGGGGTCTGTACTGGAAACTCCTGGTGCTCACCCAGGGGTTTTTAGGAATTTTGCCACTATTGACTTACAAACAAAAAAAATGAGGCTTAAAATCACTGGGAGCAGAGGAAGGAAGGAAGTGAACGCAGGTTATTGTTGTTGTCAACTTAAGGCTGTTTTAAACCCATGCGAGGAAAAAAAAACCTGCTTTTTTGAAATGCGCTTGGGTGAGCTTTGGGGGGTATACGTTAAACGCAGGGTTGCGTTTGGGGGATGCTCTGTGCCGTAGTGGGAATGAAAGAGTAGCTGACAGAAGGAGGGAAGAGAGGGACAAATGGTGGCTGGCAGAAGAATGGCTCAAGACAAATGACCTAAATGTGCACTGAGCAGATTTCAGAAAGTCCGTGGATAGAGGTTTTGCGGTGGAAATGCAGATTTCTCTGTAGGTTTCTTTTCCAGGCGGTGTATGCGTGGCAGCTGGCTCCAGCTGCGGGGGCTCGCTGGGAGCACTGGGGGAGGACTGAGCGCCTTTAGGGGTTTGTACCTGGAGAAAACAGATAAGTGAATGAAAAAAAAACCCAGCTGGGTTTGAAATTACAGCAGTCCTTCTGGACTGAAAGGCGTTAATGCTTGCCGCGTCGCCCAGCCAAGGTGGGAGGACGGCTCGAGGTGCTGCCCCGCGGCGTGGTGGCATCCCCATTTTATCAAGCCCGGATGGGCGCGCGGGCTGCACCGGGGATAAATGTCAAAGCAAGCCCCCTGCCCTCGACAGAGAGCGGCTGATAACGGCAGGCAGTGATGACATCTTCTAAGGCCTTGGGGTTCTTTGTGAATCACATCTTCGATAAGGGTTTGGGCAACTGGTTTAAACTCCATTGTTCCCGTTGGCAGCTCCTCCGCTATCTCCTTTCCATCACTTGGGAGAGGGCGGGATGTCACCTGAGGACTGGCACAGGAGCTGTCACATGCAAAGAGTTTTGTTTTAGGTGAGGTAGCACATCGAGCTCTTTCTTTTGCTGGTTTTAGCTGGCAAATGTGTCTGGGATTCACCCGAGGGGCTCTGTTCACCATCGAATGGACTCTGCCCATGTTATCTTGCCAATGACTTCAGCTGTACTCTTTAGGAAGATCAATTGAAAATATTAGTGTTCTCCCTGTAAAGTCTTTTTCTTAATGGACCCCTTAAAGGGTTATGAATAAAACACCAAAGAAAAGCGCAGCGTCATTGATTTCCCCAGGTTTGTGTTTGAGGTTTTGCAGTGCTTAGAAGTGCTTTGAGCCATCCTGAGACTTGCTGGGGAAATTCTTTGCCTTGAAACTGGAATGAACTCTTTGAAACAGCTTAAGGCTGTGTAAGAGAAATGCAGAGCCCTTGCCCCAGTCCATTTCTATTGCAGACACAAGGCAGGACGAGTCTGCCGTGCTGTCTTGCAGGTGACTTGCTCCTTTTGCTTTGTACTTGGGGAGGGGCTCACTAGGTGACCGCGTGTGCTTTGCTGTTAGAGGAGGCAAGAGAAATGGCTGGAGGCTAAAGAGAAATAAAGGAAGGGTTTTTCTTGTAGCCACGCTTTCCAAAAATGCTTATCTGAGCATCAGTGCTTGGTGCCTGGAGTATGGTCGGGGCATTTCTCCGGTCCATGCCACCAGGATGACAGCTGAGCATCTTCGTTTGCAAGATCTGCAGATACTCATCTGGCCGTCAGTTGTCAGTCGAGATGAGAAGGATGGTTTTGCTTCAAAATCAGCACTCGGTCACTCCTCAATATTGCTTTTCAAGTACGTGGCGTTCATGAGAGGAGTCTGAGTGCCATTTAATACGCTGGGAGGCTTGCGAGAAGCTGTTTGTATTCCCTTTGAGGCGGGGTGGTGAGTGGTTGTCTCAAATAACGTGATAAATGGTGGTGGTGTTTGCTGCTGAGGGCAGCTCGGGCTGCTGCGGTTTGGGCAGGCGGGACTCCTCTGACGCTCCGCACTGACCCCGCACCAGATTTCCCTGGGAAACCTCATCCCAGGCTTTTAAGCAGCAAAACTTGCCCACCCAGCGGGAGGTGGGATGGTGAGCACAGAGGCTGAGGGAGATCTGGGGGGATCTGGCACGCTGCAGAGCACAGAAATCCTCCTGCTCCAGAAACAGGCGGGGTTTGGGGCCTTTTTGAGGTGGAAGTGGTACCCTGGAAGCCGCCAGACGCTGCCCAGCCGGGATGCTTCCAGCAGAGATGCTCCCGCTTCAGCAGCATCTTCAAGGAGACCAACAGAGCTGCTAACATGCCCTGCATTTACATATTGCCACTTGATTAATATCTTTGCTAGTGACCTGTGCTGAATCCTTGTCCTCCGAATAACACATTTTTAATGACATTTAAGTGAGAATATGCAACTGCCCAGTCACTCTCCGGCCGTGCACATTGATCCGTGCGGTGCTGGCTTTTTACTTTACGTCCAACTTTTGACTCCAGGAAGCTTCTACGTAGGCTCACACCAAATTGCAGGATCGTGGTTCAAATAATGTCCTCTTTGTTAGCCTAAGTGGAATATTCATCTGCCCTGCCAATGACCAGAGGAATTCGGGGCGGGGGTAGGTAAAAGCCGTACACAGGCAGCTCCAAGCTGCGGTCACGGCAATTAATATTTCTGCCCAGAGTGGCGATGGCTCTTTGGAAGCAAAAAAAAAAAAAAATACTAAATTTTACTTTTATTTAATTTTTTTTTGAATTTTATTTTTAATTCTTTCACTACGAGCCATCCGCTTTGGTTCAAAAGAGCCTGGCCGATGACACAGATCCCGGTCGGAGGGGGAAGAGAGCAGGGCGGGAGGCGGCGGCGGCGTTCCCGCGAATACCAGAGCCCGGGTTTGTCGTACCACAGACAGGAAATTGTTGGGTTTGCTGTTCCCACCCAGCCCAAATCAGTAGTTTCCTCTTCCAGCTCCCTCAGGTTTCGATTTGATGTAAGGCGCGGGGGGAAAGCCGGCGTGGGGAGCTGCGTTCGCCACACTCGTGTCACTCTGAGGCAGCTAAAATGATAGAAAACATCACATTCACACGCTTCCTTTTTTTTTTTT
Source organism: Aptenodytes forsteri (assembly GCF_000699145.1). Lineage (NCBI taxonomy): Eukaryota > Metazoa > Chordata > Aves > Sphenisciformes > Spheniscidae > Aptenodytes > Aptenodytes forsteri. The sequence continues at coordinate 2,506,990 of NW_008794444.1, forward strand.
TTTCCCCTTTCTTCCCCCCCCCGTAGCCATCCTTTCCTTTTCCTCACCCTTCTCCATCAGGGCTTGCATTTCACCCAGGCATCTGGCTGAGCCTCTCTCAACCATGTAAAAACCCAAACAAATCGTACTCAAAATAGTTGAATATTTCTATATAGAAGCCAAATGCCTCCGGGTGTCCCCTGGCAGGGATTTCTGAACCCTCTTTCTGTGCTGTTGCGTGTGCAGTGGTTGCATTTATAGCAGGCACCGTCCTCCCCTGGGTACGGGGGTAAAGTCGTGCCCCACCTCTGATTTTTGGTTTCGAAAAATGGCATTTGGTAGTTGCCAGTCTGCAGCTTGCGGACCGCTGTGGGTTTATGAGCAACTTCTTGCAACCCCGCTTGGGGAGTGTTTACCGAGTTGGGAAAGAGAAGAGGGAGTATTTGCACTGCAAACTTCAGTCGTTTCAACATCACCAGTGACACCGCCAGTGCGAGCGCCTGTTTTGGGTGTTTGGGGGATTATTGGGGGGTTTTTGGTGGTGGTTTTTCTTACAGGCAAGGGGAAGGAAGGAGATTTATGGTGCTCGTGGCACACCGACTTCAGCCCAGCGTCCAGCCCTGGGCGTGCTTGGGGGAAAAAGTCTCGTACTGTTAAAAGATGCTAAAGAAGATGCATTTCTTTGTTCTTGTTCTGAAATGTGAATTAACTGATAGTTTAGAAAGGGGCAGAGAAACAAAACCGAGCAAAACTTCTCAGCTGGTGGGATTCGGTTCTGAATGTTCTTGGTGGCTTTTAGGGTTTTTCAGGTGTTACAATTCGGAAAAATACTGAGAACCCCGAATTCCTGCTGGATGGAGAAATAACGACTTTGAGAAGAGTTGCAGTAACTTAGTTTTCTTGGCCAGGTTTGCTTTTGCATGTTGCTCCGGTTTCAGTTGTCCAGGCTGGAGCTTCCACCAGGCAGAACTGATGGGGCAGGGGAAGAGAACTGCCCAGCAAACCAGAGGAAAGCTTTTTTTATTTTCTTTTTTATTTTCGGAGAACTGTGCCGCTCGGCTTTTCTTGCGCTCGCCCATTTTCCAGCAAGTTTGCAAGAGCTCTGGGTGCGGCTCGCATTCGGTGGCCATTCAAAGATGAACCTCGGTCGGGAGCTGTGTGCACAGCATGTCCGTGAGCCAGCGTTGGTCCCTCTCCTGCAGATCAGGTGGGATCTTGGAGACCTCCAATTTTCGGTAAAACGCAGCTGAATGTGGACAACGGGTTGAGAACAGCGTTGGGAGGGGGGGGGTGTAGGCAAACAGGCACAGCAGCAGTTGCATAAACCTTCCCCTTTATAACCTTGGGTGGTTTTTTAGCTTGCAAAACAACTAGACAGCAACCAAAAATTCATCTTGCCAATTACTACATTTTAAATCTCTTACTAGCTGATTATACGTTTGTTTGGTGGTTGTTTTCTTTTTTTTTTTTCCCCCTCCTCCCTGCAGGCATATGTACTTTTGGAAGGGTTAATTGCCGAAACTCCAAATTCAATTAGAAAGTCTGCGTTTTATGAAATTGCCTGGAAAGAGCTATATTGCTGTCTTGCTGAGCTTCCCTTCCTCGCTGATAATGCACAGAGCTTTGCTCAACATGATGTCCGGCTCGAGAGCCGTCTGCAGCAGAAATTGTCTTCTCCGCCACCCCACATGTCCTGCCCTATGGCTTTTGTCGCTGAGCTTGGTTGCGTGATGGGTGAGGTGGACCCAAGCTCAAGGTTAGAGGTCTCAAAGCCCTTTAAAAGCGTGTTGCATGCATCAGTGAGCTTGAGCTAACTTATACAGAAATAAATAAGAAAAATGGCAGGGTTTCTCCCCTCCCCATGACATCTCCCCATAGCTCTGCAAAGGGCCTAGGGGAGACACCAGCTTCACCCCAAATCTTGCTTTGCCCCAGGAGCTCATTCCACAGCACACGCAAGGGAAGGCTGGTTGGCACACGAAGCACTTCTTGCTGCTGTCACTGCCAGGGAGGGATGAGGCTCCTTCCCCATGGCTTACGCTCTGCCTGGGGGGATGCACTTTGGGTGAAACCTGGAAGGTTTGGTGTCCCTCTCTTGCAGACCCGGATCCCACCTGGTCTGCAGGAGAGGGACCAACGCTGGCTCACAGGTTTGATGTGGGGTGAGGCTGCCCGAGGCATCGTGACGGTTGCAAACCTCGCTTTCCAAGGGGCTAAGCTTTTATCAGAGAATAACCGTCGTTAAGGCGCGCTTGGGGAATTGCCTGGCGAGACTGAAGCTTCAGATGAGAAGTTGGGAATTCAGGTTGCCCGTTCGGTCCTCCTTTATCTGCAGTACGCATCCATCCCGCCAAACGTCCTCTGGCTCCGTTGTCGGGTATGATGTCTTTTTGGCAGGGACCAGCTCCGTTCATTGGGGATGAGTCAGGATTGCAGACTGCTGGCACCGTCACCCCGGGGCACTTTTCCTTTTTGGTGAGGGAAGGGAAGCGTGATACACGGCTGGAGGGTGAGGGAGCACCCGGGCTGGTAGTCAAGGCAGTTGAGTGCTCCCTGGAGAAGTGGTTTTCCTTCCTTCCTTCCTCTGCTGCTGTGTTTCTGTCCGATGCTTCCTATTTTGTGCTGGATGAATCATGGAAACCGCGCTCCTTAATTGAGTTTTCTGCCATTTCTCGTGATTCCATGGGAGGCAGGGAGCAGCCAGTGAAAGCCTCCTCTGGAGGGGTGCTTGGTGAGTGGGGGGAAACACTCGGCAAAACCAGGTTGTAAAGATCCTGTTTTAAAAAAAAAAAAAAAATAATAATAATAATAATCCACCCTTGCTCTCCTTTATTCCCTCCCGTAGAAAAACGAGCAAGCCAAATTGCTCTGGGGTGCTGGTGCAAGGATTTAAAGCAAGTCTGCACGGCGCTTGCAAAGACCTTCCTGAGCTGATCGGCGCTTGTTAGCGTGGGGGTGTTGGGGAGCCGAGGTGGCCCCGGCTTTCGGCTCCTCCAGAGGGTTTCCTGACGTTTCAGCTGGGTTCAGCATCGCTGCAAAACTGCTCTCCCTGCTCAGGGGTTTAAACAGGGTTGGGTATGGCTGCACTGAGCAGGTGAGCAGCTGAGAGAGACCCATAGACTTCCTGCTGCAATAGATGCTGAGAAATAAAATAGATTTTGTTTTATATATATATATGTATGTATAATGAGTTTATGCATAAAAACATAATAAAAGTATGTAGGAACCTCTAGGGCAAACACCATATGCTGCGTTGTGGTACAGATTGCCTGTGCCTTTTGCCTTTGTGGGATAGCATCAGAGGTGTAAAGCAAATTTAAAGGGGGTTTTGCTGTTCTTTCTGCAGGTCAGTGGCATCCATTCAGGGCAAAGGTGCTTGTCGGTGTGGCCGGCACGCGAGAAATCATTTCAGCCCTAGGAGGAGGGGGTATTTGTGTTTCAGTGCTAGCAGTGCAAGTAGTAGATACTGCCGTGGCATCTTAATGAATTAAATTTCCAAGTGCTAGTTGAGTAATCCTTTTAACACTGAAAAGAGCTTCCTTCCTAGAGTTTACTTTAAAAACAAAACAAAAAAAAAAAAGTAACTTTCAGGCTTGTCGGGATTTGCTCTTCGCCCTGAAGCCTGTGTGTGGACCTGGCTCTGGCAGAGATGCTGGAAGGCAGGCAGCTGCGGAGGAGCGGGGGCTCAGCATCCCGCGGGTCGAGCGGCTCGAGCACGGAGGAGCGAAGCCCCGCGCTGCCAGGAGCAGCGTTTCGGGGGCATTTGGGTTCGCTGTATCAGCCTTGTGCTTTTGCAGAGATGCTCATCGATGGTGTGGGCTCGTACAGCATTCCTGCTCCGCACGTGGATTATTAAACAATACCAATGATTTAGGAACCAAGCAGTGAAATTTCCTGGGGGCTTTTGCCGTGCCTCATTGCTGGGCTGTGTACACGGTGGGCTCTTCAGGAGGAGGGTTTGGTTTTGAGCAACAAAAAGATTGGCCACTGCATTTTTTTGGTCACCTCTTCGGCGCTTCAGTTACCGTCCCTGCCCTGTCGAGACGCGGGCTTGCCCTTGTAAACATCACTCATGAACCCAATAAAAGGACACTTCTTTTTCCAGCAGTGCAGCAGCATGTTCCCTCATTAGCAGAAGACATTCCATAATTTTTCCGAGCAAGGACGCATTGAACATCTGCATTCAGCGTTGTGTCCTGATGGGCTCAGTGTCCTCCACTGGGTTTGATTTCCCCCCCCCCCCCCCCCTTTTTTTTTTTTTCATTGCTCTTGAATAGCTCGCTGCGACTACACGGCGTGCTTTGACGTCAGGATTTCGCAGCGGTGAACCATGCGTGTCCCCTGGCACGCCGGGACGAGAGGGAGGTCTCCCGCGCTGGGTCGCGCTCACAGGAATTGCAGTGTTGGGAACAAGGCTGCTTTTGTCCGTATTTATTTTTTTTTTAATAAGTCAAACTATTTCTCATGCAAGAAATGTTCTTCTTAAATTTAAATTCCAGCACAGGTCCGCCCTGTTTTGGACACCTCCGTGGGTGTGTTTAGATGTTCTCCTGAACATTTGTCCTCCTGAAAACAAAGTACGATGAAATAGTGGTGATAGTTGCCCGTGGTGGTAGATACAGGAGAATCTGAGGTCCCACTTTGTGTTTACCTGTGGGTAAAAGCCCTTCTGCAGGTGGTTGCTGCAGAGCGGCTGCTGTACACTGCATTTTTCCTAGCGTGTGTCAAATATGTATGGGGCATGCAATTAAGACCCCCTGTTAAGTTTCATTAGTACCAAGAGCATCAGATTGTCGTGGCTACAGCTTTATTACAGCAGTCTGATAATAATTTTATAGGATGTTTATCTCCACGTTTCAAAGCATAATTTTTCAAGTGTCGTGACCAGAGGCTGGGAGGACTTTTGTTCCATTTTGAACTTTGCTCTGCAATTAAATCCCCGTTGGGGGGTGGAGGGGAGTCTACTCCAGTGCGCACCATACCCCAAAAGACTTAAATCCGCACTAAAATATAGATTCTGCCCCAAGACAGCGACTGTGTCACCCAGCAAAATGCATCAGCATTTCTCTTGGACTCAAGATAAATGAAAACAGCTCTGGTTTTAATATTTTTTTTCCATAATTATCCTGGAAGGAGTGGCTTTGGCATGTTTGAAGGAATCTGGGTTTAAAGAGGTCAGTGCAAGCAGCAAGGCGGCGATGTCCCATCCCTCCCCGTAGGGAGCAATGGGTTCAGATATATAGATATATGTGTGTGTGTATATATATATACCCATAAAATATGGGTACAGCCCTGTGTGTGTATGTGCACACACATATATAGAAAAATATATTTTTTTTATATATTTAAAAAAAACCTCTGGCTTGGGTTTTTTTTGTCTTATTGTTGACTGCAATGCTGTTAGCCTAAAATGAGCCGGTCAGCTCTCTGGCATCGTAGGGTTGAAGAGGGTCCACGGGCCAGCGTTGCAGCCTGGGCGCATCTGTTTCATGAAATCCCAATCCCTGCACCGGTTGGGAGGACTTTTCAAAAAGCAAGCGGTGATCTTGCAGCCATCCCCAGCAAACCGCGCGGGTCTGGATCCGATCCACTGAGATGCAGAAGCCGCTCCCTGCACCGGCGTCCGCAGGTGGGGGAAGGAAACGCAGCAGTATTTAATGGTTGTATCAGTAGTTTCTGAAAAGTAAATATTAATGACCGCGAGAGCAGGCGCTGGCTGGAGCGGGACCTTCAGCAGCGCTCTTAGCTCTAAAACGCTTCTTTATTCTTGCCCTACCCCAGTGCCTCTGTCCTGCTCCATGCACCGGATTAGCCATTTTTTGGTACTTCTGAATGTTTCGGGAATATTTGCAATATTCTCTTATTTTTTTAGTGATGTGAAGATGTGCCTTCAGACCTCGTTGACACACACCGCTTGATAGTACGTGGAAAAGGAAAACCCACCAAAGCAACCACATGAGGTTACGTGCAACGATTTTTAGTGGTGTTTGGGGTTTTTTTTTCCTCTCCTCTTTTTTACTTTTAGTCTTAAATTGCTCTCCTTTTCAAGTTTTTAAATACTTCTGCCTTGCTTTCCATGCACGGTGGCCATGCGGTGCATCCCGAGAGGACAGGAGGGCGGAGGGCAGGGTGCATCCCCTCCCAGTGAGCTCACCCAGGACACACGAGGCGCTCCCCAGCTATTTATTGCTGGAGGTCTCTTTTCCTTTGAAGGAGTTTTTCTTCCCGGCCGGCTTCCCAAGAGAGGTGTGTGACCAGCCAACACCCAGCCTCTGGCTTGGAGAGCCCCTGGCCGCTCCTTGGGGCTTGTGAGCGCTGGATTAATGCGTTATCAGCAGGTATTTGAGCTTAAAGGTACTTTAATCTCCCAACTGCCTCTCAAGCTGTCTGCTGCCTGCAGTCAGGGTTTTAAATGTGCTGTCCACATCTGTGTGTTTTTCAATAAAATGTGTATTGCATATTAATTTTAAAAAAAAGAAATGCGACCCACTTTTTTTTTTTTTTCTTCTTCCGTCCTTATAAAAACCCTCGACCAATTTCAGCCCATCTGCACCAAACTGATTGAAAAGCTGGAAAGGTTTTTTTTTAATTTTTTTTTTTTCCCCTCGGTAAATTACCAAGTACAAAAATCACTTCTGCAAGAGGAAATGCTTGGCTTGCGAGTTGGTTTCAGTCCTTGCACCGTATCTTATATATATAGCATTTTTATATATGTGTGTGTGTGTGTCTGTATAAACATATCTGTATGTATATATGACACATATATGTGTATATATATTTTATATATGCATACATTTTGTATGTGTGTATATATAATATATATGCATATATTTTATATATACACATATATATGATGTAAATGTGTATATATGTAAGTTTATATACATAATATTTGTGTCTCTATATATATGGATCAATTTGAGGTATTGTGTGGGTAATGGAAAGGCATTTTGCTACCTCAACTTCCCGAGCGTGACTCGACCAGAGCAGGAATAATCATTGTTAAAGGCCCCCCTGGTGCAAGCTCGCCGCTGGGGAAGAGCCAGGACCGGGGAGGGCTGCTGTGCTAATTCTGCTCCTATGGAAAAACAAGCAGTGGGATGGATGGGCTTCGGTTCGGCCGTGTTTTGTACCGGAGGAGGACGGTCCTTCCATATTGCTCCCCCGGGAGGGCTGAAGACTTGAATCCGTTGCTCCGAAAGCCGTCACTTATAATTAAGAAATGAACTGAAACCTCTGCTCTGGCTGCATCCGCCGCCCCTCCTGAGGTGAAGAGTATTGCAGGGAAACCAGCTTCAGCTGCAAATCTTTGTTTCCAAAAATCAAACAAAGAACATGATGCAAACCAGACAGCCTTGCAGAAGCTCCCTGTGTACCTACTCAAGCCTTATGCAGGAGCTTTCTAATAATCTGCCTCCGATGTTAAGGTGACGGAGGTGTTCGTAGGCTCTTTGCTGTCCGATGGATTTAATCAGGGATGTGTGCCTGAAAGAGAACCTGGTGCTACCCCGCAGGAGCCTTTCCCAGAGGTGGAGACCACCGCTGCTGGAGGTTCCTGCTCTCCAAATATCAGTCTAGTGGGGTTTAACCGTGTGCCAGGGAGGGCGGGCACTTCTGCAAGAGGAAATGCTTGGCTTGCGAGTTGGTTTCAGTCCTTGCACCGTATCTTATATATATAGCATTTTTATATATGTGTGTGTGTGTGTCTGTATAAACATATCTGTATGTATATATGACACATATATGTGTATATATATTTTATATATGCATACATTTTGTATGTGTGTATATATAATATATATGCATATATTTTATATATACACATATATATGATGTAAATGTGTATATATGTAAGTTTATATACATAATATTTGTGTCTCTATATATATGGATCAATTTGAGGTATTGTGTGGGTAATGGAAAGGCATTTTGCTACCTCAACTTCCCGAGCGTGACTCGACCAGAGCAGGAATAATCATTGTTAAAGGCCCCCCTGGTGCAAGCTCGCCGCTGGGGAAGAGCCAGGACCGGGGAGGGCTGCTGTGCTAATTCTGCTCCTATGGAAAAACAAGCAGTGGGATGGATGGGCTTCGGTTCGGCCGTGTTTTGTACCGGAGGAGGACGGTCCTTCCATATTGCTCCCCCGGGAGGGCTGAAGACTTGAATCCGTTGCTCCGAAAGCCGTCACTTATAATTAAGAAATGAACTGAAACCTCTGCTCTGGCTGCATCCGCCGCCCCTCCTGAGGTGAAGAGTATTGCAGGGAAACCAGCTTCAGCTGCAAATCTTTGTTTCCAAAAATCAAACAAAGAACATGATGCAAACCAGACAGCCTTGCAGAAGCTCCCTGTGTACCTACTCAAGCCTTATGCAGGAGCTTTCTAATAATCTGCCTCCGATGTTAAGGTGACGGAGGCGTTCGTAGGCTCTTTGCTGTCCGATGGATTTAATCAGGGATGTGTGCCTGAAAGAGAACTTGGTGCTACCCCACAGGAGCCTTTCCCAGAGGTGGAGACC
>NW_008794444.1:2520255-2527082 GCF_000699145.1 Aptenodytes forsteri
CCCCGCAGGAGCCTTTCCCAGAGGTGGAGACCACCGCTGCTGGAGGTTCCTGCTCTCCAAATATCAGTCTAGTGGGGTTTAACCGTGTGCCAGGGAGGGCGGGCGGGGAAAAAGAGGTTTATTCGGTCGTATGGGGCCTCTTTTGTTCTGAGCGGTGCACAGAAGGAGGGCCCATCTGCAATAGGGGATATCCCAAAATAACAAGGCAAATAGAGTGTTTATGTAACGCCAGAGAGTTGTATACTATTGCTAGTAAGTCATAAGCTCGCACAGAGAGCCTGCCAAGTGACGGTAATGCTTCTGAAGAAGGGAGGTTCAATAGCTGCTGCAGGAGCGGGGTGGAAAAGGGCCTTTTAAAATCCACATATTGGCAGAGGGACAGCGTTTGGAGCAGCCGGCTCCTGGGATAAATGGGCCATCAGGCAGAGCGGATGGGGCTGCCTCGATCTTCTTTGCACTTCACCAAAATTATGGTAATTGTGTACGTATGTATCTGTGCAGTAGCAAGCCCAGAATTAAAATACACTTCGTATGCATCTCAATTAAGACTTATTTTCAGCGACTTGAATTCTAGATGTGAATTTAATGGTAGCTGTGGGAATAAAAATCTGCAATTGTAATTATGCTGGACAAGCTGGTGCAATGTGACTGCAGCGAGGCACTGGCATGAATTGAAAGCTAAGGATGTTTAAGGTTTAAAACACTTTATTGAGTAGCTCTTCCTCTCTTCTCATAACGTTCTGTCCTTGCAGAGGTCTCTGCAGCCGTCTGGGTGATTTAAGATGCCTCTTGCATTTGCAGGACTGTCTGAACAGCTTTTCAAGGTGGACAGCAAGTTTGTTCCGTGGGTTTTGCTGTACAAAATGTCCTCAGCATCACCCGTGCCACGTCTCTGCCTCTTGGCACAGTTTTGGGAAGCAAAGCAAAACCAGGTTCTTCCTCCAAAAAAAATCACAGCTGGGTCCCCCAGCCCTCCTGGACTCCCTGCAGCCGAGGCTTCGGTTCAGGCTGGGAGGTGCAGGGAGCGGGGATTATTTTTGATGCCGGGAAGGAAATGCCGTGCTTCCCTTTCCCGCGGGCGCTGCTGCTGGGGCTGGGCTCCTGGAGCTCCCTTGTCCCCAACCCATGCTCCAGCTGATGCTGACAGCTCCAGCCTCCGTGTCTCCACAGCCTCCCCGAAAGCCCGCAGCCCGCCGGGCTGCCCCGCAGCCTTCACCTGGCAGGTTCCTTGCCTGGAAGGGGAGCATTGATGGCAATGATTTGCTATGACCCTAGCAAATGCGCGCAGCTCGTTTCCGGGGATCCCTCTGTGCTCTCCTTCGCCCGAGATGACCATGATGGTCAGTATTGCACTGAGGACACCTAAATCCTGGTGGCTCTGGCCATTCCTCTCCCCCTGCCGTGCCATAGCCGGGAATCAGCCTGATTTAGACTAATATGGGTGGATTTTCCCACCCCACTGAACAATTCTGTTTCTTTTGCTATTTGCTTTGATTGAGATGCTGATGAACACTTGCCGGCTCTGACCATTTCTGCTTCTTTGTGTGACGGCGTTGCCGTAAGGCTGGTACGCTTCATGGCTGGAAATAGCAGCTCAGGGATGTGCAAGTAGCATTTAGCAGCTCAGAGGAGCTTCTGGATCTGCAAACACCTCCACTGGGATTTGCACCGTGGCTTTGGACCTGCAGTAACCTTTTGAATTCGAGGTCTGGGATCTCTAAAATGAGTTTGCAGCACTCGGAGGCCTACCCGGGCTCTCGGCTTGCTTTCCATAAATACAAAGGGCCCAGTCCTGCGACTGACAGTAGAAAATGGGAAAAGACTGAGCTGAAATAATAAGCCTTGTCATAAAGCTGTAACCCCGACGAATCAGTAACTCGTGAATTGGGACCCTGGTGAAGATTTATAAACCTTTGATCAGATTTAACCAGGCGGCTGGCATTCCCCGGTGCGCAAGGATTGCTCCAAGCCCTGGGTCACACCAGCTGCCTTGCAAAGCACCGAAGGTTTCTTGTCAACATGTTAAACTCAACCCCACAAGTTGGCCGCTAAACATTTGCCAAGCTCTTTTTATATATAACTACCCCGTGGGGCAGCCACAGACCTTTACCTTTCTGGCCGTAGCCAACATCTCACTGTTAATTCAAAGTGTTAATTGCTCTCAGGCCGAAAGACGATGCTGTGCGTATTTGTGCCATGGCCTGAAAGGTTAATCTGCAGTGTAAAGCCAAATCCCCTCTGTTAGGCATAAGTGTTGTGGTTCAAAATGCCTTTTTTTTTTTTTTCCCTCCCCCTAGACTTTCAGTGCCAATTTGTTCAGCTTTCAGTAGGGCAGAAGTTGGACTTCATTACCGAAGTCCATTGTAATGATTTCTCAGATTTTTTTGAGAGTAGCCAAGGCTTGTGCAAGTTTGCATGCTTTTCTATATTTGGTTTTGTTTAATTTGATTGTACAAAGCTGTTGAAAAGTCTAGCTGAACATTTCCACTTTCTGGCTGCATGATTATGCCATTATACCAGGAGTTCACAGAAAAAAAAAACTTCTGCTGGCTTTTCTCAGTAACCCTGAGATCGAGATCCCGTTTTCAGATGGGGACAGAAGAAAGTTCGTTTGTCACGCTGTTCTCATCTTGATTAAGTTCAGACGTGGCTCGTGGGGATAGCCTTCATGATGTCTGTCCTGGAGTGTGTTCCTCGGTACCTTAAGCCTGTTTGGTGGTGTGTCTGCTGGGGCTTCGCCCCTGGACTCTGCTGGGTTTGCCCCTGGCTTTCTGGCTGGTGCCCCGCCGTGCGTGAGCATCCGTGCCGAAGGACGGAGGAAGGAGCTGTTGCAGTCAATGTCAGCTGGCAGTTTTAATTTGGGTTAAACTGATGTTTCATGTTGGGAATCCGGGATCTGAGAAGGATCTGGAGCTGAAAACTGAATTATTTTGTTGCCGGTGCCTTAACCTGGGAAGTGCCTTGCTTTCAAGCTTCTTTCATTATTATGAAAATTAAAATAATCCTCATACAAAGTCCATAAGCTCAAAACTTACTGGTAGCTCTATCATTTGCAATCTCAAGTGCAGAAGCGTCCCTGTAACTTGTCCTGCAGCCTCTTGAGGTTCTGGTGTGCTTGCCCAGATGACACCCTGCGGAAACGTTTGGTTTTTCCTTTGAAATGAGAGCTTCGGTTGTCGCCGTCGATGCTGACACACCCCCCGGTCAGTATTTTTGGAGATGGAGGGTTTAGGCTAATCAGAGCTTTGCAAAATGCAGCTGCAGCGCCTGGATCATTCCCTCCCCCTCTCCTTCCCTTTCTCCTGCGTGGTGGGGGGACATTGCACCGTTAACGCCGGTCGGCGGTTGTCGGGACTAGAAGATGCTCTGCAGGAATGGCAGGGGGCTGCGGGGAGAGCAGGGCAGGCGTTAGCGAAAAATATTCCAGGTGTTAAGGAAAATATGGCACAGTGGCTGTCTTTTGGAGTTATCACCGTGCTTTGGTTCCCCAAGTGCTTCCCAACTGGGACGTGACCTTCAAGGACCCCACGGTTACGTCCCTGCTGGAAGGAGACGTGGCTGTTGGGTTTCGCACTGTTGTTCCTTTGGGAAGTAACTTTTAGTGTCATTTGGGAATTTTCCAGTTTTGTTTGTGGAAACTGAAAGACCTGGAGAAGACACGGTGTTTCTATTTAATTCTGCTTGCAAACCTCCTAGTTCTGCTTTCCGTGTGTGCTGAGGTGGCTGGACTCACCTTCGGGTAGCGCAGGTGTCCTGCGTGGTGGGGATGGGGAAACCCAAGAATTGATAGTTAACCTAAAAAGCTGTGCAAAATCCCTCCCGAGGAAGGTGTCGGGTCGTTCGTGACCCCTTGACTTCGTGCTCCAGCCTCGTCGCTGCTGGGCTGCCCGTGATGCACGGGCACGTTATGTCTCACCCTTATTCCTCTTGGGTTCTTTCCTACTTTTATCTCCAAGGTGGCTTCTAGATGCTATTGAGTACAGGCAATTATTTGTATCTGAAAAGGGCTGCCGGCGTTTTTGGATCAATAGTCGCTTTTCAGTTAAACGCATTTAAACTTCTGCTTTTGTCTTTTGAAAGCTAATTCTGGTCCCGGTTTTAACTGGTAAAATGGTTTCTTTGTTCTAGATGTCAAGAAAGACTGGTCGGATCACGCGCTGTGGTGGGAAAAGAAGAAAACTTGGCTCCTTAAAACGCACTGGACGTTGGACAAATACGGGATACAGGCTGATGCCAAGCTCCAGTTCACACCTCAGCACAAGCTGCTTCGCCTTCAGCTGCCCAACATGAAGTACGTCAAGGTGAAAGTCAACTTCTCGGACAGGGTCTTCAAGGCGGTTTCTGACATCTGCAAAACGTTCAGTAAGTAGCGAGTGCCGAAAGCCGACGGTTTCCAGCTGCCGGTGGGGAGGTCGTCATTTGGTTTGGCTCCTGCCTGTCCTTCAGCATGTGTGCTCATCTCATAAACTCATTAATTTAATGTTATTTTCCAGCTTCAAACACCCAACAGTCACCTGGGCATCAAGCAGCCTGCGTATCCAGTATTTTTCCCTTGCAAATCTAACCTTTTATGTGTAAATACTTAAATAACGGGACCGATCATACCGCAAATGTAAGAAGAAATACGTTTTTTGTGCTGAATTCTGTTTCATGGCAAGGCTGTTCTCGGTTTTGTCTTAGGCGAGGCGAAGCTGCTGGTGTTGGGTCATAGGTTTTTTTCCGCAGATTTATACACTAGATGAAAAACAAACCCTGAAATAGGAAACCTGCCAGCTCCATGGCTTCTCTTCCAGTGGAAAATCGTATTAGAGATTAAGTGATGATGCTTCACTGTAAAACTGTCTGGTGGAGGGAAGGAACCGAGTCTCCCTTTCTCCTCCCCAACTCCTCTTCACGATCCCTTCTCTTGTTGAGAAGAAGCCCTAGAAGAAAGGATGGATCATTTCCTACCGGGTACACAGGGCTTGTCCCGGGCTGCTGCTTTTGTGCATTGCTTTTCACCCATCTTCACAAATTTCTTATCCCAGAAGCCGGTGCTTCTTCCTCCCCCCCCCCAAATTTACCTAGGAGATGGTTCCTAGGAGGAACTCAAATAAGCGCTCGGCGTGAGCTCCGTACCGGTGTCCTTCCCGGTTGCTCCCCTCCGAAAAGAGCTTGCAACCCGACCTCGGCCGTAGTAAATCTATTTCTGCTCTCAAAAAGCAGCTAGGGTTACTCTTGGCTGACCCAGTTGTTTCGTGAGGCAGGAAGAGCTCAGCCATACGTGCGGTGTTACAGCGTGGCCTTCGGCGCATCTGTGGTTAAGTCGATATATATAGCTGATTACGAATCTTTGCTATTTCTTTCCTGTTTTTTTTTTTTTTAAATTTAAATATTGGGCACTTTCTCCTTAAAATGGAAAAGGTGCTCTCAAAAAGCAGCTAGGGTTACTCTTGGCTGACCCAGTTGTTTCGTGAGGCAGGAAGAGCTCAGCCATACGTGCGGTGTTACAGCGTGGCCTTCGGCGCATCTGTGGTTAAGTCGATATATATAGCTGAATTTCGAATCTTGCTATTTCTTTCCTGTTTTTTTTTTTTTTAAATGTAAATATTGGGCACTTTCTCCTTAAAATAGAAAAGGCTTAGCCAGCATTATTTCCCAGTCGATTTTGCTTCCCCCCTGTCTCCCGTTGCCATTTTTAATGCCATGCTAGACAGAGAGGTCACGGGCATCCGCTCGGTTGCTGATGAATCTAGCAGTGAGTCACGTCAGGAAATTCTGATACAGTTAATCACGTAACAAGAGATCTTTCACTGACGCCGCAGAGCAGTCAGAACCTTACATGGGCCTGAAGCAGCTATTTATTCAACTCCAGGGCTCTCAGTGTATTTATGAACAAACTGGCAGAATAATGCTAATATTTAAAGATGTGGAAGGGGAAAAAGCCGCTCGGATAGCTGCAGCCCGGCTGTGGTAGGAGCTCTCTGCAACAGGCAGGGGGGACACATCTGTCGAGGGTGGTTCTGACTTTCCTTCCATGGCATCCGACGTGCTGAAATAAATGTTCCCGATTTTGGGGAAAGCAGGATTTTTGCTGGAAACTTCACTCTCCTTCTGGTGACTCTTACCAGCCTGAGCTGACTGAGGGTGGACGGAAACTACGTGGCTGAATACAGCGATTAAATCTTGTTCAGCCCTTGTCTTTGCGTTTACTGGGAGCCAGATGTTCAGCAGAGCTATGGGGAAGACGGCCACATCGGCTCAACGTCGGCTCGAGGGAAGGGGGAATCGGGATGCAGGGAAGAGGTACTGGAGCTGGAGGGGCTGGAAGCTCTTCCGTGGACCACAGAGGTATTTGGACATCTGTATGATATAGATATAATAGGTGTATTTGGACACCTATTATACAGAGGTGTATATATAATAGGTGTATTTGGATACCTGTATAATATAGCTATAAAAGCTGTATTTGGACAACTATTATATATAGATTTTTATATATATATCCAAATATCCATATCCATATATGTCCAAATACAGCTATTATAGCTGTATTATACAGGTGTGTGTGTATATATATATATTTGGACACCTATTATATATAAATATATATATATAAATCTATATATACTAGGTGTCCAAATACAGCTATTATAGCTATATTACACAGGCGTGTGTGTGTGTGTGTGTGTATATTTGGACACCTATTATATATAAATATATATATATAAATCTGTATATAATAGGTGTCCAAATACAGCTATTATAGCTATATTATAGAGGTGTCCAAATACCTCAGTGGTCCAGGGAAGAGCTTCCCAGTGGCATGACATATATATTTATATATT
>NW_008794444.1:2527255-2532148 GCF_000699145.1 Aptenodytes forsteri
ATATATATATATGATATATAGGAACCAAGAGCTACTTGGGGCAAACACCAAACCATTCCATGCAAATCCCGGTCACCGCCTGTCCTTTCTTCCTCTGTTTGTGACCTTGGTGCTGTGCCGTGGGTCAGACACGTCCTCAAGCGCGGGGTCCCGGAGCCGAGCACTGACGGAGACAGGAGCTAATCTCGGCCGGGAGGTCACACGCTTGCCGGTCGAGAAGTGCTGCTGCTTTCTGGCGTGCAAAATCATCCCGGGGGTGTCATGCTGAATTTGCACAGGGTGTTTCGTTCCTGGAAGGCATGGGGGATATCTGCCCGCACCTCGGTGCCCACCGTGGCTTGCCAAAAATTAGAGCGGCTGTAGGGTGATGGGATCATTCCGGCTCCCTGCAACAGCCCAGGGAGCTTGCATTTTCCTTTTCGTCCAACACAACCCCCTCTTGGGGTCTTGCAGACCATGCTATAACACTTTCCCAACCCGCCTGTTTCCCTCTTTTTTTTTTCCCCCCAGGTTAGTGTTTATGCTGCCCCATTTTTCTCCATTACCTTTTCCTGCCCTCCACACAGCATCTCTGCACGGGTTGGCTGCAGAGAGCACTCGTACCCCGTATTAATCATGCTAATTGTCCCCCCAAGGAAAACTGAGTAGATATTTCAAGGTAGAAGGGGAAAGAAGTAGTCCCTGCTCTAACAGCACAGCTCTTGTCTCTGCAAATCCCTTGATTTCTAAAGTTAGGGTCCAGTGTGGCCTGGACCAATGTCCAGCCGACAGAACTGTGCTTGTGAGTTGCTCGTATTTTGGCTGTAACTGTTTGCTGTCTTTGCCCGCAGAGCATTTAATTACACACTTCAGTAATTTTAGCATATGGCATGATTAATGAGTAATTTAAGTGATTCCTCATGTTGTCGGGACTCTAACCAGTTGCATTTATAAAATCCTCTATACACAAGCAGGAACACACTCGGGTGAATTATTTAGGGTTGTGCCTTTTCTTATATTCCCTTTAAATTGTAGCCAGAGGTGTCACCGTTGCAGCATGTGGCTGCTTTTTAAAGAAAAATCTCTGTTCTTGCGCAGTGAAGTTATTGCAGAGGGCAGCTCCCACCGCCGGCCGGGCTGCGGCTCCCCGGGGGCAGCCCGGAGGTGGCTGTGGGAAGATGCTGGAGCCACTCGCGCATCCCTCGCTTACTTGGAGGTCGTGCGAAGCCGGAAAAAAACTCGATCTCATTCCCAGTCGCTGGATTGCAGCCCCTCGATTCCCACAGCAACCGGTCGGGAGGGTTAACGGCACGGATTGACCCTGCCTGCGGTAGGAGCAGGGAGGAGCAGGCAGGAGGAGAGGAGCGGGACGGTGGATGGGATGGGCAGCCCTCACCCGAAGGGTGGCCTGGAAGACTGCCCGGGAGCAGCTGCTGGCAGGCGGCGCCGGCCTGAAGGGCCAGCTTTGATCTGCAATTAAAGACCAGAGAAAGAGAAAGTAAAACTTCACTTTTTTTTTTTTTTTTTGGAGCGGCAGGGGTTTGTGCTGCCTGCCTGCCCGGCAGTGGGGCGCGGAGGTTGGGATGGGGTGCTGCCTGCGGGGCTCCCGTGTGTGCCCCTCTCCTCTCGTCGTCCCGCTGGGGAGATATTTCTGCCCAGCAGACTGCCCGTGAAATACACAAATGCAATTTGATGTGGCTGCAGTCAACACTGTATGGGTGTGGGTGGGAGTAACGTCATTGGAAAGTGGGATTTGGGGAGACAGGAGATGTGGCTGCGCTGCAGAGCTCCCGCTAACCCATCATCCTATATAACAACGAGCAGAAAAATCCTCTTCTCCTCCACAACGGTTGCATTGCAGAGCTCCCGCTAACCCATCATCCTACGAGCAGAAAAATCCTCTTTTCCTCCACACCGGCTTCATTTGATTCCAGGACAGCGGACGCCTTGCATCTGCTCATGCCCTGCAGCTGCTTCTTTACAGCACCCCCTTTCTCCTGCTGCCGCCTGTATTTTTTTTTCCGTGTGTCCTGGGAGCAGTAAGGGACTCCAGGCAGGATCAGCTGCTGCTTTGTGGGCACGTGGGAGAGGAAAAACAAACAGCGAGATGCAAGTGTGAAGGTTTTTTCCCATGCCTCGGCGTTTCCTGCCCCGGCGATGCTGCTTCTCGGGGGAAGCAGCGTATGTTGCAGAGCCGCAGGGCGAGGGGAGATGCTGTGATGGGGTGAAAGCTTGCATCCTTCTCCTCTTCTTCTGGCTGTGAAGATTTGGGGTCTACGCTGCCCTCCAGCCTGAGCAGAGGAGCAGGGATCATTGCAGTTGGTGCTGGTGGGAGCTGGGAGCACCGGGAGGAGGATGTGCTGCCGGAGCTGGGAGGAGGCAACTCTGGGAGGAAGCGCTCCAAAATTCATGACTACACCCTCCCTTACCCGCCCTGAGGCTGCACAAGATGAAGAAATTCCCTTCAGGTCTTTTTTCCTTTCCCCAGAGGATGGTAGGGCATCACACCCAGCTCCTGCCTCGTAATCCTCAAAGAGCTTCGTGTGAATTAATCACCTGTTTTGGACAACAAAGTCTGCGGAGCATCCTGTGTCGAGCAGCGGCAGTTTCCGTGCCCGCATCCCGTCTCGCTCCGGTCCCCAGCTCCCCGGGGGTGAGGGACACCATGAAATTGGGACCCCCTCTTGCATAGGGTAAGGGTGGTCCCGTCCCAGGGAGCTTGTGGGGCCGGTAGAGAAAGGATGGGATGCGGAGAGTCCCGGGAGGGTGATGGGCTGCTTCCCCTCGCCTGTCCCTGCCCCAGAATAACGAGGTGTCCGAGGCTGTGTGGCTGATGGGAAGGCGATAGCCAGCCTTCCTCGCTTCGGCCTCCAGCCACCGAACGCAACCCGAGATGAGGTGACGGTGGCATTTGGGAGCGGCGTGATGCAAGCCCAGCCCGAGCAAGGCGACACCGTCCAGCAGTCTAGATGCCGAATATGACCCTACCTTTTTTTTTCTTTATAAATGGTCTCCGCTCCAGTACAGAACGTCCTCTGACTTCTGAAGTATTTGTAATATTTCCACACCCTCAGTTGCCAAAAAAACTTCTATAAAAAGCTGCTGGGTTGTTTTTTTTGTTTGTTTTTTGGTTTGGTTTTTTTTCCGCAAAACTGAAACCCTTTGGTACTCCGAGATGCGCAGCATTCCCAGGGATCTGCCCGTGCCTGTTAGCGCATGGAGCCGCAGCCCCGGCACGGTTGCTTTCCAGGAGGCAAAGCTGTCTGCAGTTACTCCTCGCCATTGCAAACCCCCATCGCAAACCCCTTTAAACCTTTTTTTTCTTCCTTCATGCCCCGCTGGAAAAAAAAAGCAGCATTTTTCCTAAAATAGTGGGGCTGAAACGGAGTCCTGGTAGCTGCGTGTGAGCCTCTCGGGGGATATTTGGGGGGTGACACCAGCATCTCGTGACGCAGTCTCCGGATGCTCAGTAGCACCGTGAAGATGCTTGGAGACGGCGTTCGTGTACTGGCGTGGAGACGGAGCCGGTGAAATACTGAGGAAGGGTTTGCTGCCTTTTGCTGCCACGAGCAGAGAGGTTTGGCAGTAGCGCAGCTATTTCTAAATATGTCTAGGGGATGGGTGTGGAAGGAAATCTTACCATTTAGAGAGTCGGCCAAATTGCAATGTACTCAGCTTTTTAAATTGCGAGGCCCAAGCGTACCGCTGCCAACTTCTTCATTTCGCTATTTTCCTCTTTTATTGCTTGCCTATATTCAGCTGCAGCTGTTGTGTGGGATCCAGACAAACACCAGAAACTGGACTGTAAGGGAAATAACGAGATTTAATTGCAAAGTGACTGAAATGGAAAAAAATATTCCCCTTTCTCCCCCCTCCCCGGCCCGGTCCCTGTTCTGCCTCTTGAGCAGCATCAGGTTGTATGTCACCGCGTGAGTCAGTGAATTTTTTCATCCTTACTCTGCTGTTGACAGAGACCCTTTAAATAGACTTTCATCCTGAAGACGTTAGGAGATGCTGGCAAACCCAGTGCGACCGCCTTCCGTAAGATTATTCTGATCGCTCTTTATGGTCTGATGCAGAGGGTGTGAGTGGATTTTTCCTCTTGTTTGTGGTGCTTAATTTAATTGAGTTTAATTTGACTTCAGCTGCAGTTCAGATACTTCAGGGGCAAGGCTCGAAGTGCTGTCTGTGCTCTGAGAGGCATCCGGATAACTGGCGTCTGGGGATTTCGTCCCACTTGTGGAAAAAAACCATCCAAACGTGCAGCGTTTGTTGACTCTGTCTCTCCGACGGCCCTTTTTATTAGCCTTGCAATAACGCTTGGCTCCATCGCCGCTGGCTGCCTCCTCCTCCTCCTCCTGGGTCCCTCCCGGCCGATGGTGCCTGATTTCGGCTCTGGGTACCACTCGCTCAGACGGCGTTTGCGAGCAGCGTTTGCGAGCAGCGGTCGCGCCGCTGCGAACCCCACTGACCTCGTTTGTCGGCTGGTTTTGCAGATCGTTGCTCCGGTGGCAAGTCAACAAGTCAACAGGCACTTGGGTTTTCCACGCTGAATTTGGGAAGGCTCGGGCAAAGCCTCTGCCGGGGTCAGCCCCGGTTTGGTCTGCGCCCGTGGCACTCGTTGGGCATCTCAGGAGGCTTTGCGGGATGTCCTGACATAGCTGCATGGCCCGGGGCAGCAAGCGGAGAACTTGGCTTTTACCCAAATAAATATTTAAGCAACCAGGCAGCTGAAGAACCCGTAATAAAATGTTCTGAATGTAGGCGGGTGTACAAACCTGGTAAACTGTGCTAAAGGGGGTGAGGACCCGCTCCGCCATCAGGTACTGCCCAGTGTCCGGTACAACCACGGTCTTATCTCCAGGCACTTCAAAAGTTCTATAAGTCCTTTTTTTTTTCTTTTTTTTTTTTTGC